>NC_092708.1:313496884-314096929 GCF_047496885.1 Scyliorhinus torazame | reverse complement strand
GAAGTCTGCAGAGGGATTTGGACAGGCTAAGTGAATGGGCTAGGGTCTGGCAGATGGAATACAATGTTGACAAATGTGAGGTTATCCATTTTGGTAAGAATAACGGCAAAAGGGATTATTATTTAAATGATAAAAAATTAAAACATGCTGCTGTGCAGAGAGATCTGGGTGTGCTAGTGCATGAGTCGCAGAAAGTTGGTTTTCAGGTGCAACAGGTGATTAAGAAGGCAAATGGAATTTTGTCCTTCATTGCTAGAGGGATGGAGTTTAAGACTAGGGAGGTTATGCTGCAATTGTATAAGGTGTTAGTGAGGCCACACCTGGAGTATTGTGTTCAGTTTTGGTCTCCTTACTTGAGAAAGGACGTACTGGCACTGGAGGGTGTGCAGAGGAGATTCACTAGGTTAATCCCAGAGCTGAAGGGGTTGGATTACGAGGAGAGGTTGAGTAGACTGGGACTGTACTTTTTGGAATTTAGAAGGATGAGGGGGGATCTTATAGAAACATATAAGATTATGAAGGGAATAGATAGGATAGATGCGGGCAGGTTGTTTCCATTGGCGAGTGAAAGCAGAACTAGGGGGCATAGCCTCAAAATAAGGGGAAGTAGATTTAGGACTGAGTTTAGGAGGAACTTCTTCACCCAAAGGGTTGTGAATCCATGGAATTCCTTGCCCAGTGAAGCAGTAGAGGCTCCTTCATTAAATGTTTTTAAGATAAAGATAGATAGTTTTGTGAAGAATAAAGGGATTAAGGGTTATGGTGTTCGGGCCGGAAAGTGGAGCTGAGTCCACAAAAGATCAGCCATGATCTCATTGAATGGCGGAGCAGGCTCGAGGGGCCAGATGGCCTACTCCTGCTCCTAGTTCTTATGTTCTTATGTTCTTATGTAAATACATGGATAGAATGGATATAGAGGGATACAGCACTAGGAAGTGCTGATGGTTTTGGTCAAGGGTGATATCATGACCGGCACAGGCATGGAGGGCCAAAGAGCCTGTTCCTGTGCTGTATTGTTCTTTGTTCTTTGTTCTTAACAACGTGGAAAGGTAGAATCTCAGTACGTAGTGACACTTGGTGTTTGCACATCGAGGGCCTATGCACAGCTTGATGTAGCTACACACAATGGTGGCCATCAGGGTGACAGTGATGTTGGATGTGTTTCTCCCTCCATACCAGAGATTTGTAAATGGTGCCCCTTCGGACATGATCCACCTTTGATCCAGATGAACTGGAAGATATCTCGAGTGACTGCTGCAGCACAGGATCGGGGTTTGGCCCAGACCTGCGCCACGGACAGTGTGGTAGTCACCACTAACTGTATTAGATGTATATTAGATGTAATACGGTAAGACTTCAGTACTAGAGGTACATGGGTAAATCCCTGCCTTCTGGCTCCGCCCAGTAGGCGGCGTATAAATGTGTGTGCTCGCCGGTGCTGCTCCCATTCTGGTAGCAGCTACAGGAGGCCACACATTTTGCTCAATAAAGCCTCGATTATTCACTACTCTCGTCTTTGTAGTAATTGATAGTGCATCAATTTATTGAGCAAAGATTTTAAAACGATGGAACTTCGCATCAAGCCTGATCGCCTACAGCTGAGCCCTCAAGCAGCCAACGCTACGTCCGCTTTTGACCACTGGCTAGCCTGCTTCAAAAGCTACCTCCGAACATCCGCCGAAGAACCCTCGGACACACAGAAGCTCCAGGTCCTTTATTCACGGATGAGCCCTGACATTTTTCCTCTCATCCGGGATGCGCCCACTTACTCTGAAGCAATGGAGCTCCTGAAAGGACATTACGTTTGGCCGGTTAACAAACTCTATGCCAGGCACCTCCTGTCTACGAGACAGCAACTCCCCGGTGAGTCCCTAGATGATTTCTGGCGTGCCCTGAACATCCTGGCAAGGAACTGTGACTGCCAGGCAGTTTCGGCAGTCGAGCATACAGAACGTTTAATCAGAGATGCTTTTGTTACGGGCATGGGGTCGGCGTACATCCGCCAGCGTCTATTGGAAGGGGGTACGATTGATCTTGCGGGAAGCAGGCAGCTCGCGAACTCGCTAACAGTGGCCTCCCGTAACATCCAGTCATACGCCCCTGACCGCACGGCACCCTCGTGGGCATCGTGGGCAGCACCAGCTACCGACCCCAGCCCACCGCAAGCACGTGTATGCGGCAGCCAGCCAACCCCGGGGGGCCCAAATGCTACTTCTGCGGGCAGACCAAACACCCCCGGCAGCGCTGCCCGGCACGGAGCGCAACCTGCAAGGGCTGCGGAAAGAAGGGGCATTTTGCTGCTGTGTGCCAGGCCCGGTCGATTGCCGCTGTTTCTAGGCCCAGCGTTCCTACATCCCCCACGTGCGGCCCATGGGTGCCACCATCTTTAATGCTGCCTGCCATGAGCGCAGCACTCTTCAGCGCCATTTTGGACGGCGCCTCAGGACCCCTGCTCGTCGGGAAGCTCGTCTGGCCGCTTATCGCCTGCCACCACCGCTGACCAGCCCGGGGCCTCCCAGCATCAGCCGCAGCTCGCCTCGATCACCCTCGACCAGTCCCAGCCTCAAACCTCGCAACCGCAACGACAACGGTGAAAATCGATGGGCACAAGACTTCCTGCCTTTTTGACTCCGGGAGCACGGAAAGCTTCATCCACCCCACTACGGAAAGGCGCTGCTCCCTCTCGGTACACCCCGTCACCCAGAGAATCTCCCTGGCCTCCGGATCCCATTCCGTGGAAATCCGAGGGTACTGCATCGCAATTCTCACCGTCCAGGACGTAGAGTTTAGCAACTTCCGGCTCTACGTCCTCCCCAACCTCTGCGCTACCCTGTTACTCGGTCTGGTCTTCCAATGCCACCTCCAAAGCATAGCTTTTAAATTCGACGGGCCCCTACCCCCCCTCACCGTAAGCGGACTCACGACCCTCAAGGTCGATCCACCTTCCTTGTTTGCAAACCTCACCCCGGATTGCAAACACATCGCCACCAGGAGCAGACGGTATAGTGCCCAGGACAGGACCTTCATCAGGTCGGAGGTCCAGCGGCTTCTGTGGGAAGGCATCATTGAGGCCAGCAACAGCCCCTGGAGAGCCCAAGTGGTAATAGTAAAGACTGGAGAGAAACACAGGATGGTCATTGACTACAGTCAGACCATCAATCGGTACACGCAGCTCGACGTGTACCCCCTCCCAAGCATATCTGATATGGTCAATCACATTGCACAGTACCGGGTCTTTTCCACAGTGGACGGAAATCTGCCTACCACCAGCTCCCCATCCGCAAGGAGGACCGGAATAAACTGTGTTCGAAGCAGATGGCCGCCTCTATCACTTCTTTAGGGTTCCCTTTGGCGTCACTAATGGGGTCTCGGTCTTCCAACGTGAAATGGACCGAATGGTTGACCGGTACGGACTGCGGGCCACCTTCCCATACCTGGCCAACGTCACCATCTGTGGCCACGATCAGCAGGACCATGACGCTAACCTTCACAAATTTCTCCACGCCGCCAAACTCCTTAATCTCACGTACAATAAGGAGAAGTGCATGTTCCGCGCCAACCGCTTAGCCATCCTTGGCTATGTTGTGGAAAATGGAATTCTCGGGCCCAGCCCCGACCTCATGCGTCTCCTCATGGAAATCCCCCTCCCCCACTGCCCCAAGGCCCTGAAACGATGCCTGGGGTTCTTCTCCTATTATGCCCAGTGGGTCCCTGACTATGCGGACAAGGCCCGCACACTCATTTACTCCACAGTTTTCCCCCTGATGGCTGCGGCCCACCAGGCCTTCAACCGCATCAAGGCAGACATCGCCAAGGCCACGATGCATGCGGTCAACGAGTCCCTCCCTTTTCAGGTTGAGAGCGATGCATCGGACGTCGCTCTGGCCGCCACCCTCAACCAGGCAGGCAGACCTGTGGCTTTCTTTTCCCGCACCCTCCATGCCTCCGAAATTCGGCACTCCTCTGTCAAAAAGGAGGCCCAAGCCATTGTGGAAGCTGTGCGGCATTGGAGGCATTACCTGGCCGGCAGGAGATTCACTCTCCTCACTGACCAACGGTCGGTTGCCTTCATGTTCAATAATACACAGCGGGGCAAGATCAAAAACGATAAGATTCAAAGGGCCCCTCCACTCCACGGACCGAAACACGTACTTCGATGAGGACTCCCGGTTTCCCTTCGCCATCCCATGCCCTGATATGACTTCTGCCACGGTCATTAGAGCACTCAACAGCATCTTCGCCCTGTTCAGTTTCCCCGCTTACGTCCACAGCGACCAGGGATCCTCCTTAATGAGCGATGAGCAGAATCAGTTTCTGCTCAGCAAGGGCATTGCCTCAAGCAGGACGACCAGCTACAACCCCCCTGGAAACGGGCAGGTGGATAGGGAAAACGGGATGGTCTGGAAGGCTGTCCTGCTGGCCCTACGGTCTAAAAATCTCCCGGTCTCCCGCTAGAAGGATGTCCTCACCGAAGCGCTCCACTCCATCCGATCACTTCTCTGCACTGCAACTAACGAAACCCCCCATGAATGTCTCTTTGCCTTCCCCACGAAGTCCACCTCCGGGGTCTCGCTCCCAACATGGCTGGCAGCTCCTGGATCCGTCCTCCTTCGCAAACATGTGCGGACCCATAATTTGGACCCGTTGGTCGAAAGAGTCCAACTACTGCACGCGAACCCGCAGTACGCCTACGTGGCGCACCCGATGGCCGCCAGGACACAGTCTCCCTCCGGGACCTGACACCCACTGGATGCCCACCCACAGCCCACCACCCAACACCCCCCTCCGGTCGCCCTGGCGCCACTCACCCTCCCCCCACCGCACCTCACCGCAGCCCCCGCCCCAGGAGGATCCGTCCTCCCACTGGTTCCACTCGGGGGCGATGAAGACGAGGACAACACGCTCCCGGAGTCACAGGTGACCAAGTCGGCACCCGCATCACCACCGGGACCGAGGCGATCGCAGCGGAGGATCAAGGACCCTGTCAGACTGAACTTGTAAATTTTGACTGAACTAGTAAATTTTTCCACCACCCCCGCTCTTTTTTTTAACAAGGGGGGAATGTGGTAGTCACCACTAACTGTATTAGATGTATATTAGATGTAGTACGGTAAGACTCCGGTACTAGAGGTACATGGGTAAATCCCTGCCTGCTGGCTCCGCCCAGTAGGCGGCGTATAAATGTGTGTGCTCGCCGGAGCTGCTCCCATTCTGGTAGCAGCTACAGGAGGCCATACATCTTTGCTCAATAAAGCCTCGATTATTCACTACTCTCGTCTTTGCAGTAATTGATAGTGCATCATACAGCAACATCGAGAGCACCTCACATCTGATGACCATATTCTTATCCACAATGACGAGGGAGCGTCGCTCCCACATGCCCAGTTTCTGCCTCATTTCAAGATGTCCAATTGGCCTGTCACACAAACCAATCCATGTCCTCACTCGTTGCTGTAAGGCACATCAGAGGGTAGATACTGCAGGGTGTCTTCATTGTCTGAGTGACTGCACTGATAGCACCCCGGTTTTCTTTGGCCCATCCTAATAGATGACATTAAAGTGAGTCTCTTTGCTCCAGCAGGAGGATGCTGCCAGGAATCTGTGAAACATTGGCAGCTTACTGAATGGTCTATTTTGGGATTTATTATCATGCATAAGAATAAATAAGGAGACAAGTGGAGGTTATTTGAAAGCAGACATTTATTTTATTGTGAGCTAATGGGGTGGAAATTACATGTGTGAAGATAAGGCTGACAGTTAAAGAGTTTGTAGCAATTGTGCAGGGAGAGATTAAGTGAGAAATGTAAGGTTGTCAGGATGTTAGAGTGGAAGAAGATATTTTGGACTTATGCAAGGCTGCTAACATGTCTTAAGGGAGTTGTCGGTGCCATTACTTAAAGTTAGAGTGTAGTGTGAAGACTTAGTAGTGCAAGTGTCCCTTTACAAGGGTAAACAGTTTGGAAGTGCCTAACATAGGCAGAATGGAAACAGGAAGTGTGGTGACTGGCTATACACTTGCTTTTATGAAATGCTTCTACCCTTTTCAGCATTGGTAGTGAAAGAGTTGGAATTCATTGCATCGGATTTCAGATGTTGATGTCTCACTTGGTGAAAGGAAGATCCAAGTGGGGGAAGCTTGTACTTTTTAGGGGTGTGCTGGAGGTCTTCATCAGAGAGGCTGATGTACGTTTTCTGCCGGCTGTGCTGGTGTGGTACACGGACAATGCTGATACCTGAGTGCACCCTGATGGAGTGAATCTGGACCGGCACTGCGGGTGAGAGATGCCGTTAATTGCCCCTTTTTAAATTTTGAGATTTGTGTCAGTGTTATTGCTGTGTATGATCTGTGAATCTAGGAACAATCACATTATTATCTATGGATAATTTAAGGATTAAAATATGAATTTTCATGGATTAGGAGGGCATAAAATGAACTAAATTGACTAACCTTGAATAATCAACTTATTGAAAAGTGTGTGTTTGAAATTTAAAATCTGCTTGAAATGTTTTCGAACATTGAGGGAATGGAAGGGCTGAGAGAATGGAAAGATTGGATTAGAAACAGCAAATATGTAAATGCTCTCAGTGGAAAAGGAAAGGTTGAGGTGACTGTTTATAGGATTATAGATGGTGAAACAGGTAGAAGAAAGACATCAGCTGAAATGTGGCAATGTGCTCAGGTACTAATGGCCATTTGAAGTGGTCAAGGTGGGAAATTTCAGTTCAGCCCATGCTTACTACAAGGTGTATCTTAGTAAAGGTGTTGAAGCCTGCATTAGGAATGGCTACCCAGAGGATAATTGGCACTTTTGTGGCTAACATTTGTCCTAATGCCCTCTCCTCATAGAGACCGGTAGTTTGGAAGTAAGGTGTTGATATGGATCTCAACTGCTACTTAAAGGGATATTCTTAATCTAATGTTTACTTGAATACATGAATAGGATGGGAATAGAGGGCTACAGACCCTTGAAGTGCAGAAGGTTTTAGTTTAGGCAGGCATCATGATGGGCGCAGGCTTGGAGGGCTGAAGGGCCTATTCCTGTGCTGTACTGTTCTTTGTACTTGCTGCTGGAGCTGCAGCAGGTTCTCTGCAACACATTGGGAGACGTTTTGAGACTCCTGGTCAAGATTTAGGACGGGATTATTTTTGACCGCACCGCCTGGTGACTGGAAATTCTCGCCCTTGGTCAGCAGACCTTCACATGGTCCCTGTCCCATCTGTGCTGATCTTGTGGCGGGTGCAGTTGAAAAATCCAGCCCTTCATCTGTACTCGCACAATACTTATTTTGGAAATTCCTTGAGGACCTCACCTTAAAATAATAAATGCTGTGCTACTTCACCTCATTGGACACCTTATAGGAGTCACAAGGGGAAAGGGACCCTAGTTATCAAGACAAATGCAAGAATGTCAAATTTCAAATGATCACAACAACGTATGCGACAGGAGAAAAGGATGCTCATCATTTGGCAAGTTGGCATTGATTGAAACATTCCTATTTAAAAAGCAATGGGGAACTATCAGCTGCCCAAGCTCTGAGGCAATTCAAAGAAAGCATATTCCTTCTGTTTGCAGAGAACGCGTGCCTGCGTATGAATTTATTTATCTTCTGTTGTAATGTGCCTTTAAGGGATAACAGCATGCCATTACTAGAAGGGGAATGTATCATGTGATTGAGTCTCAGTTTAACTTTGGCCTGTGAGCAGAACGCAGCACAGATAGCGGGGCTGCTGATGTCGTTAAGCTTTCTACTCACTTTCTGTCAACCTTTTACTTTTTGCTCCACCTTATTCATTTTCCCTGACTCTACATGCCATCTGTCACTTTTACCAACCAGCCATCCTTTGCGACCCATGCCGGCCCATCTTCGTGACCCACGTCGCCTGAATCACACGACCACCATTATTGCTTACCTTTAATGTGACAGGGGAGCCTGCTTGGTCCTCACGATCTCTCTTGCTTCGTCATTCAGTGTTAGATTTCTGCTAAGGACTTCAGCTGATGATTTAAGTTCTCACTACACCCGTTGAAACAAATCAAGAGGTTTGTCCTCGAACTCACCATGCATAGTCTTCAAATGCCTTTGACATTTTGAGGGTTTTAATCTTTCATTTGCCAGTACTTTCCTGCATATAACACCCACGAGCTTTGCATCCTGCTTTGTATTGGCACAATTAATAAACCCATACCTCAAGAAATCATCTTTATACTGCTCTGTTCCTGATTTCAGCCTATTCTTAATGTGTTGTTCACCAGAAACCCTGGAGCCACACCAGCACTGCCGGCAGCTACAAAACGGAGGAATCTTTATCATGCCCAGAGTACATGACGTCAGTGTAGGTAACGCGTGACTTTCTCTCTGCCGCTGCTTCTGGAGAGACGGCTGTATCGATTTTTAAAAAGAATGTGCTCCCGAGTCAGCGTGCTGACTTCAGGAGGGAGCGGTTTGCCTCGCTGGGGTCTGGGGCTGCGCACTGCTGAAGGGGCACTGGTGGTCCGGATGGCCGGAATTCTTAAAGTTGGTCATAGCCGGCATTTTTACAAGCCGGTTGCGGCCTTTGGGCACTTCTTCCCTCGATGGGAACACCTGAGTTTGAAAATGACTGACATAGTGCCTCGGAACGTAACTGTGCATGAAGCAATTAAAATATGAGAGAAACACAATTAAATATTAAAGCAAGACTGGGATTTCTGATTTAAATTTGTCACATTCATTCTGTGAAAGAGTGGTTAAGTTTGGCTAAAACCTATTTGTGTTACGGTGTCAGCGGGGACATGGTTTCGGCAGGGCTGGGACATCCCGTGCTAAGAGGTCAAAGTTCCCATCCCCCTCTGTGTGAGTGATTAAATGTCCACTTCCCTACAACATGCCCATTAGTCCAAGGTATCATCCGAAGTTTGGGTTGAGATTGGCCCAAGAACATCAGTGGAGTTTGCCAATAAACAGGCAGTCATACATTTTGCTTATGTTTATATTTAGATTTAACCCCTCACCTTAACTTCTCATTAAAGCACCATCTTGCATTTAAGTCTGTGCCTTAAGGGTTAGTTATGCCTAAATTAGGCTCACTGAAACATTTTGAACTAACCAGTTCAATTAGTTTAGCATTTATATTGCCAACTGCTCATTAGGACATACATTAAGGTGCTCAATGAATTAATCCTTTCTTGCTAAATCATAAAAGCCAGATAGAGTCATCATTAACATTTTTTAAATTAACCTTAGAAATGTTAAGCATGCTGATATATAGTGGACAGCACTAACTGATGGAATGAATAACAAAAGTTACAGAGGATGTGCAGTTATGCCAGGATAATTCAGCTTTGGCTAGCTTGTTGATTATAAATTTACAGTTGAGATCAGTGTCTGTTACCAATAGAAATCAGTGAGATTAATTTATGGTTGGATTCCTTGGAGAGCGGAAAAGTTAACAGCATTAAAAAGCTAGTCATTAGACAAATTAAAATCCCTGTGCTCATATTTAGCAACACTTAGAGAAACTATATGACATGTGCTTCTAAGCTGGTGTAATTGGTGGTTGTCTTATCTTCCTCTGGTTTGATCATGTAAGCTTTCTGGGTTGTCAGCGTGATAAACCTTCATCTATAAAGGTGTTATCTATTCCTCTTGAATGCTCTGTTCCTGGGTAATAATATTTTCTTCAGTAGCTAGCTTAAATCTGATTTCCTTTGACCTTACACAAGCTTGCAAATCCAGTTAACTTATCTGCGGTAACTGCCTCATATAGCATAACAATATTCATTTTCTAACCTCTCCCTCTCAAGAAAATCTATTACCACTGGTTAGTGAGTTGGTGATTAAAAGTCATAAATTTAAGATTCTCAACAGATGAACAAAGAGAGACTTTAGGGAATGTTCTCACACTGTCCTACCAGAAACAGAGATGGAAGCAGAATCCACAATAGCTTTGAAAAGGGACTTGGTTTGTCAGGTCCCATGTAAGACAATGGGCAGGAAGACACTGCCACTGGCTCCTGTCCATCGCAATCCCATTTGCTCCAGCCCAGGTGCTGCCCTGCTCTTGGAGATCCTCCTTAAATGTACTTCACCAGGGTGATGTCTTGTGCCATCTTCTTCCATCTGGCGGTGGGTCCAGGCTATTGCCATTCTGTGAGGTGAAGTACGTGTCCTGCTAGCTTCAGCCGTCTCTCTGTCACAATGTCTCTGATCAATCCTCTGTAGAATTTATTTGTTGGTGATGCTGTCTGCCCATGCGACGCCCAGGACCTTATGAAGGCAGTGCTGGTGCAATACATCCAACTTACATGATGGGTGAGATTCTCTGGCCTCCTCACGGCATGTTTCTCGGCGGCCCATCGTTGGCCGGCTGGAAGATCTTCTGGGCCTACCACTGTCAATGGGATTTCCCATTAAATCCACCCCACACTTCCGGGAAATCCATGGCGTGGGTGTGCCGTCTGTGGGGCTAGAAGATTCCGCAAAAGTGAAGAGCCAGAAGTTCTCGCTGACACATTTGCTGTTCCCTTCCATGTCTCACTGGCATAGATTGTGGTTGGTACTATTATGACCATGTAGATTCACAGCTTCATGATTCTGTTTACAAGACCACTTGCAGCAGCTGGAAGAACAATGGTGCTTTGCTGATTCTTGTCTTCACATCGATGTCTGCATAATCCTGCATGGAGATTTTCCTTCCTAGGGAGGGGAAGTGGTCAACATCTTTGATGTTTTGTTGCCCAATGGTAATGGGAGGGCTTTGTTGCTGTGGAGTCGCATTGTCTTGGTCTCACAGCTCATAAATAAATTAATCTTCGCAGCATTACTCTCAAGGCTGGTGGGCTAGTCTTTGAGTGGGTGCAATTCTTTTGCCAGGAAGGCGATGTTGCCTGCAAAACTTAGGCCCAGTGGTGTTGCCACAGGGTGCAAAAATCTGCATCCACCATCGTTTTCCTCATGATGAAATCAATAACCAAGAGGGAAAGGAATGGGGAGAGTATGCAGCCTTGCCATATTACTGGGATGATGTTGAAGGAGTCTGTGCTGCCTGTGCTGGTCTTGATGCAACAGCTGGAGTCACAGTATAATGTTTTGAAGATAATAATATACTACTCCGGGGTGCCATATTGTCTTGCCATATACCAGAGGGACTGATGACTGATGCTATCAAAAGCCTTCTTGAAATCAATGAAGTTGATAAAATGTGGCTTCTGATATTTTAGGCTCTGCTCTAAGATGTATCTGAAATTGTTGCATGATTTTTCCCCAGGAAACTGCCTGTCCTTCACGATGGGTATCTTCTCCTTCTGACTTCAATCTGTTGAGGAACACTGTGCTGGAGATCTTGCCAGGTGTTGAAAGCAATGTTATGTCCCTCCAGTTATTGCAGTCATGAGGGGTTTCTTTATTCAGTACCTTGTTGGTTACGCCTCACCTTCAGTCATCTGGTCCAGATCTTGTTGAACAGGTCCATGAGCTCTGTTGTGATGGTGTTCTTGCCAGATAAATATTTGAAAAATAACCGGTGAGATTTTCTGGCTGTTCATGCCGGCGGGATCTTTTGGTCCCGCTGCGGTGCACCCCTGCTGTGGGATTCCCGGTGGCATTGGATTCAATGGGAAATCCACTGACAGCGGCGGGATCAGAAGATCTACGCCAACGGCGTGTCACCTCCTGCTGCCAAGAAACATTCCAAGGGAAGGCAAGGGGATCTGGTCCAACATCTTTAAATGGCATGGAAAATGGACATTGGAAGGGGATTCAGTGACGATTCTCAGATAGCTTACACCGGAGCAATGAGCCAAAGAGCCATCTCTTGTGCTGTAAAATTCTATGTAATCAATAAGCAGTGCGTTAACCTAAAATAAAATGCTGGATTTGTTTTCGCTTTCATTTTCATAAACATTGAGAAATTAGATAAAACATGTTTGGATTTGATTTAAAAGTATTACGTTTTAATAACGTATTATACATATCTTGTTTCAAACTCTTTTGAAATGTTACAATCCTATTAGCGACTGTTAATATTTAAAGATGAAATTCGAACATCTAACAACGAACTGACAGAAGTACACAAGATTCATGTTTTTAAACAAAAAGAAGCTTTATTGTATATAAAGATAAATTAAACAAAGCAAACAGCACTAACTTAAAACAAAAGCTTAAAAAGGTGTATGCTTACTCCCCCCCCCCCCCCACCTCAAGTGTTCCTCTGTCTGATAATATCCAGAATGTAATTCACTTTTCCTGATACCAATACAAAGGAATGCATCAGCCCTCTGGAATTCACTTTAATTCTCCTCAATGTTCCAGCTATCCTCCAAATAAGATTCAATGTGGGTCCTTCATTATTTTTTGGGGGGGTTATTTGGCCCTCCACCTCATGACTGTCGGTGCCTCAGCTCCTTGCTTGGGTTGCCAGCAGATACGCAACCGCCTTCCCACAGCTTTCAAAGCTAACTCTGATACCAACTTCATGCTTCGAGGCTCTGTGAGGACCACTGTAGATTTCTTCCACTAGCTGCAAGCTACAGAAATTCTTTCAGATGTTTTACCCTCACAAAATCCAAAATGAGATAGAGCCCCATCTGCATCCCATGCAGTGAGAAATGAAGTTAGCATTTGCTCTGCTGAAGTACAGGCCTAACTGACTATCATCTCCTATTATTTTTCTCAATCTGGACATGCAGTCCACTCCAAAGCAATGCTGCAATCCCCTTTATCTGTTTCCCAAACTCAACTACTTGCTTCTGTCAGCAAACACCAGCAGAAAAATTAGACAAAATAACCTACCTCCACATCCCATCATATGATGACATGTCATGATCTTGGATGTTCTCAAACATAAATATAAATGAATAATTTTATCTGCGCTGCTGCTCTTCGATTCTGTCACCCATATCAATAACTTATATTGCGAATAGATTTTTTTTACCTTTATTGAAGTCAGGGTAGATCTCTTGACACTATTGTGTGAAGGTAAAAGTCCCCGAGTTTATGGCTTTCTCACTGTTAACATTGACCTTGAAGATAAACATTAGTTATCTTTTAAGTGTACAGAAGCTCACGATTTTTGAATTGCACTTACGTCAGAGTTATTACAGTTTCTCAGTCAGATGTCCACTTGCCTTACATTTAATACATGTTGCAACACCCTGGGCTAGAACGTGGTGAATTCCAGCCCCTCTTGACCCGGAGTCAAATAAATTATCCGATAATGCTTAGAAAAATAGCCAAAATACTGGGACTGGTTTAGCATAGGGCTAAAGAGCTGGCTTTTAAAGCAGACGAAGGCAGGCAGCAGCATGGTTAAATTCCCGTAACAGCCTCCCCGAGCAGGCGCCGGAATGTGGCGACTAGGGGCTTTTCGCAATAACTTCATTTGAAGCCTACTTGTGACAATAAGCGATTACCATTTCATTTTCATTTCATTTAATTTCAATGTCATAGGCCCTTGGCTGCCCAATAATTACAGTCAGCAGGTTTGTAAATTTAAAGAAAATTATTTTTGATTAATAACAAGAACTATAATGAAATATGCAGCAAGTACAACAGGTTAACTATTATATAATTCCTAATCTCCCACTTTTACTTGCCCCCCCCACCCTCTACACACATGAACACGACAAACATCCACAGAGGGGAAGAGAGGGGTGAAAATAATAAGGATGGAAGTAAAAAGATAAGGGGTGGAATTCTCCCCCCCCCCCCCCACGCTGGGTGGGAGAATTGCCCGGGCGCCGCGCGAGTCCCGCCACGCCACCCCGACCCCCGCACGTGATTCTCCCACACCCCCCCAAACCGGCGCGGCGTGAATCACGGCTGGCTGCTGGGAGATACGCCGCTTGCCATTGGTAATGGGCGAACGGCGATTCTCCAGCCCTGATGGGCCTAGTGGCCTGCCCAACACGACAGGTTCCCGCCAGCACCACCCACACCTGGTCGCTGCCGGCGGGAAAAGCGCGGGAATGCTGGGGAGGCGGCCTGTGGGGGAGCAAGGGGGGTTCCTGCACCGGGGGGGGGGGGGTGCTCAAAAGGGGTCTGGCCCACCGATTGGCGGGCCTGCCTCTCTGAAGGAGGACCTCCTTTCCTCTGCTGCCCCGCAAGATCCATCCGACATCTTCTTGCTGGGCGGCCGCGGGGAGGACAGCAACCGCGCATGCACGGGTGATGTCATTTGCGCGGTGCCGGTCGCGTCATTTACGCGGCGCCGTTTTACGTGGTGCCAAGGCCCGCGCGTAAATGACGTGGCGCCGCTCCTAGCCCCCCGTGGGTGGGAGAATAGGGGTCTGGGAACGGCCTCCGACGCCGGAGTGAATCACTCCGGTTTTCACTCCGGCGTCGGGACTTAGTCTCCCGTTGGGAGAATTGCGCCCAAGAGTCTTTGTTTCCGATGGTTGTTTATAACACATTTCCTCTCTTCAAACTTTGCTTTCAATTTGAGGTTTTCACTCTAGATTCATTCAGGTCTCTGCAGTTTCAGCAACTTTTCTCTAGAAAACATGAGAGGCCGAGCAGGTCCTTTCTCCTGAGTGTCCAGAATTCAAACTCTGCTTTCCTTAGGCCTCTGGAAATCATCTCACTCAGGCAGGATCCAATCACAACCTGTTACTGGGCAGAATACAGCCTTTTGGCCAATTAATTGGCCACCAGCCAACAAATCTCTCTGGTGCCACAAAGTCTGGGTTTTGCTGTTCATAGCTCGCAGTGTTCCCTTTTGTAACTTTTGAATTCCTAATTCCCTTGCTCGACTTAAAGGTATATGTCCATTAAGCATCCATGGATCAAAATGATAATGGCAAAACTAAAGAAAGGGGAAAGAAGAAAACCAATGAGGAAGGACCCTTTCACAGATTAATTCCTAAAACTAAGTTACATTCTAAAACTTGCAAACCATGACCTAGATTTTCACAACAGACGTAATGGGGTAGATTTATGTCTTAATCACTTGGGCATTAAGCATTACCTGAGTTGAAAGGAAAATCTGGCAAGAGCGATGACACTCCAGTTCAAGAGCTAATTGAAGATTGCATCGATTGACATTAATGGAAGCAAAATCAAGCAGGTTTTGTAAGAGTATGCCATCTTTCCTGTGCTTCAAGAAGTTCAATGCCTGGAGGTGCAGCTTAAGAAAAGCATTGACTCAGTTTTGTATTTCCATCATTAGCACATATCTATGTGCACACAATAAAGTATAAAAACAGAAATCCTGGGCATGGAATGGAATCTAGTCAGCATATGTAGCAGAAAATAGGATTGCATTTTGCCTGCATAATGGTAAGGTCCTATTTAATCTGTCACACATTTCTAACATTTTATCTTCATTTTATGTTTGCCATCCAATCATATTTTCTTCCATATGAGCTCTGCACAAGCTGAGTTATCCAATTCTTATTTATAAATTCTACAACATATATCAAATAGGTGTTACTTAATCATTCTGTCTGGAAATAATTGTTTTATTTAAATATCATGAATTCCCCATGGTAGTTTTGGACTGATTGACTAACAATAGGTATGGGACTGGGAAAACGACTTCAATTGATAACCTGGGATGGATGTACCAAGTGTTGCATTCTTAGATTGCCAGGTTTTAACTCAATTATTGGCATATTTTTCATTAACCATGATTAGGCACTGTCTGTTCCCTCTGTATCCAACATGATATGCAATGGATGATCCATCTCGGTCTCCTCCGAAGGTTCCCAGCATCACAGATGTCAGTCTTCAGCCAATACGATTCACTCCACTTGATATCAAGAAACTGCTGAAAGCACTGGATACTGCGAAGGCGATGGGCCCTGACAATATTCCGGCAATAGTACTGAAGACTTGTGCTCCAGAACTTGCCGCACCCATAGCCAAGCTGTTCCAACACAGCTACAACACTGGCATCTACCCGGCAGGGTGGAAAATTGCCCAGGTGTGTCCTATACACAAGAAGCAGGACAAATCCAACCCAGCCAATTACCGCCCTATCAGTCAACTCTCCATCATCAGCAAAGTGATGCAAGGAGTCATCAACAGAGTTCTCAAGCGGCACTTACTCGGCAATAACCTGTTCACAGGGGCTCAGTTTGGGTTCCACCAGGATCACTCAGCTCCTGACCTCATTACAGCCTTGGTTCGAACATGGACAAAATAGCTGAATGTCAGAGGTGAAGTGAGAGTGACTGCCTTTGACATCAAGGCAGCATTTGACGAAGTATGGCATCAAGGATCCGTAGCTAAACTGGAGTAGATGGGAATACAGGGGAAAACTCTCCACTTGTTGGAGTCACACCTGGCACAAAGATGATGGTTGTGGTGGTTGGAGGTCAATCATCTCAGCTCCAGGGCATCACTGCTGGAGTTCCTCAGGGTAGTGTCCTAGGCCCAACTACCTTCAGCTGCTTCATGAATGACCTGCCTTCCATCATAAGGTCAGAAGTGGGGATGATTGCGGATGACTGCACAATGGTCAGCACTATTCATGACTCTTTATATAAATGAAACAGTCCATGCAGCAAGACCTGGACAATAGCCAGGCTTGGGCTGACAAGTGGCAAGTTACATTCGCGGCACACAAGTGCCAGGCAATGACCAACTCCTACAAGAGAGAAGCGAATCATCGCCCCTTGACATTCAATGGCATTAACATCCCTGAATGCCCCACAATCAACATCCTGGGGGCTACCATTGATCAGAAACAGAACTTGATTAGCCATATTGATACCGTGGCTACCAGGGCAGGTCAAAGACTCGCCATATGAATACTGTGGTTAGGAGAGCAGGCCAGAGGTTGGGAATTCTCTGGTGAGCAACTCACCTCCTGACCCCCCAAAGCCTGTCCACCATCTACAAGGCACAAGTCAGCAATGTAATGGAATACTTTCCACTTGCCTGGATGAGTGCAGCTCCAACAATACTCAAGAAGCTCGACACCATCCAGGACAAAGCAGCCCACTCGATTGCTTCCCATTCCACAAACATTCAAACCGTCCACCACCGACGAACAGTGGCAGCAGTGTGTACCATCTACAAGATCCACTGCACCAAGGTTTCTTAGACAGCACCTTCCAAACCCATGACCACTACCATCTAGAAGGACAAGAGCAGCAGATGCCTGGGAACCCCACCACCTGGAAGTACCCCTCCAAGTCACTCACCACCCTGACTTGAAAATATATCGCCGTTCCTTCACTGTCACTGGGGCAAAATCCTGGAACTCCCTCCCTAACAGCACAGTGGGTGTACCGACACCTCAAGGGCTGCAGGTTCAAGAAGTCAACTCACCACTACCCTCTGAAGGGCAGCTAAGGATGGGCAATAAATGCTGGCCTAACGAGCGACGCTCACATCCCGCAAAATGAATTAAAAAAAACATTGCTTTGGATGTATTAATTGAATAGATTTGGAAATTACTTCTCCCATTACTGACGCTCAACGTAAGCTTGAGGAGCAGCTCCTTAAATCTCAATTAGACACTTTACAATCTTCTCCACTCAACACTGAGTCCAATAGTTTCATACATTCATCTGTGCTCCATTTTGTTCCATTTTCTTTGTTTGTTTTAATTTTTTTCTCTGATATTTGCTTTCACACAGCACCTGCTCTAGGCACACCCTTTTATTTCTTTGTTTCTTTTCTTGCCCTCTCACCACTCCTTTTGGCCCTGTTAGACTAACTCTTCATTCATTGCATCTCTCCTCACTCTATCACAGACATTCCTTTTGTCCTTGTAAGGTTCACTCCGTGCTCAAAGCCTATTACATTTCTGAGGTTCCCCAGTGCTGATCAAAGGTCATCGACCTGAAACGCTAACTCTGTTTTTTCCTCCCCTGATGTTGCCTGAACTGCTGAGTATTTCCACCATTTTCTGTTTTTATCTCCAATTAGCAATGTTCAGTGATGCAAGGACTGATAAAAATGAAGGAGCCTAGACAAATAACAGCAATATGTCATTAATCAAGATGTTCAAGGTACTGAATTTAATCAGCTGGAGTTCTGTAGTCTCCAACCAGAAGATTAGTGTGACAAATACTAGTGAATTGCGGTACCAAGAGAATTATCAATAAGCTACACTGCTGCTATTGTTGATAGATTCCTTCCCTACCCTTTCTTGGATTGTCAACTCAATTAAATACAGTAGATACCTAAGTACAGTTCAAAATTCCAGTTGGGGTATACTACCACACACAAAATCACAATATCCTTTCATGCTTCTGGCTTTCATGGTGAAAGATGTCTTGGTAAGCAACCCATCTGGTGAGGAGGAGTCAGCAAAGGTAAATCTCCTCAAGTCAGTGCCTGCAGACACGGCTGTTTGGGTCTGAATGCTGCCAGTCTGTCCCTCACATAAATGGACAGACTGATCCTTTCTCCTCAGGTTCTTCTGTGCCGTCAACAAAATAATGAAAGAAGAATCTCCAGGGGAGTTTGCATGCCCCTGAATTCCAGCAACACCAACTGAAATCACAAAAGGAAGGTAAGCAGAATGCAAGAACAAATGCAGACAAAACTGCTCCAACAAGCTCAAATCCAAGTATCTTACAGATCTCACTCTCAAACATGCCGTTCCAGAATTGCCAATTTTGTATTGACCGCAAAGGACATTAACTAGAGAAATGTGGAAATAACACCTTTGGTTAATTTGAGTATGTTTCAATAAGTGGCAGCTCCTTAATGAAGCTGTTGCAGATTTCATACGAGTGCATGATTCACATAATGGAGTAAGATTGATTTTAGCATAAATGTGCTGAGAGCATGCAGGAAGGACTTTGCTGGCAGATTTCACAAGTGAAAATTACATATCATGGTCCATTGGGCCCAAGGCGAATTTTCCCATATAACATTGATTTAATATTTTTTGTTGCGAGAGGAGGAGGAAAGACTTGGCCCAGATTTTCTGGTCTCAATAATGACAAATATTGAGACATTCCAGGGCATCGGGACTTCAAGTTTGTAAGAAATACGTTCCCCCTCCAGCAGTGACCGACAGATCCAAACCCTAGTCTTCCTGTACTCACAGGAGGCAGCTGCACTGAAGGGAGCATAGGTCAGAGACAGAGTGATAACACTGTCACACTCACTTGCTGGTGTTAGGAAAACAAAGGTAGTTATAAAGGATTTATATTTGTATGGATAAACATTAGAAATAAGGGAGTGTTTTAGGTGGGTTTAATTTAATGTTTATGTGCCAGGAAGGGACGTATAGTTCGATTTATGCTGGACAAAGTTTTTTTTTAATGTGTGGGGGTTGGTTTCAATTCTAACTGGGAGTCTATTGTCCTTAGATTGGATTTTGGTTCATTGGATTTGGGTTTATTATCATGTGTACCGAGGTATAGTAAAAAGTATATTCTGCATACAGTCTAGACATATCGTTCCATATGTGAAAAAACATAGGGGGCTGGATTCTCCGTTCTGGAGACTAGTCCCCACACCGGCGTGAAAATGTTGCCATTTTACGCCAGGAAAACTGGTGCAAAATGGCCACCAATTCTCTGTTCTGGGGGTGGGCGGGGGGCTAGCAGTCAGGCACCGCAGAGCTCCCAGCTCTAGCTGCCGATACGGCCTGGAGAGTTGTTGGGTCCGTGGCCGCGCACGGCGGTGACCTGTAGCAGCCGCGCGTGCTTCATGGCGGATGCTGCCCGCGGACCCGGCCTGCGAAATTGACCCCCCTTCGGCCAGCTTGCGCATCCAGGACCGCCCCACCACAGTGCCCCCAGCCCTGAAGATGTCCCCCCTTGCCTGTAGATCAGCCCTCCCTCTGGACTGAGTCCGCAGCTGCCACGCTGAGTTCCCGACGGGTGAGGCCATGGAAAACCCATGCTGTTGGGAACTCGGCCGGTCGGGGACGAAGCATGGTGAGGCAGGCCTCAGAGAACGTTCGGAGGTTGTGGGTACAGAGGGGACGGAGCATCGTGAAAGTGGCGGCGCCCCCGATTTCGGCATCACGGGGATTCCCCGCCCCGTCGCTGAACATGATTTTGGCGTCGGGGATCAGAGAATACGGCCCCTGACATATGATAAATACACAATGTAAATACATAGACACAGACATTGGGCGAAGCATACGGAGTGTAATACTACTCAATCGAGAAGATGCGTGGAGAGATCAGTTCAGTCCATAAGAGGATCATTCAGGAGTCTGGTAACAGCGGAGACAAAGCTGTTTTTGAACCTGGTGGTGTGTGTTCTCAGACTAGTGCGTGTTCTCAGACTTTTGTGTCTCCTGCTTGATGGAAGAGGTTGGAAGAGAGAATAACCTGGGCGAGAGGGGTCTTTGATTATGCTGCCTGCTTTCTCAAGGCAGTGTGAGGTGTAGACAGAGTTAACCGATGGGAGGTGGTTTTGCATGATGGTCTGAGCTGTGTTCATGACTCTCTGTAGTTTCTTATGGTCTTGGGCTGACAGTTACCATGCCAGCCTGTGATGCAGCCACATAGGATGCTTTCTATAGTGCACCTGTAAAAATTGATAAGAGCCAACGTGGACATGCCAAATTTCCTTAGTTTCCTGAGGAAGTATGGGCGCTGTTGTTCATTCTTGGTCGTAGCATCGATGTGGGTGGACCAGAACAGATTGTTGGTGATGTGCCCACTTAGGAATTTGAAGTTGTCAACCATGTCCACCTCGGCACCATTGATGCAGGCAAGGGTGTGTACGATATTTTGCTTCCTGAAGTCAATGACCGGCTCCTGAATTTTGCTGACACTGAGGGAGAGATTGGTGTCGTTACGCCCTGCCACTAGGTTCTCTATCTCTCTCCTGTACTCTGACTCATCGTTGTTCGAGATCCGACCCACTACGGTCGTGTCATCAGCAAACATGTAGACGGCGTTGGAGCCAAAGTTTGCCACACAGTCAAGTGTGTATAAGGAGTATAGTAGGGGATTAAGTACGTAGCCTTGCGGGCCCCCGGTATTCATGAATTTTGTGGAGGAGGTGTTGTTGATTATCCTTACTGATTGTGGTCTATGGGACAGGAAGTCGAGGATCCAGTGCAGAAGGAGGAGCCAAGTCCTAGGTTTTGGAGTTTTGATATGAACTTGGCTGGGATTGTGGCTTTGAAGGCTGAGCTGTAGACAATAAATAGGAGTCTGACGTAGGAGTCCTTGTTAAGTCCTAGCTTCTGGAGCTTTGATATGAGCTTGGCTGGGATTATGGTGTTTAAGGCGGAGCTGTGGTCAATAAATAGGAGGCTGATGTAGGAGTTCTTGTTGCCAAAATGCTCTAGGGATGAGTGTAGAGCCAGGGAGATGGCGTCTGCTGTGGACAAGGTGTGGTGGTATGCGAATTGCAGTGGATCAAGGCATTCTGAGCGTATGGAGTTGATTTGTCTCATGACCAAGAGAGGGCTATGGTGGGAAAAATGAACCAAAAGGCATTGCTTAGCAACAGGAGGCCATTTACTTTTTTTTTTAAAGAACAAAGAACAAAGAAAATTACAGTACAGGAACAGGCCCTTCGGCCCTCCCAGCCTGCGCCGATCCAAATCCTTTATCTAAACCTGTCGCCTATTTTCCAAGGATCTACTTCCCTCTGTTCCCCGCCCATTCATATATATGTCTAGATGCATCTTGAATGATTTACTAGAGAGAGAAAACAAAACGAAGGAAATGTGAAACAAGAACAGATCATTGTTCAGTAAAGTCACAAAGAGTTGAAAAAGCATTGGATTGTGATAGGCTGGAAAGGTATCTGCAGTGGTGCTAATGTTTGTGAGATATTACTGCAGTTTTTGAGACATTAAATATTCTAGTAAATCAGTGGCTGGATCTCAGAGTCTGTGCAGAAGCCTTTAAGACCAAGAAATCCCAAAAGGGGGTGGTGTAAAATCCTGGCCTGAATTTTCTGGTAAAAGTGGAACAGGAGCTTTGTTCACAAGAGTCTTTTGGAAACATTGGACTGGATTTTGGAATGCAAATCGCCAACGGAAAGCATTATTACGAGAGAAGATTTTAAAGCGTGTTTTTGGGAGCAGAGTTTGGAAAGTGTCATGTGACAATCACGTGGAGGGATTCTGAGGAAAAGTACACAAACACTAACTGGGGTTCAGAGTGGACTGTGTGTGTTTAACCACAGCCAATCTGTGTGTCTTAAAAATGGACTTTGTGACCGAATGAGACCATTGTAGCTTCAAATGTACCGTGCCATCCATGTTCATCTTAAAACCTGCGTGTAATTGTTCAAGTAAGGCGGGAGTAATTCAATTTTCCCATGTTTAATAAATGTTTATTCTTGTTAAAATAATTAATGGTCCTTTGACTCTGTTCCTCCACATTTGGTTTAAAAAAAAGTAAAAGTTGTTCCGTCATTTGAGCCAGGGTTCTATTCTGGGATCTTCCCGTTAAATTGTAACACCAACTGGGATCATAACACTGGCACCTGCTCTCTTTGAACTCAGCTCCCAGCTGGAAGTGGAGATCATTGGCGTTAACTGATATTGTTCTGTAAAGTCGGGGTTCGATTGTTGGGACTGGAGGAAATCCTTGATAGAATGAGTAAGCATGAACTATAAATGGACAAATGATTACTGTTACTACAAACCTTCTTATGAGTATGATAAGAAGTTGAGATTTTAGTCAATCGGCACAGAAGCACTGGAAAGCATAATAGAAATTAAATATTTTGTCGTTGCAAATGGTATTAGATGCTTCAATACAAACATAAACTTATTAATGATTTTATTTCAGCTTGTAGTTTAAAAAAATTAATTTACGTCACTGGTTATTGTCCACGCCTCGTTGCCCTTGAGAAGCTAGTGCTGAGTTACCTTCGTGAACTGCTGCAGTCCCTGAGGTGCAGGTACACCCAGCGTGCAGTTAGGGAAGGAATTCCAGGATATTGACCCAGTGACAACGAAGGAACAGCAATATATTTCCAAGTCAGGATGGTGAGTTGCTTGGAGGGGAACCTCCTGGTGGTGGGGTTCCCAGGTATCTGACGCTCTTGTCCTTCGAGATGATAGTGGTCGTGGGCTTGGAAGGTGCTGCCTAAGGAACCATGGCAAATTCCTGCAATGCATCTTGTAGATGGTACACACTGCTGCCACTGTTCGTCAGTGATGGAGGCATTGAATGTTTATGGATGGAGTACTAATCAAGTGGGCTGCTTTGTCCTGGATGCTGCTGAGCTTCTTGAGTGTTGTTGGAGCTGAACTCATCCAGGCAAGTGGAGAGTATTCCATCACACTCCTGACTTGCACCTTATGGAAAGTGGATGGACTTGAAGGGTCAGGTGGTGTGTTACTCGCCACATGATTCTTAGCCTTTGACATGGTCTTGTTGCCACAGTATTTATATAGTTAGTCCAGTTCAGTTTCTAGTTAATAGTCACTTCCAGGATGCTGATGGTGGGGGATTTAGCGATAGTAATGCTATTGAATGTCAAGTGGTTATCGTTAGATCCACTCTTGTTGGAGATCATCATTGCCTGACACTTGTATGAACATAGAACATAGAACATACAGTGCAGAAGGAGGCCATTTGGCCCATCGCGTCTGCACCGACCCACTTAAGCCCTCATTTCCACCTTATCCCCTTTTGTGAGGGCCACGAAGAATCCAGCACGAGTTTTAAGGATACAAAGTAATAACATTTATTTACAATAACATATATATATATAACAGCAGCAGCAACTTCCCTTGCTGCACACTCTTTCCTGCTGGTTCCAAACTGGCCAGCTTTATTTATACTTGGAGTTTACTAATGGTTTCTCCGCCCCCCTTCATTGGGGAAGCTCATACTCCTACATGATTGTGGGATTGTCATTAGTCCCCAGCCAATGGTAAGCAGGCAGGTTATAACATCCCTCCCCCCCAAAGTCCAAGGAATCCACCGAAGACCCTGGTGATGGACGGCGTCGGACTCGTTTTGCCGCAGGCCGGACACCATTTGCACGCGGCGCTGGATCAGGCGGCGTGTAACGAGATGGAGACCGGCGCTTCTGTGATGAACGGCGCAACGGTTGTACATCCACGGCCCGTGGACCCGCGGATTCCCCCTCTGATACATCCTGTGTCTCCATCTCGGAGTCAGAGTCTGCTGCCTCCGTCATGTCAGCATCTCTATCTCCATTCGGTTCTGTAACGACCTGCGCAGGCTTCGAGTGAGGCACCAGTGGAAGATTGTGAGGACTACCTTCCCTTGACTCTGGTCTCTGCGGCTGTAGAAATGAGCTCCGGGGGCGGGGAAACTTTTGAGGGGATAGTCTTCTGGAACGAACGTGGTCTACATGTTTGCGCTGGAGACGACCCTGGGCTTGCACCTGGTAAGATATAGGGCCCGTTTGGCGAAAGATTATGCCAGGAACCCACTGGGCACCACCAGCAAAATTCCGAATGAACACTGGGTCACCGGGCGCAAACTGCCGAATCGGCCGATGTCGAGAAAATCCTTGTCCCTGCCGTTCTCGTATGCGGCGTACTTTTGCGCCAATGTCCGGGAAAACCATACTAAGGCGGGTGCGAAGTCTTCGGCCCATTAGGAGTTCTGCGGGAGCTACCCCAAAAAGCGAGCCAGTCTCGTGTCCATTGATCCGGAAGACTGCTTCTTTAGGCCTCTTTTGAATGTCTGCCAACCCATTTGAAGCCGGGTGGTAAGGGGCAGTGCTGATATGGCGGATGCCGTTCATCTTCGTGAACCTCGCAAACTCCTCACTCGTGAATGGAGTGCCGTTATCCGTGACCAGCACCTCGGGGAGGCCATGCGTACTAAAAGACAAACGCATCTTTTCAAATGTTGCGCAGGTCGTTGTCCCCTGCATCTTATGCACCTCTAGCCATTTAGACTGGGCGTCAATTAATAGAAGGAACATGGATCCTTGAAAAGGGCCTGCAAAATCTGCATGTAAGCGTGCCCAAGGCCGCCCTGGCCATTCCCAGTGATGTAGGGGCGCGGCCGGCGGAAGCTTCTGATGCTCCTGGCAAATTGAGCAGTTTTGGGCCACCTTCTCAATGTCGGTGTCGAGGCCTGGCCACCAGACATAACTCCGGGCCAACATTTTCATTTAGGTCACGCCTGGATGCCCATTGTGCAAGTCTGTTAGTATCAGCTCCTGGCCTTTTTCTGGGACAATCACACGCGTCACCCACAAGAGGATGCCGTCTTCCACGCTGAATTCTGACAGCTTGGAGGAAAATGCCCGCAACTCGCCTGGGAGCTGTCTATGCTGCCCACCATACAGGACTATGTGCCGAACCTTTGACAGGACTGGCTCCGTCTGGGTCCACTCATGGATCTGTGATGCCGTGACAGGCAAGGTGTCCATAAAATCTAGGGTTGCAACCACCTCACCGGTCGTGGGGGTCGACATGGGGCTGGTCGATAAAGGCAATCGGCTCAGTGCGTCGGCATTTGCTATCTACGTTCCTGGTTTGTGCTCCAGAGAATACTCGTATGCAGCAAGCAACAAAGCCCAGCGCTGGATCCGTGCAGAAGCAATGAGCGGTATTGGCTTATCCTCTCTGAAAAGTCCCAGCAGAGGCTTATGATCAGTCACGATTGTGAAATGGCGGCCATACACGTACTGGTGGAAGCGTTTCACCGCAAAAACCACTGCCAGGCCCTCCTTCTCGATCTGCGCGTACTTTTTCTCCGCTGCCGTCAATGTGTGGGAGGCGAAAGGTATCGGTCGCTCGGCCCGTTCTCCATCTTGTGGGACAGGACGGCCCCAATACCATACGGGGATGCATCACACGTGACGAGCAAAGGCTTTCCAGGATCATAGTGGGTTAGTAACCCAGACGACGACAATTGATGCTTTACCCGCCGGAAAGCGGTTTCTTGCGGCTGACCCCAAACCCAGGTGTGATTTTTCTTTAGCAGAAGGTGCAACGGGGCCAGCGTAGTTGCCAGATTGGGGAGGAACTTCCCGTAATAGTTTACGAGACCGAGAAAAGAATGAAGATGCGAAGTGTCAGTCGGGGCGGGGGCCTGTTGAATCGCACGCACATTCTCTGCGATGGGGTGCAAACCTTCGCGATCCACCCGATAACCGAGGTAGACTACTTCCTTAGCCTGAAATACGCACTTTGTGCGACGTAAACGGACTCCAGCTTCCGAATAGCATCTGAGGACAGCCTCCAGATTTTCCAAATGTTCCTGCTCCGACGTCCCTGTAATCAAAACGTCATCTAAGTAGACAGCAACACGTGGTAAACCTCTCAAAATGCCCTCCATAACACGTTGAAAAATTGCGCAGGCAGAGGATACTCCAAAGGGCAACTGTGTATATTCATACAGGCCCCGGTGTGTATTAATCGTTACATATGGTCGGGAGGCAGGGTCCAGCTCCAACTGCAGGTAGGCGTGACTCATATCTAATTTTGTGAACGAGAGTCCACCTGCAAGCTTCGCGTAGAGATCCTCTATGCGAGGCATTGGATATCGGTCGAGTCGGGAAGCCGTATTCACTGTAAGTTTATCGTCGCCACACATGCGAACTGTGGCACCTGGCTTCATTACAGGTACAATTGGTGCTGCCCAGTCAGCAAAACGTCCGGGCCTGATAATACCCAAACTCTCCAAACGAGTGAGCTCCCCTTCTACCTTCTCAAGCAAGGCGTAAGGTACCGGGCGCGCCCGGAAATAGCACGGCGTGGCTCCTGGTTCGACTTGGATACGGGCTACGGCCCATTTTATTTTCCCCAAACAGGGCTGGAATACACCTGGGTATCGTCCTAGCACCTCAGTCAACCCTTCAGTAACTGTTTGGAGGATGTGCTGCCATTGCAAACGCAAATGGCGCAACCAGTCCCGGCCCAACAGGCTGGGCCCATGGCCGCGCACCACGATAAGTGGGAAATGCCCTCCTGGCGTCCATAAACAACAGGGGTCATTGTAGTCCCTGCAAGGTCCAGTGGTTCCCCCATGTAGGTGGCCAACCTGGCCTGTGAGTCGGTTAATGTAAGGGTCTGTATACCCTGCTTGATGCGGTCGAATGCCCTCTGGGCGATCACAGAGACCGCTGCGCCGGTGTCCAACTCCATCTCAAGCGGGTGACCATTGACCCGTACTGTCACGTTAATGGGGGCCACACGGGGAGCTGCCACACAATGCAGCTGCAGGCAGTCGTCCTCCGTCTCCACGTCCTCAGGAGTAGTTGCCGCAGGTTCATCCACATGGAAGGTACGACCCCTGGGCTGGTCCCAGTTTCGGTGGGAACGACGGCCGCCCCCAGGACCGCCGTCCGCGACGGGGTCGGCGCCTACAAGTCTGACACGGACATGGCTCCTCATCCATTGTTTCTGGAGAAGGCTCCCTTCAGGGAGGAATGTCCGACGGCCACTGGCGTTGGTCCAGACATCGCCTCGCCCAAGGCACCGCAGGAGTGCGGGGGGGACGTTTTCGGACGGAAGGGGTTGCGCCCCAAGGCATGCACTTCCATTCCCTGTAGTTCCTGCACTCCTCGTTCTGTTCTCTCTCGGGACAATACTATTTGAATGGCCTGTTTAAAAGTCAATGTTGGCTCAGCTAACAACTTTCTCTGGGTGGCCGCATTGTTAATACCGCAAACCAAACGGTTGCGTAACATTTCTGACAAGGTCTCACCATATTCACAGTACTCCGCAATCCTGCGTAGCCTGGATAGAAAATCGGGAAGGGATTCTCCAGGGGTCCTCTCAGCGATATTAAACCGGTAACGCTGGACTATCGTGGACGGGGTTGAGTTAAAATGTTGCCCCACTATATTCACAAGTTCATCAAACGTTTTGGTGTCCGGTGCAGCTGGGTACGTAAGGCTCCTAATCACCCCAAACGTATGCGGGCCGCAGGCGGTGAGCAATATGACCACCTGGTGCTTGTTTTCGGTGATATTGTTTGCCCGGAAATAGTAACGCATCCGTTGTGAGTACTGGTTCCAGCTTTCCAGCGCAGCATCAAAAACATCCAAACGTCCATACAGAGGCATGGTATAATAGAAAACAACTTCCAACCTGTATCCAACAAAAATCCAGGGAGGTGGCTTCAGCAGTGTAGACAGCTATTCACTTTAACCCTTGTCGCCAGTTTTGTGAGGGCTACGAAGAATCCAGCACGAGTTTTAAGGATACAAAGTAATAACATTTATTTACAATAACATGTATATATAACAGCAGCAACAACTTCCCTTGCTGCACACTCCTTCCTGCTGGTTCCAAACTGGCCAGCTTTATTTATACTTGGAGTTTACTAATGGTTTCTCCGCCCCCTTCATTGGGGAAGCTCATACTCCCACAGGATTGTGGGATTGTCATTAGTCCCCAGCCAATGAGTAGCAGGCAGGTTATAACATCCCCGTAACCCAATAACCCCTCCTAATCTTTTTGGACACTGAGGACAATTTAGCACGGCCAATCCACCTAACCTGCACGTCTTTGGACGGCATGAATGTTACTTGACACTTGTCAGCCCAAGCTTGGATGTTGTCCAGGTCTTGTTGCATTTGGACATAGATTGCTTCAGTATCTAAGGCGTTGCAAATGGTGCTGAATATTGTGCAGTCATCGGCAAGCTTCCCCACCTTTAACCTTATCATAGATTATCATAGAATTTACAGTGCAGAAGGAGGCCATTCGGCCCATCGAGTCTGCACCGCCTCTTGGAAAGAGCACCCTACCCAGGGTCAACACCTCCACCCTATCCCCATAACCCAGTAACCCCACCCAACTCTTATGATGGAAAGGAGGTCATTGACGAAGCAGCTAAAGGTGGTTCGGCCCAGGACCAAGGAGGGGTTGTGTCCTTAGCATTATGTTGCTGCTTCATAACCTTTAAATGCCAACTAAACACAGTTGCCCATGTCAGACCAGGTGTAACAGTGATGTCCCCAGATGGAGTGCTGCACAGGTGTTACATAACATTGCATAGAAATGACTAGTGACATAATTAGCAGACGAAAGACTAACGTTACAATTGTTAAGATAAAACAACAACACAGAATCAGAACTGTTACAACACAGAAGGAGGACCTTTGCCCCTTCATGTCTCCGAATGCTCCTCAAAGTCTGCATGTTCCCCCTGTGTCTGCGTGAGTTTCCTCTGCGTTCTCCGGTTTTCTCCCACAAGTCCTGAAAGACATGCTGTTAGGTAAATTGGACATTCTGAATTCTCCCTCTGTGTATCCGAACAGGCACCAGAGTGTGCCGACATGGGAATTTTCACAGTAACTTCATTGCAGTGTTAATGTAGGCCTACTTGTGCCAATAATAAAGATTATTATTATTTCTTATTATTAACTATTATTATTATTATGATGATGATGCCATTCCCTGGTCATTCTTCTTTTTCAGATAATAATCCAATCTGTCTCCACCACATTTTAAGGCAGAGCATTCCAGATCTTAGCCACTCACTGCGTTATCAAGTTTCTCCTCATGCCCCCATTGCTTCCTTTGCCAATTATTATAAATCTGTGCCCGCTTGCCCACCTGTCATTGCACTACGCCTATAAGAAGAGACAATGATATTGATTTGGAACTGAGCTAATATGAAACACAGACCCGAGTAAGGATGGCAGGTTACCTTCTCTGGAGGATATCGAATCATAGAACAATGCACCACAGGAGATAGCCATTCGGCCCATCATGCTTGTGCCAGCTCTTTGAAAGAATGCTTAATTTAATTCTACTTCACTATTCTTCCTGCATAGCCCTGAAAATCGATCCCCTTGAAGTATTTATCCAATTCCCTTTTGAAAACTATTATAGATTCTGTTTCTGACACTACATTCGAGGTCATTTTACATTCAGAATGCAAAAATTCAGGTGCTTTTAAAAAAAAAAACCTCTCATGGTCATTGCATCTGTTGCCAACTCACAAATCACCAAATTTCACTCAATTCTATATCTCATCTCACCATCGTGGAATTTGAACTCCCAAAATCCAGATTGCCGTTCCAACACCATAACCAGTAAACCATCCATTTTTATATTTATTGATCTTCAAAAAAAAACTTGGCTATACTCCTGTTGAATCAATTTAGACCTGGTCAGATTGTTGGGTGAAGGCATTCAGAGGAGTAACAGACTCCAGCAGAGGAATGGGATTCTGAGAGTACACAGAAACTAGTACCTGGAGAAGGCAGAAGGATCTTATCACCAGATGCCACCAGAGGGGTTCAAGAACTGCTCATCAGGCTCCTCTGGAGATCAACAAGAAGGGAGCATTTTTTAAAAGTGTTGAAAAGTTATATTGAATAAAAGATGGGGGAGGGAAATCTGTATCTTCAACCTATTCCACCATGACAGAGCAAGATGACGGTGGTTTTCATTTGCTGCTTCCCAGGAAATATATTCTTCGATCGTGGATCACCCGTTGAGGGAAAGAAGGGTCCCTACCCCGGAGAGGGGGAAAGTAAACCATCCTGCAAGAGTCTCCTGTATATAGATTGGTATTTCATAATAACCAGGTGTAATTGCTCCATGTTAGTCGAGAGCATGTTAGTGAGGAAGATTTGCGCAGAAATAAATGTGTTTTGGAGAAAAAGGATCAGAAATTTCTCCCAATGGCGATTGCATCTGCGCAGTTTGTATCGCAGGCACAATTTAACAAATGAAACAGAGTCCTGAGCCCTGCGCTGGCAGGGTCAAGAACGACCCTGCTATTAGATGGGACGCTGCTTCATTTCTGGGCCTCAGTGAGGAACGCTCCATTGAGGCCTCACTTAGTCCCATTTGCTGCACTAGCGAGCTCCACTCGCCAGTTCAGAAAGAGACGGGGCCATCTTTAAATGGCGCCCTGATCTCCGAACACCCACCATGGCCTCCGAACCCCCCCAACTTACCAATGACGGGGTTCTTGAGCCCCCCTGAACCTCACCTGATAAAGGAAGGGAAGTCCCGGGCCTGATCCCTGGCAAGGGTAAGATGCCACCCGGGCACACAATGGACGGGATCCAGGTGGCGACGCTTCGCGAGATCACGTTGGAGACCATGAAACCTCACGAGTTGGATGCGACGAGGCTGGTAGATCACAGCCCCTTCTCCTCAAGTTCTGGAGAGCTGCACTATTTAGAAAATTGCCCAACCAATGGGGCTCAACACCAGGCAGTTCCAGGGTGGCACCAGGGTGGCACTACCAGGGTGACACTGCCAGGATGCCAGTCTGGCAATGCCAATCTGGCCCAGATGGCATTGGGATGCCAGGGTACCATCCTGCCCAGAGCCCAACCACCCAAGGACCCCCAATTGCCCGGGAGATCCCCCCAAGTGTCGGTATGCCTGATCCACATTGATGGACTCCAGTGCAAAATGGTGCCTGATCAGGGTCTCCGGGACGTGGGTGTTAGATCCCGCACCTTGTGTAACTCTGGCGCAAACATATGCAAGTGAGCCTGACTGCACATTTGAAGATGCAAATCTGGATCCTGTCCATTGTGGGCGGGATGCAGATTGCGACACCTCACGCGAGCTCACAAGATCTCGCGAGGCATAATGAGGCTGTTAAATCTTGCGGGTTGGGCCTGACGAGGCTGGTAGATCGTGGCACCCTTCTCCCCAAGTTCTGGAGAACTGCACTATTTCCAAAGTTGCCCAGCCAACTGAGATCAACACCTCCATTATTATTTGGTGAAAGGAAACTCGATGGACAATTTTTTTAATTGAATGGGGAATCTTTGAATTGATTTAAAGTGGACAAAAGTGTTAAAAAAAATTTAGAGTATACAATTCATTTTTTCCAATTAAGGGGCAATTTAGCGTGTTCAATCCACCTACCCTGCACATCTTTGGGTCGTGGGGGTGAAACCCACGCAAACACAGGGAGACTGTGCAAACCCCACACGGATAGTGACCCAGACCAGGGATCGAACCTGGGACCTGGGCGCCATGAGACTGCAGTGCTATCACTGCGCCACCGTGCTGCCCCAAAGTGGACAAAGGTGACCATCAGAGGTCAAATGACTTGGTCTGTGTATTCCAAGAAGTAACACAACCACTGACTCACTGTCTCACAAGTACAAAAGATGCACTCTGGACTAAAATATGTTAATTACACATATCCCGTAAGATCAGAAGGCATTCCTGAATTGAATGTTTTTTTTAAAGAAAGGGAATAATGAATTTAACCCATCAAGGTGGATGTCTTAATTCAATGGGACAATAATCCAGAAAAAATTATGTGGGACATCAGTTTAAGAACACCACTATATTTGGTAAGCAATTCACAAGGGGGTGGGATTCTCCGACCCCCTGCCGGGTCGGAGAATCGCCGGGGGCTGGTGTGAATCCCACCCCCGCCGGTTGCCGAATTCTCCGGCACCGGATATTCGGCGGGGGCGGAAATCGCGCCGTGACGCCCCCACAGTGGCCTGGCCCGCGATCGGGGCCCACCGATCCGCGGGAGGGCCTGTGCCATGGGGGCACTCTTTACCTTCCGCCTTCGCCATAGTCTCCACCATGGCGGAGGTGGAAGAGACTCCCTCCACTGCGCATGCGCGGGGATGCCGTGAGCGGCCGCTGACGCTCCCGCGCATGCGCCGCCCGGCAAAGTCATTTCCGCGCCAGCTGGCGGGGCACCAAAGGCCTTTCCCGCCAGCTGGCGGGGCGGAAATCAGTCCGGCGCGGGCCTTGCCCCTCAAGGTTAGGGCTCAGCCGCTCATGATGCGGAGGATTCCCACCTTTGGGGCGGCGCGATGCCAGACTGATTCGCGCCGTCTTTGGCACCGGTCGGCGGCACCGCGCCAATTGCGGCGAATTCCGCCTCACATGGTGAAGCAGCCATATTTGTCCTTTTGAATCTTTAACAAGAAATGTTGACTGCAGAGAAAGAGTCAACGAAAAGGCAGTAACCTATGTGCCCAAGAAAGATCCTCAGGCTGTGGCATCAAGCTTATTTCATTTTAGTTTCAATAAAACAGCAAACGAGACTGCAAGAAACTGACATTGTGACCAACAGAAAGTACACCACTTTGCGGATATCCTGCAAACAGTTTCAGTATATGACTTTGGCTGTTGCGCTCACCTAAACTGTACTTCAGGTGTGAAGAAACCCTTTGAATATGCCTGCAACATACCTGTTCAACCCAAAACAAGACAGCCAAGTGAATTATGAACTCCCTTTTTTTCATAAAATTGCACTATTCTCTTCAACTGTACTTTCCTTGAATAATAATAATCTGTTTGTGTTAAGAATAACGTGTTTGTGTGTGTATGTGAATGGGTGCCATAGCATACGATTTAGATTGGCAGATTAAATGAACTACTGTTTGCCTTTGTTTAAAGCCACGGAAAGCCTGCAGCTGGTTGTTCAAACCACGCTCGGAGGTTTTACAACACATACACATCTTCCTCTCAGAAATTCACTGATTACGGACAATAGGGAATGGGGTAATGATTTTAGAAGTTCTCTCCCAGGCAAAGCAACAATGATGAGAAAATGATAAGTAATAAGATAAGTGACTATTACTGGAAATTTGAAACAGTTGATTTCACTTAGAATGCTGTTTGGTAACTGTGATTTAGTCATTTGCATTATTACATCATATTAATGTCATCCTGTGGTATTTTTAGAAATAAAATGAAAAACTAAAAATATCTCTGGGTGTGTTTAGACGACTATTTCAGCCTCTGTGTGATTTGGATTCTGGCTGGCACCAATGCTAGAATTGTACTGTAAACGTATATGGAGCCCTGGAGGAATTTGTCGCACTCTACCTTGGTTTGACAGCTCATAGAGTGCAACTGAGTGTAAAAAGTGGGTCTCGCAGACCTTCGGGACATTTTAAATCTAAGCCCTTAGATGTTGCCAACTGCATTCTCTGAGTATTTTAAACTTAACGGCGTGAAGAGGTGCTAAAGGGCCAGAACTAATTCTATTCTAGAGCATTCTATTGGGCATTGCAGTCCAAGTGAATGCTTCAGACCTATCACAGTTTGATTTTTTTGATCTCTTTGTTGCGGTTGATTTATGTTTAAGAATGGTATTATAAAACATACTGAATTCACAAAGCAAGTCTACAGCTTACAGGCAAGGAATATGTGTATTGATGCCAAGCAAGACAGTCTGGAGTTTGTCCTAGTTTTCAGTTTATTCCAAAAAGGATTGACGGTTTCCAGTTCATTACCCAGGAACATAGAACATAGAATATACAGTGCAGAAGGAGGTCATTCGGCCCATCGAGTCTGCACCGACCCACTTAAGCCCTTACTTTCACCCTATCCCCAAAACCCAATAATCCCTCCTAACCTTTTTGGACACTAAGGGCAATTTATCATGGCCAATCCACCTAACCTGCATATCTTTGGACTGTGGGAGGAAACTAGAGCACCCGGAGGAAACCCATGCAGACTCGGGGAGAACGTGCAGACTCCTCACAGACAGTGACCCAGCAGGGAATCGAACTTGGGACCCTGGCGCTGTGAAGCCACAGTGCTAGCCACATGTGCTACCGTGCTGCCTGGTATTCAACAGCTTGTCACATTGTCTCAGTGATCAGCAAAGATTCACATCCATTGTGGTGAGATGGGCTAGAGTAGGAGTTGGGGCGGGTGACCCCAGAGGTAGTGAGTGACATAATATCCACTCATGTATATAATGAGATGCAGACAGGCAGTGATTGACACACAGGATGACCAGTAAGCACACAACACAGTGCAGCCAATCACCAGACAGGACACTACCACTGTAAAGCCAGAGGGCACTAAGTTTCCCGCTCTCTCGGGACCCGGCCACTGAGACAGTCAAAGTCCACGAGCTAGCACAGTGCAAACACCATGCGGTAGCTAGTAAGTCTGGTCAGGCTACTACAAGGTCTCCAGTCAGTTCAGTATAGTGTCGACCCACAGCTGAATATGTATATCAGTTCAATCGTTGAATAAAACAGTGTTGGATCTTCTCCAGTGTTAGACGTCTGTTTCTAGCTTCCCTGCATCGAGTGCAGTCCACATCGAACCTACCTGCCAAACACATCATGGTACCAGAGTGATACTGATCTTGACGGACCTACCTAGAGTGAATCAGCATTGACCAGCAAGCAGCCATTCGGTGAAATGGAAAACATCCAGCCTCCTCCGCAGCTCCGCATCTCTGGCAACCTCCGCGCCAATTGGAAAATCTTCAAGCTAAAGTTCCTCTTGTACATTGAGTACTCCGACCTCGAAGCAGCATCGGATGCCAGGAAGATCATGCTATTTCTCTCCACCACGGGGGACCACGCCATTCACATCTACAACTCCCTCACGTTCGCTGACGGCGAAGACAAAACAAAATTCAAAACAGTCCTGCTGAAGTTTGACAGCCACTGCGACATTGAGGTTAATGAGAGCTTTGAACGGTATGTTTTCCAGCAGAGGCTTCAGGGTAAGGATGAACCTTTTCAGTCCTTCGTGACCCATCTCCGCATTCTAGCACAGTCACGTAACTATGACTCGACGGCTGATTCCATGATCCGGGATCAGATCGATTTCGGGATCCACTCCGACTCCCTTCTGCAGCAGCTCCTGAAAGTCAAACAGTTGACCCTCTCTGTCGCTATCGAGACGTGCGTTGTCCATGAGCATGCAAAGAATCGTTACTCCCACATCAGGGCGGCAGAAACTGCAAAGCTGGCCTCCCACGAGGCGGAACGGGTGCTAGCCATTGCACAAATGCAGGGCCTGAGCATCGAGGAGATTGGCCATTTTGCGTGCTTTTCCCGGGTCCCTGCGCATGTGCAAGTGTCCCTCGCGACCGAGTGGACGACGAGCCCGACAACCCGACTGCGCAGGTGCTTACGTTGACCGACCGCACTGCGCATGCGCGATGGCGCATGGAGTGCGCTGATGTCGGCGCCATGACGTGTCTGAATTGTGGCTCCGCCCATTTAAAGTGGCAATGTCCGGCAAAAGGACGCCAGTGTCTACAGTGTGGCAAGCTTGGCCACTAAGCAGCCCTTTGCAGATCTGCTCCACCGCTCAGCAGCCAGCGATCCCAGCTGAGGCACAGAAGTATCCGCTCAATACAACAAGGCATGCCAGATTCCGATCCCGACAGCCCAACAGACCCTGAGGCTGAGTGCCTCAAGTCCCCATACTGGGTGGTCATCATAACTACACATGCGCTGCCTTCCACCACAACGGTGAAATGCCTCTCGATCCTCAGTGTGGATCCCGACGACGAGTGGTGTGCTGTCCTCACAGTTAACAAGGCTCACATCCGATTTAAACTGGACACCGGCGCACCAGCGAACCTCATCTCAAAATCCAACCTCGACACCATCCGCGCCAGACCAATCATTCTTCCACCGGGCTGCCAGCTCCTTGACTACAATGGCAATGCCATAGCTGCCAGTGGCTCCTGTCAACTAGGTGTATCCAATCAAGGCAACACTGCAATTTGAAATCGTCAGGCCTGACAGAGCGTCCCTTCTCGGTGCTCGAGCGTGCAAGCACCTGAACCTGGTTCAGCGAGTCCACACCATGTCATCATCACCGGCGACGGCCTCGCCTGATGGAAACTTGCAAGCCGACATAGATGACATTATCACGCAGTACCACAGCGTTATCGATAGAATAGGCATGCTCCCATACCGATATAAAATCCTGCTCAAGCCGAACGCCGCCCCTGTAATTCATGCACCACGCCGGGTGCCGGCACCCCTCAAGGATCATCTGAAGAAGCAATTACTAGACCTCCAAGGCCAGGGCACATATTGAAGGTCACAGAGCCAACAGACTGGGTCAGCTCCATGGTCTGTGTAAAGAAGCCGTCAGGGGAGCTTCGCATTTGCATTGACCCGAAGGTTCTAAACCACAACATCATGCGGGAGCATTACCCGATACCAAAACGTGAAGAGTTGACCAGTGAGATGGCTCATGCCAAATTCTTTACTAAGCTGGATGCCTCCAAGGGTTTTGGCAAATACAGATGGACGTGCCCGGTCGTAAGCTGTGCACATTCGGTCGCTACTGCTACAACCGGATGTCTTTTGGGATCATATCTGCCTCCAAAGTATTTCACCGCATCATGGAGCAGATGATGGAGGGCATCGAGGGGGTGTGAGTATACGTTGACGACGTAATTATCTGGTCCACATCGCCTCAGGAACACATCGCTCGCCTCAAGAAGGTATTCCAGAGAATTCATGAACATGGTCTCCAGCTCAACAGGGCCAAGTGCTGAATTGGTCAGTCGGATATTAAGTTCCTGGGTGACCACATCTCGCAGCAGGGCGTGCGGCCAGATGCCGACAAGGTCTTGGCAATCAACGCCACGAAGACCCCGGAGGATAAGAAGGCGGTCCTCCGCTTCCTCGGGCTGGTCAACTTCCTCGGGAAATTCATTCCCAATATGGCATCCCACACCACGGCCCTCCGCCATCTCGTTAAGAAGTCGCCGGAATTCCAATGGCTGCCCACGCATGAAGAGGAATGACGTGAGCTGAAAGCAAAGCTCACCACAGCTCCGGTTCTAGCGTTTTTCGACCCAACCAAGGAAACCAAGATATCGACTGATGCAAGCCAGGACGACATTGGGGCAGTGCTCCTTCAGCGAGATGACTCCTCATCCTGGGTCCCAGTTGTGTATGCCTCCAGGGCCATGACGTCCACTGAGCAATGGTACGCTCAGATTGAGAAGGAGTGTCTGGGCCTCCTGACAAGGATAGTCAAGTTTCACGACTACGTTTACGGCCTGCCTCTAGTCCATATAATCCAGAAGGATTTAAATGACGACACCTCGGTTACAGCAAATTCTTCTTAAGCTATGCCGCTACGACTTCGAACTTGTCTACACGCCAGGCAAAGAGCTGATCGTTGCAGATGCCCTATCCAGGTCCATTACCACACCGTGTGAACAAAGTGACTTCATCTGCCACATAGAATCGCAAGTGCAGTTGTGTGCCACCAACCTTCCGGCCTCTGACGAACGGGTGGTCCAAATTCGTGAGGAGATGGCCAAGGATCCTCTGCTGCAGCGTGTGATGCAGCACCTTACCAATGGCTGGCAGAAGGGTCAATGTCCCCAGTTCTATAACGTAAAAGATGACCTGACGGTGGTGGAGGGAATCCTTCTGAAACTCGACAGGATCATAATTCCTCAGAGCATGCGGGCTATGGTGCTGGGCCAACTCCATGAGGGTCACCTTGGGGTCGACAAATGCCGTCGCAGAGCTCGGGAGGCGGTCTATTGGCCGGGCATCAGCCAGGACATTGCCGACACAGTCCTCAACTGCCCTACCTGTCAGAAGTTTCAACCAGCTCAACGCAAGGAAACGTTGCAACAGCACGGGATCGAGACCTCTCCGTGGTCCAAAGTAGGTGTAGAACTTTTCCACGCCAAGGGGCGTGACTACGTACTCTCGGTCGACTACTTCTCCAGTTACCCAGAAGTGGTGAAACTGTCCGACCTCACGTCGAAGGCAGTAATCAAAGCCTGCAAAGAAACGTTCGCCAGGCATGGGATTCCGCTCACGGTAATGAGCGACAACGGTCCTTGCTTTTATAGCCAGGAATGGTCTGATTTTGGACAGTCCTACAACTTCTGTCACGTTCCCTCCAGTCCCCACTACCCGCAGTCAAATGGGAAGGCCGAGAAAGGGGTCCATATTGTAAAGCGGTTGCTGTGCAAAGCTTCAGACTCAGGCTCCGACTTCAACCTGGCGATGCTGGCATACAGGGCAACCTCACTGTCCACTGGGTTGTCAAAAGTGCAGATGCTCATGAATTGCACTCTGAGGACCACAGTTCCAGCCATTCATGTTCCAGACCTTGACCACCTCACGGTCTTGCAGAAAATGCAGCAGTCACGGGCCCAACAGAAAGCCACGTACGATGCTCATGCCACGGATCTACCCAAGCTGGCCTCAACTGATCATGTTCTTGTCCAGTTGCCTGATGGCGGCTGGTCAGCCACAGCTGTTGTGATCAAACAAGTGGCCCCAAGATCGTTCCTTGTCCGCATGGCTGATGGCTCCCTGCTACGGCGCAACAGACGAGCACTGCGAAGAGTTCCACGCCCGCTACCTGACCGAAGTGCCCCGCCGTCTACGATGCTTCCTCCAGATGTACCCTGCCACGAGGCCACTGATCTACCAGCAATCCTGCCGGCCCATACGACCACCGTGATGGCAGCGATCCTGCCTATCCACGTGCAGGCGGCTCCTGATCCACCTCTGCGGCGATCAACAAGAATTCGTCGTCCACCACAAAGACTGTAGACTGAACTTTTGTACATTTTGTGACTTCATCGATTCAACCTCTGTAAATATTGTTTTGTTTGCCATGTATCTGCACTATCGACACCTTCCTATGTATATACATTCATTTAGACACCTTTTGTCTATAGCCAGGCATATATATATATCGCACACCTTAGTATCTATTTATCTAAAAAAAAAGGGGAGATGTCATAATATCCACTCATGTATATAATGAGATGCAGACAGGCAGTGATTGACACACAGGATGACCAGTAAGCACACAACACAGTGCAGCCAATCACCAGACAGGACACTACCACTATAAAGCCAGAGGGCACTAGGTTTCCCGCTCTCTCAGGACCCAGCCACTGAGACAGTCAGAGTCCACGAGCTAGCAAGTGCAAACACCATGCGGTAGCTAGTAAGTCTGGTTAGGCTACTACAAGATCTCCAGTCAATTCAGTATAGTGTCGACCCACAGCTGAATATGTATATCAGTTCTATCGTTGAATAAAACAGTGTTGGATCTTCTCCAGTGTTAGATGTCTGTTTCTAGCTTCCCTGCATCGAGTGCAGTCCACATCGAACCTACCTGCCTAACACATCAGTGAGGAGTTGGGGGTAGGCGTGGTTGGCACAGGTTGGGTGACTCGGGCGCAAATAAAAAGAGCAGGCTTTCAGAAAGGTCCATTTGAGAAGTAGGTCATCAATGGTGAAGACCTTGTGCTTCAGGGGAGATGTCATTGCCTTGTCAAGTGAGTTGTCAAAGCTGTAAATGGTCTCCAACTGTTAGCTGAACTTGAATGAATAATCCATCATGGGCTTCCCCAATGGGTGAACTGTCATTGTTGCTGCCTGCTATGGAACCAGTAAAAGGATGGAATGGATTCTCAAGACACAACCATGGAGATGGTATTATCTTACCATCAGTACCTGGTATAGATATTATACAGTCATTTAATTAGATGCCAAGACTCAGCCGGTGAATAATGAATGGTGTCTTGCTCAATATCCCATCCACTTGCCACCCATCTATTAGGATGTGCTCACACTGTTGACCCTTGACAAGGACCCTCACAGCTGTATAACAGTGTGCCCTGGAGGGAGGAAGCCAGTAGAGCTATCAGTGGATGTGGAGCACTGAATGCTACCTTGGAGTGACAACCACATATCCATAGCACCAAGAACTTGTGCAGAGTCACTCTTTCCAGCGCACGGTTAACAGTATTCAATGATGGTATGGTGAAAATGGTTAGTGTTTGTAACACACAAAAGTGAATGATAGCTTTGTAATCTGAATGGCTATGACACTTTACACCTTATATTTTTATTGCTAGAACGTTGCACAGAGGAGACATGGGTGAAGAGATGGGTCCGACTGCCCCACACTTTTATGAGGAGGGATTTCACGTTTTGGAGAAAGAGGTCCAGAAAAGTAGATCAGTTCTATACCCTGCTGGCCACTGAAATGCGCCTGCAACATCCGGGACAGGAGCCCTAGTCGTGCACTTACAGCCTGCGCGGACCAGCTGACAGATGTATTCGTGGATATCTTTAACCTGTCCCTATTCCGCTCCGAGGCCCCCACCTGCTTCAAGAAGACCACCACCATACTGGTGCCAAAGAAGAACCAGGCAGCGTGCCTCAATGACAACCGTCCGGTGGCCCTGACTTCAGTCGTAATGAAGTGCTTCGAGAGGTTGGTCATGAAGCGCATCACCTCCATACTCCCAGAACACCTTGATCCACTGCAATTCGCATACCGCCACAACCGGTCCACAGCAGACGCCATCTCCCTGGCTCTACACTCATCCCTAGAGCATTTTGGCAACAAGAACTCCTACATCAGCCTCCTATTTATTGACCACAGCTCCGCCTTCAACACCATAATCCCAGCCAAGCTCATATCAAAGCTCCAGAAGCTACGAATGGCTCCTCACTCTGCAACTGGATCCTCGACTTTCTGACCCACAGACCATAATAAGTAAGAATAAACAACAACACCTCTTCCACAATAGTCCTTAATACCGGGGCCCCGCAAGACTGCGTACTTAGCCCCTTACTATACTCCCTGTACACACACGATTGCGTGGCAAAATTTGGTTAGCGAAAAAACTCCTTTTGTGTCTCACACAGATCTCAGCTCTGCTCAATCACCATCCCCACCCTAGGCAAGATCATCCCTCTGGAATCCAGATAAGGAAGAAATGTTTGAGTTTGCAGCACCACATCATGCCAGACCTTCACAGCACCAATTCAGATTCAAATATTTTGGAGGGGTGTAGCGTGCATGTAGAGCTGGTGGTACTGGATGAAAGTGACCACACTAGAGTCAGAAATATCTGTTCACAGCCCCCCTTAGAGGAAGGAAGTCACAATGATGTTCCAGTGGACAGGAACCTGGAGCAGCAGGAGGCATCTTTTGGGGAACAGTATTTGTAAAATCAGCTGGACATCAGTGGACATCTAGTGGAGTTCCCTGAGGCATTAGGACTGTGAATGGAGGAGTCCGTCATCAAGATGAGCTCCACATTGTTCAACATTGTTCAGGGAAATCAATTGCATGAGATCTGACCATGGGAGGTTGGCCAATCTCATGAAGAGACACATGCAACAGAAAGAGCAGTGTCTCAGTCAGGAACGGGTGCGAGTCTCCCTCAGTAACCTGGATCAGTCCACTCAGAATATGAGCACCAGCACCCATGAGGAGCGGTGTACCCTTAACAGGATGATCACACTGTTGATGTAGCAGTTGCTGCAATGGACAACTGCAGCGCATCAGCATCCAGCACCATCAACCCACCTGAAGGTCAACCCAGGGTTGTGGAGGTCACTGAGGTGGGTGAAGGTACCCAGAGATCCTCAGCACCCCCATGTTCCTCCATCTCCTCAGCCCCTCTGCCAGAGCTCTTGCCTGCTACACATGTACCAGTGACAGTGGCTGTCCATGCAGAGATGCAGCGGTCACAGTCTGAAAGAGATCCCCAAGGGATACGTGCATGATGAGACAGTCCACCATGCTCCTCATTGATACATAGACAGAGAGGTGAGCAGCCTGTCTACACCGCCTCTCAGACAGCACTTCATAGGAGTGTGTGAGAGCAAAAGGTGCCATCTCACCAAGAGCTTTAATGGGTTCACTGTGATTAATGTTTTCACATTGTACCCAGCACTTTTGAGTACTTTTTGAATATATTTACTACACATGACCCCAGAGAGCTCAAAAACAATGGTATTATTGGGGGTTCAGTAATAATGAGGACAGCATGCTGAGGACCATGTCGACATGCTGCCACCAGGATCATGGTTATCATCTGATGTGAGATACTTTAGAGCGTTCTTCCTTCTCTGGTCTATCACATGAGATGCCAGACTTCAAAAGTTCAAACACTGAGATGCTCCTTCAATCCTTCATTATCGATCCAAACTTGACTTTAAGGGAGGCTCAATGATCAGATTCCATGAGCAGAGGCTGGACAGAAGGTTCATCTCAAGTATGAGTGTTGGGTGCAAGACATTCATCTGTCCTGCAGTGTTACACATTGGCCAAAGTGTAGGCATTGTAGCTCGAGAGGCCATGTATCGTCACGGTAACATTGGTCGTCTGCTGTGTTCATTACTTTGGCTACATTTACAATCCAGGCAACACATGATGTGCTTTGTGTGGTTAGCAGAGGTATATGGAAACCTGGAATGCTGTCTGTGTCTCCCACGTCAGAAACTTGACCATTGGCCGGAATGGATGGTACGTAAGTTCTTTCAAAGCACTGTTGTTACACAATTATGGTCTCCTCGTGCACAAGATGCCTGATCTGCATGTAGGCTACAACATACAATCCTTTCAGCATGTATAGGGTTTAAATCCTGACATCGTGCCTCTCGGAGCATTGTGGGAATGGTTTGATTATGGACAATTCGGCAGCACGGGCCCCTCATTTACAGTCATGGGTGTTCATGTGAATGGGGGCCCAGGTTGTGGATGACTTATTATCATGTTTGCAATATAATGATGCTCATGGTTGTGATGGTGAGGGTTTCAGCCACATGAATGTGACTGAGCCCAACATATTGATGTTGATTCTCGGTTGGGGGGAATGGGCTGTGGAGTCAATATAATAGGTTCTTTAGGTGGAGGGATGTCAGCAGGGACTGGCTGATGGCAATCAGAGGACATTGTGAGATTCTATTTTACACAAGGGCCTGTCTGGCATTGATTTCCTCCTGCACGGAGTCAGCCTTGACTACATGGTCATTCCTTCCCCTCCCCCACCTGCTCTGGCAGCCTCCTCAGCCTTACCCATTTCAGAATCTTTCAAATGAAGGTTGAAGATGTGTCCTTGGCCTCATCATCGTCAATTTGTAGGCCCCTCCGCTGCACAATGCTCTCCAGCCTGCAGCACAGCACGGCTTGATACCCCTGCTGGGTTATATTGCTCCACCTGGGCACCTGAAGCACATCTTTAAAATTCCAATAGCCTGCTTGATGTCACTCCTGGTGATGACATGGTTGCTGTTGTAATTGTTCTCTGCCTCAGTTTGTGGGCTCACAAAGGGGTCATTAACCAAGTTTTTAAGGACTAGTCCTTGTCCTGTGGCTGCCAACCATGCATCCATGAAGATGGCTGAAATAGCTGAGGGTGTTGGGAACTCCTCAGTAGGGGTTGCGGTAACTTCCAGGGTACCTTGCACACACTTGGTCACAAACACCCAAACATTGACTGAGTGGAAGCACTTCTGGTTGAAAAAGGATATCAATTTTGAATTGGAGTCTTTATGACAAATAACATCCTGCACCTCAGGGAAGCCTGTTAATTGGTCAAAGACTGTGGTTCTCTGCACCTGAGATGTCAAATCTACAGGAAAATGTGATCCCCCACATGAACCAATAGGGAGATAGTTACAATCTTGATGCTGCAGCGTGTTGCTAACTGGGATATACCAGGCAGGTTTCCTGATGATCCCTGGAAAGATCCTGAGGCATAGAAGTTGAGATGGCGGTTACCATCGATTGTGGATCGAGTTGCTGCTGGAGTATGGGACATATATTTGTCACTACCTCATGGCTTAGCCTCAGTTGCTTTCAGCACTGGCTCTCTGTCATACTGAGGTAGGATATCCTTGGTCTGTAGACCCTTTGCATAATTGCACCTGCCTCTCCTCCTCCTTCTTGGTGCGTGGGCAGCAGCGCCTTCCTCCTGACCTTCTGCCCTCCCTCTGGCCTCCAGCTGCACACCATGATAGGCTTCTATGCTTGAAGAGGCCATGTCCATCTTCTATCTTCCTTCACACAAAGCAAAATGTACCCTTCTCCAGCACATCGTCCTTCTTGGCACCTGGATACATGAGTCAGTAGGGTCATAACTAATTGCTGTGTGGGACATGTGATCCAGTGACCCAGGGTAATACTCTGACGACCTGGGTTTGAATCCCACCATGGCAGATGGTGGAAATTGAATCTTCTTTTTTTGTATTTTTAAATTTAGAGTACCCAATTCTTTTTTCCAATTAAGGGGCAATTTAGCGTGTTCAATCCACCTACTCTGCACATCTTTGGGTTGTGGGGGTGAAACCCATGCAAACACGGGGAGAATATGCAAACTCCACACGGACAGTGACCCATGCCGGCATTGAACCTCCTGCTGATTACCACATACCATCCACCCTCAGCTGATAAATCAGTACTCCTCCATGTTGAGCACCACTTGGAGGAAGCACTGAGGGTGGCAAAGGCGTAGAATGTCTTTGGGTGGGGGACTTCAATGTCCGTCATCAAGAATGACTCGATAGCACCACTAGTGACGGAGCTGGCCGAGTCCTAAAGGACATAACTGCTAGACTGAGTCTGCGACAGATGGTAAGGGACCACCAAGAGGGAAAACATACTTGACCTCATCCTCACCAGCCTCCCTGCTGCAGATGCATCTGTCCATGACAATATTGGTTAGAGTGACCACCGCACAGCCCTTGTGGAGGTGAAGTCCCGTCTTCTCATTGAGTATACTGTCCATCGTGTTGTGTGGCACTAACATCATGCTAAATGGGATAGATTCAGAACAGATCTATCATCTCAAGACTGGGCATCCATGAGGCACTGTGGGTCATCAACACCAGCAGAATTGTACTCAGCCAAAATCTGAACCTCATGGCTCGCATATCCTCCACTTTACCAAATCAGGGATCAATCCTGGTTCAATGAAGAGTGCAGGAGGGCATGCTAGGAGTAGCGCCAAGCACACCGAAAAATGAGGTATCAACCTGGTGAAGCTATAATACTGGACTACTTGTGTGCCAAACAACATAAGCAACAAGTGTTTGGCAGAGCTAAGCGATCGCATGACCACCTGATCAGATCTAAGCTTTGAATCCTGCTACATCCAGATGTGAATGGCGGTGGACAATTAAACAACTCACTGGAGGAGGAGACTGCACAAATATCCCCATCCTCAATGATGGAGGAGCCCAGCAGATCTGTGCAAAAGTCAAGGCTAAAGCATTCGCAATAATCTTCAGCCAGAAGTGCCAAATGGATGATCCATCTCTGCCTCCTCCAGAAGTCCCCAGCATCACAGATGTCAGTCTTCAGCCAATTTGATTCACTCCACGTGATAGCAAGAAACGGCTGAAGGCACTGGATACTGCGAAGGCTATGGTCCCTGACAATATTCCGGCAATAATACTGAAGACTTGTGCTCCCAATCATGCTGTGCCCCTGGCCAAGCCGTTGCAGTACAGATACAACACTGGCATCTACGTGGTAATGAGAAAAATTGCTCAGGTCCTGTACACAAAAATACAGCCTGGCAAATTGCCATCCTAACAGTCTACTCTCAATCATCAGTAAAGTGATGGAACGGGTCACCAACAATGCTATCAAGTGACACTTAATTAGCAATAACCTACTCATTGATGCTCAGTTTGGGTTCCACCAGGGTCACTCAGCTCCTGACCCCATTACAGCCTCGGTTCAGACATGGGCAAAAGAGCTGAACTCGCCAAGGTGAGGTGAGAATGATTACCTTTGACATCAAGGCAGTATTTGATTGGGTATGGTATCAAGAAGCCCGAGCAAAACTGGAGTCAATGGCAATCAGGGGGGAAATCTCCACTGGTTGAAGTTATACCTAGCACAGCAGAAGATGGTTATGGTGTTTGGAGGTCAGTCATCTCAGTCCCGGGACATCACTGCAGGAGTTCCTCAGGGTAGTGTTCTAGGCCCAACCATCTTCAGCTGCTTCATCAATGATCTTCCTTCCAACAAAAGGACAGGAGTGGGGATGTTTGCTGCTGATTGCACAATGATGTGCAGCATTCCTGACTCCTCAGACACTGAAGCAGTCATACATGCAAATGCAACAAGACCTGGACAATATTTAGGCTTGGGCTGACAAGCGGCAAGTAACAATCACACAACACAAGTGCCAGACAATGACCATCTCCAATAAGAGAGAATCAAATGATCACCCTTGACATTGAATGGCATTACCCTTGCTGAATCCCCCACTATCAACATCCTCAGGGTTATCGTGGACCAGAGACTGAACTGGACTAGCCATATAAATACTGTGGCTACAAGAGCAAGTCAGAGGCACAAGTCCGGAGTGTGATGCAATACTCCCCACTTGCCTGGATGAGTGCAGCTGCAACAACATTCAAGACGTTTGACACCATCCAGGACAAGGCAGCCACCTTGATTTTCACCCCTTCCACAAATATTAATTTCCTTCACCACTGACGCACAGTAGCAGCAGTGTGCACCATTTACAAGATGCACTGCAGGAACTTACCGTTGCTCCTTGGGCTGTGTAATGATACGTAGACAGACATGTAACTGGGGGAGTTAATCAAAACACCCAGCTGTGGCATAACCATGAGAGGGCATTACACGACCACTATAAAAACACAACTCACATAAGCCCTGCCCCTCACTTCCACCAGAGACTGGAGGAACAACACCAGTGTAGCAGAGGTCTCGGTCAAGCCACCACATGTGACATGGACACAGTTTGGACAGCTAGTCAAGTTTACTGTGTTGCTAAAGTTAGATCAGCAGAGTGTCGAATTCATTTATTAGTTTCATCATTACTAAATAAATACTTTCAACTTACTTCGAGGACTGGAGTATTTTTCAACATCGTCTACGGTTAGTAGCGACTTATGTTATTCAAATAACATAACATAATAGGCTACACCTTCTAAAACCATGGCCACTGCCATCTAGAAGGACAAGGGCAACAGATACATGGGAACCCCACCACCTGGAGGTTCTCCTCCAACTTGCTAACCATCCTGACTTTGAAATATATCGCTGTTCCTTCACTGTCGCTGGGTAAAAATCCTGAAACTCCTCCCTAATAAGCCAGTAGACGTACCTACACCACATGGACTGCAGTGGTTCAAGAAAGCAGCTCACTACATCCTTCTCAAGGGCAGTTAGAGATGGGCAACAAATGTTGGCTTAGCCAGCGAAGCCCACATCCTGTAAAAAATGAATTTTTAAAAACTGCGAACATAAGACGAAAGGATGATCAGAACTGCTGGAGCCAAGAAAATATCTAGGGCTGACCCAAATCTGTGCAAGCACATATGCACTGAGCTCTTTATTGTAAAGTAATTCAAGTTTCATCGAGGAAAAGTAAATGGAACAATCTATTTCATTCCTTAATGGGATGTGGGCGTTCCTGGCAAGGCCAGCACTTATTGCCCACCCCTAATTGCCCTTAATGCAGCTGCTAAGCTCAGGCTAGTAGTTGCATCCTAAATGCATCTTTAAGAGTCTAAGTGTTTAATAATCCCAGTAATATACAACAAGCCATTGAATTCAAATTATCAACTTGGAATGATAATTGCTGATGTGATTACAACCTAAAGAGTTTACGAGAGCAGATAAATGTTCTCGCTCTGTCATTCTGCAGTATAATCAATATTCTATTTAGCAGCAGTTAAATGGCTTTCAAAACATATAAGTCTGGGAAACATATTGGGGGGGGGGGGGGGGTTGGCAGTGGGTGTGGGGTTGGGCATTGAATTGAACCAATGAACGAGGAATGCAATAGCTTCCCCAAGATAGAAATGTTAGGGTATTAAAAAAAAAAATTCCAACTATTCTTTCAGGTATTCGTCATGCTATTTAATTGTACTAATTATATCTAATATATGAAGTATTATGTATAAGGAATATACAAGCCTTCTAATGTGGTAATGCATGTGAAAGAAAAAAATGATTGCAACCCTTCATCTATTCCTTGACATACAATTGCATCTTTTACAATATATTTCCATCCATAAGATTGTGTAGATATTTTATCCTATACAGCAATAACATATTGTATTTTGTATTCTTGCTCCATTTAACAATTGTTTGAATAAAAGTTTAATTCCTTTTTAAAGTTTTTCAATTAAGGGGCAATTTTAGCATGGCCAATCCACCTACCCTGCAGAACTTTTGGATTGCGAGGGTGAGACCCACACAGACACGGGGAGAATGTGCAAACTCCACACAGACAGTGTCCTAGGGCTGAGATTGAACCCGGGTCCTCGGCTCTGTGAGGCAGCAGTGCTAACCATTGCGCCACCGTATCACCTGTAAATGTTTAATTCTAAAACTGGGAAGGAGCATTATAACAAATATTTTTTCTAGAAATATATAGAATATATTTTCTAGCCAAGACATACTCTTGTGATTCCTCCCCCTAAGTCCTACCTAGGTTTCTAGACTGTCTACAATAAGTCCTTGTTTAACGTTGCCCCATTTAATGTGTTTTAGTTGAACATTGGTCAGTTAATGAGGCTTGTATTCCTGTTTTGAATTGTGAGAGTTGTTTTAAAGTTGTTTCCCACTGGTCTGACAGAGGGCTGCGAACTAATAATAATAATCTTTATTAGTGTCACAAGTAGGCTTACATTAACACTGCAATGAAGGACTTCCGGTGGTGGCCATGGTGTGAGTGGTCGCCATTTGGTAGCTCCTGCTCGTGGCGGTGTTTTGTGACCTTTTCCCCGGGTAATGGGTGGATTTGTTGAGGAAAAATGGTGCAGGAGTGGTGGAAGGAGAGGGTGTCCAACCGGTGGATGGATTTGTGGACCAGAAGTGGTTTTAAAATAAAAGAGCAGTTGGAGCGAGACGTTGTTACTGCAACACGGAGGAAAATGGCGGAGAGTAAGGGACCGGCCCTAATGTCTCAGTCGTCGATGGAACAGCTGGTGAACTTCTTGAACGAGAAGTTCACCCAGCAGAGGAAGAAGACTTTGGAGGACCTGGCATGGACGGTAGACCCAATTAAGGCGGGGACATTTTGAGGTTTTTTTTTCTCTGGCGGCCTGCTGTGGGGGATGGGTGGTTGCTCTTTTCTTTGTTTTGGGGTTCTGAATGTTGGTGTTTTTGTTTGCATCGTCATTGTGTTTGAGCGAGGGGAGGGGAGTCAGTGGGGGGGGGGGGGTAGGATGCTAGGTGCCATGGGCAGGGGCTGCCAGGCTATTTGGGCGTGCTAGGGCTGGTTTAGCACACTGGGCTAAATTGCTGGATTTTAAAGCAGACCAAGGCAGGCCAGCAGCAAGCACGGTTCGATTCCCGTACCAGCCTCCCCGAACAGGCGCTGGAATGTGGCGACTAGGGGCTTTTCACAGTAACTTCATTGAAGCCTACTCGTGACAATAAGCGATTTTCATTTTCATTTCATTTCATAGTTCACAGAAACGCAGTGGGGGTGAGCAGGTGGTTAGAGGGTTGATGGGGGTTAGGATTGTTATTTTGTGGAGGAGGGACTGCTGACAGGGGAGGGGCTTTGGAATGTGGTATGGGGAGGGTCGATGATGGTGGACATCCGAGGACAGGCCTGAGGGAGTGCAGGATGCGGGCTGGAGGTTGGCCCAGGAGGGGATATGGCTGAACGGCTGGGGGCGGTGGTGGTGGGTGCCCCCTGACCAGGCTGATCACATGTGAGAGGGTGACTGGGCCGGTCAAGAGGGTCCGTGTGTTCGCCCATCTGGGGAGGCTATAGGCAGACGTGGCATTTCTGCAAGAATCGCATCTGAAAATTGGGGATAAAGCTAGGCTTGGGAAAGGGTGAGTAGGGCAGGTATTTCATTCTGGTTTGGACTTGAAGACGAGGGGGTAACGGTATTGATAAATAAACAGGTAGCTTTTGAAGTTGGGAGCGTAATGGCAGACGTTGGAGGGGGGTATGTTATGGTGAGTGGTAAATTGGAAGGGATGCCGGTGATATTGGTGAATGTTTATGCCCCGAACTGGGACAATGTAGAGTTTATGAGGCGGGTGTTGAGGAAGATCCCGGACCTGGATTCGCACCAGTTGATCATAAGGCGTGGAGGAGATTTTAACACAGTTTGGGATCCAAAGTTTTTTTGGTCGAGTCCGAGGTCAGGGAGAGTATCGGAGGTGGCGATGGAACTGAGGGGATTTAGGGGGGGTGGATCCATAGAGGTTTGACAGGCCACGGGCGAAGGAATTCTTGTTTTTTTCCCCACGTGCACAGAATGTACTCCCGAATCGACTATTTTGTGTTGGAAAGGGCGTTGCTGGTGGGGGTGGCTGGTTCGGAGTACTCGGCAACTGTAGTTTCGGACCATGCGCCAGATTGGGTGGACTTGCAGGTAAATCAAGGGGGTGCCAGTGGCCGCAGTGGAGGTTGGATGTGGGGCTGTTGGCAGATGAGGAGGTCTGTGAGCGGGTGACGGCTGCCATTCGGGGATATGTGGAGCTGAACAACACGGGTGAAGTTTTGGCCACCACGCTGTGGGAGGCATTGAAGGCAGTATTAAGTGGCGAGTTTATTTTGATACGAGCACATAGGGATAAGACAGAGCCGTCGAAGGTGGCGAGGTTAGTGGAGGAGGTTTTGCAGGTGGATAGGAGGTATTTGGAGGCCACAGAGATGGGGTTGTTGAGAGAGCAACAGAAATTCCAGATGGAGTTTGGGTTATTATCCCCGGGTAAGACGGTAGGGAAATTGAGGAATGCAAAGGGGGCGGTCTATGAATAAAAGGCGAGTAGGATGTTGGTATATCAACTGAGGAAACAGGAGGCAGCGAGGGAGATTGGAAAAGTGAAGGATAGGTGGGGGAGCACGGTCTTGGATCCGGTGGGTGTGAATGGGGTATTTAGGGATTTTTATAGGAGGCTGTATGTTTTGGAGCCCCAAGCCGGCGTGGAGGGAATGAGGTGATTTTTTAGAAGGGTTGGAGTTCCCGAGGGTGTAGGAGGACCTGGTGGAGGGGCTGGGAGCCCCCACTGGGCTGGTAGGTCTTGGGGCGATGCAGGCATGGAAGGCCCCAGGCCCGGACGGGTTCCCAGTGGAATTCTTCAAAGCGTTTTTGGGGGACCCAGGCCCCTGCTGGTGAGGGCATTTACTGAGGCGAAGGAGAAGGGGGTGCTGCCCCCAACGTTATTGCAGGCCTCGATATCCTTAATTTTAAAGAAAGACAAGAATCCGGAGCAGTGTGGATCTTACAGGCCAATTTTGTTTTTAAATATGGATCCAAGTTACTGACCAAGATTTTAAATATTTCTTTATTCTCCTCCTTTTTCGCATTTTCTCCCAAATCTACACCCACCAACAATAAACAATAATCAGTAATAAACAATAATCAGTATTGTCAAACCCCATATCGATAACAACGATCCCATCCTCCAACCAAACCCAAAACATTCGCCCACATGTTCACATAAACAACTGACAAAAATGAATCAGGAATCACCAATAGCCACCATTAACACCCATCGCCCCACTCCCACCCCGACCCTCCCACCCACATCCCCCCAACTAATGTTCGATGTTAGCCAGTTCTTGAAAGTGCATAATGAATAATGCCCATGAATTGTACAACCCTTCTGTCCTTCCCCTCAGTTCAAACTTAACCTTCTCAAGGGTCAAGAATTCCAACAGATACCCCCGCCACGCCAGGGCACAGGGTGGAGAGGCTGCCCTCCAACCCATCAGGATCCGCCTTCGGCGATCAACAAGGCGAAGGCTACAACATCTGCCTCCGCACCCGTTTCCACCCATGCCTGGTCCGACACCCCGAATATGGCCTCCCGGGGGCCCGGGTCCAGTTTCCCGTGCACCACTTTAGAAATTACCCTAAAAACCTCCTTCCAGTAATCCTCTAGCTTTGGACAGGACCAAAACATATGAACGTGATTAGCGGGGGGGCCCCGCAATGTTCACAAACATCTTCTACTCCTTCAAAGAAACGGCTCATCCTCGCTCTCATGAGGTGTGCTCTGTATACCACCTTCAGCTGTTCAGCCCCAAGCTCGCGTACGAGGTGGAGGCATTCACTCCCCGGAGCACCTCACACCAGAACCCCTCCTCCATATCCTCTCCCAACTCTTCCTCCCACTTTGCTTTGATCCCTTCCAGTGGTGCCTTCTCCTCTTCCAAAATAGCTCCGTAGACCGCTGACACTACCCGACAGAAATCGTGGCTACACGTTCATTTTAACCGCCTGTACCCGGCCCGCCAGTGACAGAGGGAGACCATCCCATCTTGCCAGATCAGCTTTCACTCTCCCCACCAAACTAGAAATGTTGTACCTGCGGAGCCCCCCCCACTCCCGGGCAACCTGCACCCCCAGGTACCTAAAGTGAGTCCCTGCCCTATGGAATGGCAGCCGCCCCCCCACCCCTGCCCCAACATCCAGCCGAGATACCACAAAATAATCACTCTTGTCTAGATTCAGCTTGTACCCTGAGCCCTTTTTAATCTCACCTGGTCCTTCACCCTCAAGTGAGTCTCCTGCAGCATTGCTACATCGGCTTTCAAACTTTAAGAAAATATATATTTTTATTAAGGTTTTTTAACAACACAATTTTTTCCCCTTACAAACAATAACCCCCGCCCCCCTCGTAACAAAATAACGCAAATTCTCCCTGAGCAAGATATATACAAGGCAAGATGGTATATTTACATAGCTTTATACACTGGCTCTTGGCCGCGCGTACCGTTTCTCCCCCACCCTCCATGCTATCTCCCGCTCGTCCATCCCCTCAGACAGTCTCTCGTCCCCCCACCCCCCCACCCCCAGGGTTGCTGCTGCTGCTGATCGACCTTCTTCTAACGCTCCGCGAGATAATCTAGGAACGGTTGCCACCGCCTGTAAAACCCCTGTGCAGACCCTCTCAAAGCAAACTTAATTTTCTCCAATTTTATGAACCCCGCCATGTCATTAATCCAGGCCTCCAGGCTAGGGGGCTTCGCCTCCTTCCACAATAGCAAGACCCTTCGCCGGGCTACTAGGGACGCAAAGGCCAGAATTCCGGCCTCTTTCGCCTCCTGCACTCCCGGCTCATCCACTACTCCAAATATTGCTAGCCCCCAGCTTGGCTTGACCCGGACTTTCACCACCTGGGATATTACTCCTGCCACTCCTCTCCAGAACCCCTCCAATGCCGGGCATGACCAAAACATATGGACATGGTTCGCCGGGCTCCCTGAACATCTTCCACATCTATCCTCGACCCCAAAGAACCTACTCAGCCTCGCCCTCGTCAAATGCGCTCTGTGAACCACCTTAAATTGTATCAGACTGAGCCTGGCACACGAGGAAGAGGTATTAACCCTACCCAGGGCATCCGCCCATAGCCCTTCCTCAATCTCCTCCCCCAGCTCCTCCTCCCATTTACCCTTCAGTTCTTCTACTAGCGCTTCCCCCTCTTCTTTCATCTCTTGGTATATTTCCGATACCTTGCCCTCCCCGACCCATACACCCGAGATCACCCTATCTTGAACTTCTTGTGCCGGGAGCAACGGAGATTCCCTCACCTGTCGCCTCACAAAAGCCCTCACCTGCATATATCTAAATGCATTTCCCGGGCGTAACTCAAATTTCTCCTCCAGTGCCCCTAGACTCGCAAATGTCCCGTCAATGAACAGGTCCCCCATTCTTCTTATCCCCGCCCGATGCCAGCCTTGGAACCCCCCGTCCATCTTCCCCGGGACAAACCGGTGGTTACCCCTGATCGGGGACCACACCGATGCTCCCATTGCAACCCTGTGTCTTCTCCACTGGCCCCAGATCTTTAATGTTGCCGCCACCACCGGGCTTGTGGTGTATTTTGTCGGTGAGAGCGGCAACGGTGCCATTACCAACGCCCCCAGGCTCGTTCCTTTGCAGGACGCCATCTCCATCCTCTTCCATGCCGCCCCCTCTCCCTCCATAACCCACTTACGAATCATCGCCACATTTGCTGCCCAGTAGTAACTCTCTAGGTTTGGCAAACCTCCTCGGTCCCTGCTGCGTTCCAAGAACCCTCTCCTAACCCTCAGGGTCTTATTTGCCCACACATACCCCATAATACTCCTACCTACTCTCTTGAAAAAGCCCTTGGTGATCACGATGGGGAGGCACTGAAAAACGAACAAAAACCTCGGAAGGACCACCATTTTGACCGACTGCACCCTACCCGCCAACGAGAGCGGGAGCATGTCTCATCTTTTAAAATCCTCCTCCATTTGCTCCACCACCCTCGTCAAATTCAATTTATGTAGGGCCCCCAACTTCTGGCTATCTGGATCCCCAGATACCGAAAACTCCTCTCCGCCCTCCTCAGCGGCAGGTCCCCTATCCCTCTTTCTTCGTCCCCTGCCTGTAATACAAAAAGCTCACTCTTCTCTACATTAAGCTTGTAGCCCGAAAACTCTCCAAACTCCTTCAGAGTCTGCATGACCTCCACCATCCCCTCCATTGGGTCCGCCACGTATAGCAGCAGGTCATCCGCATATAGCGATACCCGATGCTCCTCTCCCCCGCGGACTATCCCCCTCCATTTCTGAGACTCCCTAAGTGATATGGCCAAGGGTTCGATCGCCAATGCAAACAACAGGGGGGACAGGGGGCACCCCTGTCTCGTCCCTCGGTACAGCCGAAAGTACTCTGACCTCCGCCGGTTTGTCACTACGCTCGCCACCGGGGCGCTGTAAAGGAGCTTAACCCATCTAATAAACCCTCCCCCGAACCCAAACCTGCGCAATACCTCCCAGAGGTACTCCCACTCTACTCGGTCAAAGGCTTTTTCCGCGTCCATAGCTGCCACTATCTCCGCCTCTCCCTCCTCCGATGTCATCGTTATCACGTTTAAGAGCCGCCGTACATTGGTATTTAACTGCCTGCCCTTTACGAATCCCGTTTGGTCCTCGTGAATCACCCCCGGGACACAGTCCTCAATCCTAGTGGCCAGTACCTTCGCCAATAGCTTAGCATCCACATTGAGGAGTGAAATCGGCCTGTACGATCTACATTGCAGTGGATCCTTGTCTCGCTTTAGGATCAGGGAGATTGTCGCCTCCGACATTGTCTGGGGCAGGGTTCCCTCTTCTCTTGCCTCGTTGAAGGTCCTCACTAGTAGCGGGGCCAGCAGGTCCACATATTTTCTGTAGAATTCCACCGGGAACCCGTCCGGCCCCGGGGCCTTCCCCGCCTGCATGCTCCCCAAACCCTTACTCAACTCCTCCAGCCCAATTGGTGCCCCCAAACCAACCGCCTCCTGCTCCTCCACCCTCGGGAACCCCAGCTGGTCCAGGAATCGCCTCATCCCCCCTTCCCCCACTGGGGGCTGGGATCTGTACAGCTCTTCATAAAAGTCCTTAAATACCTTATTTATTTTCGTTGCACTTCGTACCGTGGCTCCCCTTCCATCTTTGATTCCCCCTATTTCCCTCGCTGCCGCCCTCTTACGGAGCTGGTGCGCCAGCATCCGACTAGCCTTTTCTCCGTACTCGTAAGTCGCCCCTTGCGCCTTCCTCCACTGTGCCTCCGCCTTGCCCGTGGTCAACAGGTCAAACTCCGTCTGGAGCCGTCGCTTTTCCCCAAGTAATCTTTCCTCCGGGGCCTCTGCGTATCTCCTGTCCACCCGCAAGATCTCCCCCACTAACCTCTCCCTTTCCATTCCCTCTATCTTCTCCCTATGAGCCCTGATGGAGATCAGCTCCCCTGATCACCGCCTTCAACGCCTCCCATACCACCCCCACTTGCACCTCCCCGTTGCCGTTGGCCTCCAAGTACCTTTCAATATACCCCCTCACCTTCCCACACACCACCTCATCGGCCAGCAGTCCCACATCCAGCCGCCACAGCGGGCGTTGGTCCCTCTCCTCTCCCAGCTCCAGTTCCACCCAGTGTGGGGCATGGTCCGAAACGGCTATGGCCGAATACTCCGTCCCCCCCACTCTCGGGATGAGCGCCCTGCCCAGAACAAAGAAATCTATCCGGGAGTAAGCCTTATGCACGTGGGAGAAAAAAGAAAATTCCCTGGTCTGCGGTCTTGCAAACCTCCATGGGTCCACTCCCCCCATCTGATCCATAAACCCCCTAAGTACCTTGGCCGCTGCCGGCCTCCTTCCCGTCCTTGATCTGGAGCAGTCCAGTGCTGGGTCCAGCACCGTATTGAAGTCCCCTCCCATTATTAGTCCTCCTATCTCCAGGTCCGGAATGCGCCCCAACATGCGCTTCATGAATCCAGCATCATCCCAGTTCGGGGCGTATACATTTACCAACACCACCCACGTCCCTTGCAACCTACCGCTCACCATCACATATCTCCCTCCATTATCCGCTACGATAGTCTTGGCCTCAAATGACACATGCTTTCCCACCAGAATTGCCACCCCTCTATTTTTTGCGTCCAATCCCGAGTGAAATACCTGTCCAACCCATCCCTTTCTTAACCTGACCTGGTCCGCCACCTTCAGGTGTGTCTCTTGGAGCATTGCCACATCTGCCTTCAGTCCCTTCAAGTGCGCGAACACTCGAGCCCGCTTCACCGGCCCATTCAGGCCCCTCACGTTACACGTTATTAGCCGGATTGGAGGGACTCTCACCCCCCCCCCCGCCGACTATCCATCTCCTTTTCTGGGCCAATCCCTTGTCCGCGTCTCCCTCACTCTCCAGTCCCCCAGCTGGGGGACCCCCGTCCCAGCCACCTCTTCTGTGTCCCGTTCTCTTTCGGCCAGTGCAGAAGCAACCCTTTCCCCCCCCCTTCCCCACCTCCCTCCTCTCCCCCCCTCCCCCCCCCCCCCCGCTAGATCCCCTTCTCGCTTTTTTGCTCCCCCCATATCCCTCCCGTAAGTCAGCTGACACCTGCTGACCCCGGCTTCCCCCGCCATCTCTTTAACCCCCCCGTGTGGGACTCTCCCAATCAATGTACATTCCTTTGTCCCCTTCCCGCCCTTTTTTTTTTTTTTTTGCCGCGCGCGGGAAAAACCCCGCGCTTCCCAAAGCCTGCCCCGCCCCCCATGGCGCTGCTCCTGTCATGGCCTTGTCCCTCTCCCCCAGCCCATATATCCTTTCCTGCGCGTGGTTGACCCCCTATGTACAACAAACATCATACTTCACCCCTCAAACACCCCCCTCCCACACAAACCCTCAATTAGAGTCCAATTTTTCAGCTAATATAAAGGTCCACGCCTCTTCGGGCGTTTCGAAGTAGTGGTGTTGGCCATTATGTGTAACCCACAGTCGCGCTGGCTGCAGCATTCCAAATTTCACCCCTTTCCAGTGCAGCACCGCTTTGGCCCGGTTGAAACCCGCTCTCCGATTAGCGACCTCCGTGCTCCAGTCCGGGCATATTCTGATCTCCGCATTGTCCCACTTGCTGCTCCGTTCCTTCTTGGCCCATTTCAGGACCCTCTCTCTGTCCGTAAACCGGTGAAATCTCACCACCATCGCCCTTGGCGGCTCTTTTGCATTGGGCTTCCTCGCTAGCACTCGGTGCACCCCATCCAGCTCCAGCAATCTCGGGGGGGCCTCCACACCCATCAGCGTCCCGATCATTGTGCCCACATATGCCGCGGCATCGGCCCCCTCCACTCCTTCTGGGAGACCCAGGATCCTCAAGTTGTTTCTCCTTGATCTGTTCTCCAGGTCTTCGAGTCTTCCCGCCCACGTCCTGTGCAGCGCCTCGTGCCGCTCCACTCTCTCCGCCAGGCCCACGAGCTCGTCGCCGTTCTCACTCACTTTTTCCTGGATCTCCTGAATCTTCACCTCTTGGGCTTTTTGGGTTGCTCCAAGTTTTTCCACCATTGCCAGTATAGGCGCCACCATCTCCTTACGCAGCTCCTCGAAGCAGCACTTGATGAACTCTTTCATCTCCTCTCTGTCTGTGGGCGCCGCCATTTTGTTTTTTTCTTCTTTCTTCTCCCGCTGCTCCAGGGCCGCTTTCCTTGCCGTTTCACTGCGGGTCCGGTCCATGCAGGCTGTAGGGGGCTTCTTCCGTTCTTCCCCACGGGTTGTTTTTTTTTTTTTACAGGTCCGTTGGGGCTCCGTTAGCGGGCCCAAAAGTCCGTTTCTGCGGGAGCTGCCGACTCGCGCGGCTTAGCTCCGCATCACCGCGACCCGGAAGTCCGCTTTCAAACTTTTAAGATGCGCAAGTACCCTTGACCTCTTGACCGGAACTCCTAACCCCCTCACTTCCACGTGACTATCCTAACTGGGGGTCTCTCACCTCCCCCACCCTTCTTATCCACCATCATCATACCACCCCATGAGCCTGACCCGCCTGATGCACGATCAATGACCACTAAAGCGAGGTTGTAGTCCAACTGAAGGCTTTAACAAGCTAGATGTTTCCCCCAGCAGCTCAGGTACAGAATGAGGGATGCTGGGGGGCATGGGTTCTTATACCCCGCCTATTAGGGTGGAGCTATCATACACTCTAACCAATAGAAAGCATACAGTTTCCACCAATGGTGCTTTAGCCTATCAGGTACCGTAATACCTATAATACCACACCACCCCTATCCATTATTAACATCAAACCCCTTCCCCCCCTCCCAAACCCTCCCCCTACATTTCCTCTCGAAAAAAAATCTCCCAGCATCAATCCCTTCTCCCCCCCTCGCCCGCCTCGTAGGCCCATCGAAACCTACCAACCAGGCCCCAATGTCCGCAACCCTCCTCTCACCTCACCCCCGTTCACTAGCCGACTTTAGTTAGCTAGTGCGGGTGGCTCGCCCCGCCACACTATACCGTCCCCTCCCACCCAGTCCCAGAGAAAGAAAAAACAGAAACAACAACCCAACCCATGCAGTTTACTAAACTAAGATATAACCGTTGCAACACAGAATGTCAATCAACCCAACTAATAACTTGAACTCTGTAACAATGTGAAGAGAAGTAAATTACAATACACATCAGTAAAAAGAAAGTTATAACATTTATACATTTCCAGCTCCCCAATCACAGTCCACAGTCTCTCTTCCAGCTCCGTTCCTCACGTCTGTCCCAAGCCTTCTGCCCTCACGAACGCCTCAGCCGCCTCCGCTGTCTCGAAATAAAAGTCTTTGGCACCATACGTCACCCTCAGCTTCGCCGGGTGTACCATACCAAATCGCATCCCCTTCTTGTACAGTGCCGCCTTCACTCGCCCGAACGGCGCTCGTCTTTTTGCCAAACTCACCGTCAAGTCCTGGTCGATCCGAACTCCAGCACCATCCCACTGCACCTCGCGCTTCTGCTTCGCCCAGCTTAACACCTTCTCTTTCATGCAGTACTTATGGAAACAGATGATTACTGCTCTTGGCGGCTCATTCACTTTGGGCTTCGGCCTTAATGACCGATGAGCTCGGTCCAGTTCGTACCGAGAGGGGTTCTCACCCTCCCCATCAGCTCCGCCACCTTCTTAGCGAAGTACTCTGTTGGCCTTGGACCCTCTATCCCTTTGGGCAAGCCCACAATTTTTAGATTGTGCCGCCTCGAGCGGTTCTGCAAGTCCTGAAGCTTTGCTCGGAGCCCTCTGTTGACCTCCACCGCCCTCCGCAGCTCGTCCCCCAGCGAGCTGAGCTGGTCGCTGTGCTGCGACGCGGCCTCCTCCACTTCCTTCATCTTCTTGCCTAGCTCTCTCACCTCGGCCGATGTCTTTGCCACAGCTACTCTCACCGGGCGATTGCCTCCTCCGCCAATGACTTCAACGTGACCGCCATCTCCTTCCTCAAAGCCTCCATCTGCCTCGCAAACTACTTTTCCAGCTCCACCGCCATCACCTCGGTCAACTTCTCCACTGTAAGTAGTCAGCACTTTTGCTCGTCTTCTCATTCAACGGCGAGCCCGCGTTTCCTCCCTTCCTCGACGCTGCTTTTCGCATCCTTTAACGGCTTATTATTTTTACTTTTTCTCACTCTTCCTTCCTTCAATCTCAAAGTTCTTTAAAACTTCTTTCTCTTCTTTTTTTTGTATACCTTCAGAATTTCCCTGGGACTGGGCTTCAGTCTTCTTACCACATTCTAGGTGGGAGCCATCCAATGTGGGACATCTCACCTACATCGTGCCCTGGCTTCGGGCCTGCAGCCTCGGCCTCCGCTTGGCTCCGCCCCCGCTGCTTCCTTCAAATTTTCAGGAGAGAGAAAAAACAAACAAAACATTTTCTCTTTTCCTCTCCGTGCTCTTTGAACCCTTCGGCTTTCAGGATGCTCCTTGGGGAACAAGTCGCGATCCCCGCTCCTCCTCCACGTGCAACCGCCCCGCCAAACCCACCGGGACCAGTCTCTCCCCTCCCACCCATTTAACCCTCCGGCGCCATGAAACGGAGCATTGATGCTATCACAGGACGAGGGAGGCAGGGCTTTTTTCCATAACCGGCGGGAGCTTCTTCTGAACATGGCCACCCCGCTCACAGATGCCACCGGAGGTCACTGGCCAAAATTTTAGCATCAAGGATCGAGGACTGTGTTCTGGGGGTGATGGGGGAGGACCAGACGGGGTTTGTTAAGGGGAGGCATTTGTTGGCCAACATCAGAAGGTTACTGAATGTTATAATGGTGCCCCCGGAGGGACGAAGTGTGGAGGTGGTGGTTGCCATGGATACAGAAAAGGCCTTCGATCGGGTGGAGTGGAACTATTTGGTGCAGATTGTGGATTTGGACAGAGGTTTGTGGACTGGGTCCGGCAGTTGTACCGGGCACCGGTAGCGAGTGTATGGACAAACCTGTGACCTCGGAATATTGCGTCGGGGGACAAGGCAGGGATGTCCACTCTCCCCATTGCTCTTTGCTTTGGCTAGAGAGCCATTGGCAATGGTGCTGAGAGCATCAGGCGATTGGCAGGGGATAGTACTGCGGGCGGGGGGGGGGGGGGGGGAGCATAGGGTCTTGTTGTATGCTGATGGCTTGCTGCTTTATATTTCAGACCCGTTGCAAGGTATTGGGGGGATTATGGGTATTTTGGAGAAATTCGGCCTGTTCTCGGGGTACAAATTGAATATGGGGAAGAGCGAGATTTTTCCGATCCAGGCGAGGGGCAAGAGAAGAGGTTGGGGGAGTTGCTGTTTAGGGTGATGGGGGGGAACTTTCGGTACTTGGGCATTCAGGTGGCGTGGGGGTGGGAGCAGCTGCACAAGCTGAATTTGGCTTGGTTGGTGGAACAGATGAAGGGGGACTTTAGGAGGTGGGATGTACTCCCGCTGTCATTGGAGGGTCGGGTGCAATCGGTGAAAATGACTGTCCTCCCGAGGTTCTTGTCTGTGTTTCAAAACCTCTTGATTTTTATCACTAAGGCTTTCTTTAGGAAGGTGAATGCGATGATTTCAGGGTTTGTTTTGGCGGGTAAAGCTTCGCGGGTAAAATGGGTGCTGCTTGAGCGGGGTCGGGGGCTGGCTTGGCTCTCCCGGACATCATGAATTATTACTGGGTGCTGAACATAGCTATGGTTCGGAAGTGGGTAGTGGGGGAGGGGTCGGTGTGGGAGCGGATGGAGGCAGCCTCTTGCAGGGATACGAGTTTGGGGGCATTGTTGACGGCGCCCCTGCCATTCTCGCCGGTCAGTTACTCCACATGCCCGGTGGTGGTGGCGGCCCTTCGAGTGTGGGGTGTGGTGCCCCCAAGTTAAAAATAATACCTATCCAAATGTGGAAAACAATTTCATTTTCTGAAGACATCAATATTTCTACATGTGCATAATCAATCACACCAAGCAGCCATAAAATAAAACAAGCACGAAGGAATGCTACTGCTTTTGACCTTGATGCTTTTGGACTGTGGTGAGATAACGTAGCAATCAGCTCTCCTGACTGGTGCATCAGTAACTTGATTAATGGACCCAGATATAACAGACTGCCTGACACCGGAGAGATATCCATTGGATATGCAAAAAGCAAAGCTCGTAGCACAGAGTTTTTGGCAACTCTCAAGATCATATCACCCAATAAATCTGTGTTACCTGCTGACTGTTTCCAAGCACTCCTGCATGAACAATATGAACAGTCTCTTGGAGTACAGAACTTGAATACTGCTGAAAAGAGAAACATGTTGTTGAAGCTTTTCACCTTGCACTGATCAGGACAGAGGGTCGGTGCAGAATTGATGGGCTGAATGGCCTCCTTTTGCATTTAGGAATTCTATGGTTCTAGGAAACCGATGCAGCCACAGGGAGAATGTATAAACACCACACAGTCATCCAGGGTCAGAATTGAACATGGGTCCTTTTGTAAGGGACCGGAAGAATCCAGCACGAGTTTTAAGGATACAAAATAATAACGTTTATTTACTATAACAATATATACATAACAGTAGCAGTAACTTCCCTTGCTACCTTCTCCTTCCTCCTGGTTCCTGGACTGGCCAGCTTATTTATAGTAGGAGTTTCTCCGCCCCCCTCATTGGGGAAGTTCATACTCCCATAGGATTGTGGGATAGTCATTAGTCCCCAGCCAATCGTCAGTAGGCAGGTTATAACATCCCTCCCCCCCAAAGTCCAAGGAATCCACCGTAGGCCCTGGCGAAGGAAGGCGTCGAACTCGTTTGGCCGCAGGCCGGACGCCATTTGAACGCGGCGCTGGATCTGGCGGCTTATAACGAGACGGAGACCGGCGCTTCCGTGATGAACGGCGCGGTTGTACATCCACGGCCTGTGGACCCGAGGATTCCCCCTCTGATTCATCCTGTGTCTCCATCTCGGAGTCAGAGTCTGCTGCCTCCGTCATGTCAGCGTCTCTATCCCCATTCGGTCCCGTCACGACCTGCGCAGGCTTCGAGTGAGGCACCAGTGGAAGATTTGGAGGACTACCTTCCCTTGTTTCTGGTCTTTGCCGCTGTTGAACTGAGCTCCGGGGGCGGGGAATCTTTTGCGGGGATGATCTTCTGGACCGGACGTGGTCTACATGTTTTCGCTGGAGACGACCCTGGGCTTGCACTTGGTACGATATAGGGCCCGTTTGGCGAAAGATTACACCAGGAACCCATTGGGCACCACCAGCAAAATTCCGCACGATTACTGGGTCACCGGGCGCAAACTGCCGAATCGGACGATGCCGAGACAATCCCGGTCCCTGCCGTTCTTGTGTGCGGCGTACTTTTGCGCCAATGTCCGGGAAGACCATACTAAGGCGGGTGCGAAGTCTCCGGCCCATTAGGAGTTCTGCGGGAGCTACCCCAGTCACTGTATGGGGGGTGGTCCTGTACGTAAACAAAAACCGAGCCAGTCTCGTGTCCATTGATCCGGAAGACTGCTTCTTTAGGCCTCTTTTGAATGTTTGCACTGCACGCTCTGCCAACCCATTTGAAGCCGGGTGGTAAGGGGCAGTGCGGATATGGCGGATGCCGTTCATCTTTGTAAACCTAGCAAACTCCTCACTCGTGAATGGAGTGCCATTATTCGTGACCAGCACCTCGGGGAGGCTATGCGTACTAAATGATAAACGCATTTTTTCAATTGTTGCGCAGGACGTTGTCCCCTGCATCTTATGCACCTCCAGCCATTTGGACTGGGCGTCAATTAGCAGAAGGAACATGGATCCCTGAAAAGGGCCTGCAAAATCTGCATGTAAGCGTGCCCAAGGCCGCCCTGGCCATTCCCAGTGATGTAGGGGCGCGGCCAGCGGAAGCTTCTGATGCTCCTGGCAAATGGAGCAGTTTTGGGCCACCTTCTCAATGTCGGTGTCGAGGCCTGGCCACCAGACATAACTCCGGGCCAACATTTTCATCTTGGTCACGCCCGGATGCCCATTGTGCAAGTCTGATAATATCAGCTCCTGGCCTTTTTCCGGGACAATCACACGCGTCCCCCACAAGAGGATGCCGTCTTCCATGCTGAACTCTGACAGCTTGGAGGAAAATGCCCGCAACTCGCCTGGGAGCTGTCTATGCTGCCCACCATACAGGACTATGTGCCGAACCTTTGACAAGACTGGCTCCGTCTGGGTCCACTCACGGATCTGTGATGCCGTGACAGGCAAGGTGTTCATAAGATTTAGGGTTGCAACCACCTCACCGGTCGTGGGGGTCGACATGGGGCCGGTCGATAAAGGCAATCGGCTCAGTGCGTCGGCATTTGCTATCTGCGTACCTGGTTTGTGCTCCAGAGAATACTCATATGCCGCAAGCAACAAAGCCCAGCGCTGGATCCGTGCAGAAGCAATGGGCGGTATTGGCTTATCCTCTCTGAAGAGTCCCAGCAGGGGCTTATGATCAGTCACGATAGTGAAATGGCGGCCGTACACATACTGGTGGAAGCGTTTCACCGCGAAAACCACTGCCAGGCCCTCCTTCTCGATCTGCGCGTACTTTTTCTCCGCTGCAGTCAATGTACGGGAGGCGAAAGCTATCGGTCGCTCGGCCCCGTTCTCCATCTTGTGGGACAGGACAGCCCCAATACCATACGGGGATGCATCACATGTGACGAGCAAAGGCTTTCCCGGATCATAGTGGGTTAGTAACCCAGACGACGACAATTGTTGCTTTACCCGCCGGAAAGCGGTTTCTTGCGGCTGACCCCAAACCCAGGTGTGATTTTTCTTTAGCAGCAGGTGCAAGGGGGCCAGCGTAGTTGCCAGATTGGGGAGGAACTTCCCATAATAGTTTACGAGACCGAGAAAAGAACGAAGATGCGAAGTGTCAGTCGGGGTGGGGGCATGTTGAATTGCACGCACCTTCTCTGCGACGGGGTGCAGACCCTCGCGGTCCACCCGATAACCTAGGTAGACTACTTCTTTTGCCTGAAATACGCACTTTGTGAGACGTAAACGGACTCCAGCCTCCGAAAGGCGTCTAAGGACAGCCTCCAGATTTTCCAAATGCTCTTGCTCCGACGTCCCTGTAATCAACACGTCATCTAGGTAGACAGCCACACGTGGTAAACCTCTTAAAATGCCCTCCATAACACGTTGAAAAATTGCGCAGGCAGAGGATACTCCAAAGGGCAACCGTGTATATTCATACAGGCCCCGGTGTGTGTTAATTGTTACATATGGTCGGGAGGCAGGGTCCAGCTCCAACTGCAGGTAGGCGTGACTCATATCTAATTTTGTGAATGAGAGTCCGCCTGCAAGTTTCGCGTAGAGATCCTCTATGCGAGGTATTGGGTATCGGTCGAGTCGGGAAACTGTATTCACTGTAAGTTTATAGTCGCCACACAAGCGAACTGTGGCATCTGGCTTCATTACTGGTACAATTGGTGCTGCCCAGTCAGCAAAACGGACGGGCCTGATAATACCCAAATTCTCCAAACGAGTGAGCTCCCCTTCTACCTTCTCGAGCAAAGCGTAAGGCACTGAGCGCGCCCGGAAATAGCGCGGCGTGGCTCCTGGTTCAACTTGGATACGGGCTACGGCCCCTTTTATTTTCCCCAAACCAGGCTGGAATACCTCTGGGTATCGTTCTAGCACCTCAGTCAACCCTCCAGAAACTGTTTGGAGGATGTGCTGCCATTGCAACCGCAAATGGCGCAACCAGTCCCGACCCAACAGGCTGGGCCCATGGCCACGCACTACGATAAGTGGGAAACGCCCCTCCTGGCATCCATAGACAACAGGGGTCATTGTAGTTCCTGCAATGTCCAGTGGTTCCCCAGTGTAGGTGGCCAACCTGGCCTGTGAGTCAGTTAATGTAAGGGTCTGTATACCCTGCTTGATGCGGTCGAATGTCCTCTGGGCGATCACGGAGACCGCTGCGCCAGTATCCAACTCCATCTCCAGCGGGTGGCCATTGACCCGTACTGTCACCTTAATGGGGGACACAGGGGGGGTTGCCACACAATGCAGCTGCAGGCAGTCGTCCTCCGTCTCCACGTCCTCAGGAGTGGTCGCTGCAGGTTCATCCACATGGAAGGTACAGCCTCTGGGCTGGTCCCAGTTACGGCCCCTGGGCTGGTCCCAGTTTCGGTCGGAATGACGGCGCCTCTGGCGTCCCCAGGGCCGCCGTCCGCGACGGGTCGGCGCCTACAAGTCTGACACGGACATGGCTCCTCATCCATTGGCTCTGGAGAAGGCTCCCTTTGGGGAGGAATGTCCGATGGCCACTGGCGTCGGTCTGGTCGTTGCCTCGCCCAAGGTACCGCAGGAGTGCGGGGGGACGTTTTTGGGCGGAAAGGGTTGCGTCCCAAGGCATGCACTTCCATTCCCTGTAGCTCCTGTACTCCTCGCTCTGTGCTCTCTCGGGACAAGACTATTTGTATTGCCTGTTGAAAAGTCAATGTTGGCTCCGCTAACAACTTTCTCTGGGTGGCCGCATTGTTAATACCGCAAACCAAACGGTCGCGTAACATTTCTGACAAGGTCTCACCATAGTCACAGTATTCCGCAATCCCGCGTAGCCTGGGTAAAAAATCAGCAAGGGATTCTCCAGGGGTCCTCTCAGCAGTATTAAACCGGTAACGCTGGACTATCGTGGACGGGGTTGGGTTAAAGTGTTGCCCCACTATATTCCCAAGTTCGTCAAACGTTTTGGTGTCCGGCGCAGCTGGGTACGTAAGGCTCCTAATCACCCCAAACGTATGCGGCCCGCAGACGGTGAGCAATATGACCACCTGGCGCTCGTTTTCAGTGATATTGTTTGCCCGGAAATAGTAACGCATCCGTTGTGTGTACTGGTTCCAGCTTTCCAGCGCAGCATCAAAAACATCCAAACGTCCGTACAGAGGCATGGTATAATAGAAAACAACTTCCAACCTGTATCCAACAAAAATCCAGGGAGGTGGCTTCAGCAGTGTAGACAGCTATTCACTTTTACCTTCGTCGCCAGTTTTGTAAGGGCCCCGAAGAATCCAGCACGAGTTTTAAGGATACAAAATAATAACGTTTATTTACTATAACAATATATACATAACAGTAGCAGTAACCTCCTTTGCTACCTTCTCCTTCCTGGACTGGCCAGCTTATTTATAGTAGGAGTTTCTCCGCCCCCCTCATTGGGGAAGTTCATACTCCCATAGGATTGTGGGATAGTCATTAGTCCCCAGCCAATCGTCAGTAGGCAGGTTATAACAGGTCCCTAATGTTGTGAGGCAGTAGTGCTAAATATGTGCCAACGTATTACCTGTGTTAAATATGTGTTTGCCTTTTTTACTTCAATTATCTTATAAATTTATAATTATCGCAATTAAATGTAGTGTTCGGAAGTTCCAGGAATACATTTGTAGAAAGTTAATGTAAATAATGTAATATTAATAAAAATAATTTTATAGATGCAGAACTTTGAAACCAGTTAACATTTAACTTAATGACATAAAACGACCTCAACTTTTACAAATTTCTTACAATAAAATATATTTTTTCACTTAAACACAATGGTTCTGTTTATTTGTAAAGAGGAGGGAGGGAAGAGGAGGAAAGGAAGGGAGGGAAAAGGGGAGGGACGGAAGAGGAGGGAAGGGGAGGGTTTTGACAATTGTTAATTGACCAGCACAACATCCAAAATGGAGTGTCATGGCACACATCTCCTCTGACATCATTTTGAGATGTCCTTTGACAGTGGGGTAGGTGATTGATTCTCTGCACTACCTATCAGACAGATAGTTCACATTAGCTTACAGGAGGCTTGAATATATCAACTAAGGCATTAAGCTTTGTTAAACCATTTGAAGTAATCACTGAGGCTTCCAATGATGAACATTACATCAGGGAGACTCACAAACAACTCATCTTAAAATACTTTGCAAAATCCAAATGTACTTTAGCGTTGAATCAGCTGGGAGCACAGGCTTACTAACATTAGTGTCCTTGAAGGAGTTAATAGCACCAGTGTCGAGGCCATGATCATCCAAAACCAACTCCGCTGTGCAGCCCATATGCTTAGGATGTCAGAGTCCCCCTGCCAAAGCAAATCTTCATACAACTGAAAGGAGGATCCCAAACAAGAGGAGGAAAAAGGAAGCTCTTCAACGACACCTTGTAGGCTTACCTCAAGAAATGGAACATAGACGTCAATGCCTGGGAGATGTTTGCTCAGAAGAGACCTACTTGGAAGAACCTCCTGATTGAAGGAACACAATTCTTCAAGACCACCCGACGGCAAGAGGAGGCGGGAAAAGGAGCCCGAGAAAGATGCCTGGGACTTAGCGTCCATGGACCAATGCGACCTTTTGGAAACTCCTGTCAAGTGAATGATTGAAGATACGGCTCTAGGATGGGGCTCATCAGCTACACAAGGACCCACTGAACCTGAGACCAGTAACACTGAGTATCCTAGGTGGACAATAGTACTCGTTAGCGAGTGATCACTGCAATCTATCCATTATCTTTCCTTTTATGGAATTAACATCTTCATGACAAACCAAAGTTTAAACGATATATATCTTCCTTTCACTTTATTTCATTTAAAACATATTTATAAACGTTAGACACTAATGTAAAAAATTAACCTACCAAAGAATGTCTCCCGATTTCTCCTGCCTCTGCTAGACTGAAAAATTTTTGAGTAAATAAAAAGGTGTAAAACTCACCAAATACCTGGGTAAGTGGTCCAAGTTAGCGATGCAGCTGGATTTTCCATTCAGCAGTGCAGGGCTTTAAGCCGGCAAAAAAACAAATGGCCGGGAGTTTAAGCGCTACGTGCGTCCAGCGCGCATGCCTGAACGGCCACACTTCTGGGTCGGCACGCCTTGCATGTGCGGCGCACCAGCGACTTAAGTTGTGAATGATGCTGGAAGTTGCAGGTCTAAAAGACAGGTCAGAGGCAGGTCACTGTCTAAGACTATTCAGCCAGAGTGAACTGAGGGACTGGGATTTGTATCGAGCCCACACGGACTCACGTTGAATGCATACAGTGACTATTACATGTACCACAATTGTATTGATGCACCTCAAAGTTCAACCTGTGCTCCAGAATTTGCTGCATCCCTAGCCAAGCTGCACCAGTACAGTTACAACTTGCATCTACCCTGCAATGTGGGATATTGTCCAGGTATGTCCTGTACACAAAATGCATGACAGATCCAACTCGGCAAAATACCGCCCTATCACTACTCTCGATCATCAGTAAGGTTACGGAAGGGGTCACCAACAGTGCTATCAAGCGGCACTTATTTAGCAGCAACCTGTCCACTGATGCTCAGTTTGAGTTCCATCAGAGTCACTCAGCTCCTGACCTCATTACAGCCTTGGTTCAAACATAAACAAAAGAGCTGAACTGCCAGAGGTGAGATAAGAGTGACTGTCCTTGACATCAAGGCAGCATTTGATCGAGTTTGGCATAACTGGAGTCTATGGGAATCAGGAAGAAAACTCTCAGTAGTTGGAGTCACACCTAGCGCAAAGGAAGATGGTTGTTGTTGTTGTCGAGGTCAGTCATCTCAGTCCCATGATATCACTGCAGGAGTATCTTAGGGTAGTGTCCTAACCCCAACCATCTTCAGCTGCTTCATCAATGACCTTCCTTCCAACATATAGTTAGATGTCTGGATGTTCGCTGATGATTGCACATTGATCAGCACCATTCTCGACTCCTCAAACACTGAAGTAGTCCAGGTGTAAATGCAGCAAGATCTGGACAACATGTAGTTATGGGCTGACATGTGACAAGTAACCATCGTGCCACACAAGTGCCAGGCAAAGACCAGCTCCAATAAGAGAGAATCAGACTATCACCCCATGACATTTAATGGCATTCCATTCAATGGATCTCCCATTATCAACATCCTCGGGGTTACCATTGACCAGTGACGGAACTGGACTAGCCATATATATACTGTAGCTACAAAAGCAGGTTAAAGGCTAGGAATTCTGCGACGAGTAACTCACCTCCTGACACCCAAAAGTCTGTTCACCACCTACCAGGCACAAATCAGGAGTGTAATGGAATACTCCCCATTTGCCTGAATGAGTGCAACTCCAACAACATTCAAGTCATTGAACACTGCCAAGGACATAGCAGCCCTTTTGATTGGCACCCCTTCCACAAACATTCACTTCTTCCACCACCGACCCACAGTAGCAGCAGTGTGTACTATCTACAAGATGCACTGCAGGAACTTACCTTGACTCCTAAGGCAGAACCTTCCAAAACCACGGCTGTAGTGATATCATGGTTGTGTTGTAACTCACCGATTGACCACTTGGAGTCTAATTAGTATATAAGTGAATGTTCAAGTCAGGTGACCTTAGTCTGACTAGGGAGTTGGGAGAGACGTTGTTTGTGCATGTTCATACTGTTATTCATCTGTTGTTTTGTATATATTTGACCCACAGTTATTGTTAATAAATCATTTATAGCTTTAGCGACAAGTGTTCTTGTAATATAAATCTGGCTATCCGACAAGAACATTACAACTACCACTACCATCTAGAAGGACAAGGGCAGCAGGTACATGGGAACATCACCACCTGGAAGTTCCCTTCCAAGTCACTCACTATCCTGACTTGGAAATATATCACCGTTCCTTCACTGTCGCTGGGTCAAAATCCTAGAACTCCCTTCCTAACAGCACAGTGGGTGTACCTACACCTCATCGACTGCTGTGGTTCAAGAAAGCAGCTCACCACCTCCTTCTCAAGAGCAATTAGGGATGGGCAACAAATACTGGCCTAGTCAGCAATGCCCACATCCTGTTAAAATGAATTTTAAAAGCCTATCGTGTAAATAACTAAAATATTTTTGTACCATTTGTAACAACCATTGTGAAGCGTCTGTAACGTTCTTTGAGGACTTCAGGATACCACATGATGTATGTAGAAAACTTGAATATCATTGCACTTTGTATGATGACCATTTTGAACTGTTTGTAATGTTCTTTCAGGTATTTTACAAATAAAGTATATTTTTGCAAACATAAAGCATATAGTATTCTGGGCTTTACTAATATGGGCAGAGAGTACAAGAGCAAGGAGGATATGCTGAACTTATACAAGACACTGATTAGACTTCCGCTGGAGTATTGTCTACAGTTCTGGGCGTTACACTATGGGGAGGATGTGAATGCATTGTAGAGAGTGTTGAAGCGTTCACAAGAATGATTCCAGGGATGAGGAACTTCAATTAGGAGGATAGTTTGGAAAGGTTGGGACTATTCTTCTTTAAAAGAAGGCAGCTCAGAGGAGATTTGTGCTGTAACAGTTCTGTGATTGTGCGATAAGCTATAGTTACAACAAAACTTTCCATGGAATTCTGGGCCAACATTATACACTGGTATTACTTATTATTTGATCCTTACGCTTCCCCTTTGCATTTACTTTTTAAAAATAAATTTAGAGTACCCAATTCATTTTTCCCAATTAAGGGACAATTTAGCGTGGCCAATCCACCGACCCTGCACATCTTTGGGTTGTGGGGGTGAATCCACGCAAACACGGGGAGAATTTGCAAACTCCACACGGACAGTGTACCAGAGCCAGGATCGAACCTAGGACCTCGGTGCCGTGATTCAGCAATGCTAACCACTGTGCCACTTGCTGCCCTCTCCCCCCCTATGCATTTACAATGTGTTATTTTTGTCTGTGACAAAACATGATAGCCAACTGCGTACTGAGAATAGGAATATTAACAGAGAAGGGAAAGAATGGAGTTAAATATCTCCAGCACTGCAATCATATCATGCTAATTCAAACTGAACACGTGATGAGCAGTGTTTATCCGAAAAGAGTTACACAGAATGTTCCAGTAAGAAAACACTCTTCCAAATATGAGAGAGATGATAAAGGATTATAAAGATAGTTAACTTCAAGCAGGTCATTTGCATTTATTGGAAAGATGCAAACTTTTGAAATGTTAGATGGTGTAATCTAAAATTCTTTGATGATAACTAATAAATTCTGCTTCTACCACATGTGGTTTAATTACAATGGTTTGCTCTTATCGTCAAATTCTATTTGCCAGTCACATAATTGTTAGTGTGAAATGACAACAGCGGGGACTCTCTTCAATGTTTTCATCAGATAAGCATTAAAGACATTTTGCAGTGATTTTACTTTCTAAAATAAATCAGTTACTTTTTTACTCAACTTTCTGCAATTTTGTGGTGATTTTGATTGTGGTGCCTATTCACAGGAAGCTTGGAAAAACACACATCAGGTTGCCGTGGTAGTAAAGTTTAAATAAGCAGATGCATTTCATACCACAACATGACAGGAGAGAGATTTCACAATAAAAAGCAATCAGAAAAAGAATGTTAATCTGCTAAGAAAGAATTAGCACTTAAGAAAAAAAGGGAGCAGTGAGTGATCATAAAAGAGAGAACAATCAGTGGAATCTGCAGTTATCTTATACCCACAGAGACAAAAATATAGATCTGCTGGTAGCTGATATCTGTGTGGCTTCCATAAATTCCAGTAACATTTCCCCAGGAGACATCACTCAGTCTACAGCTCAGTAAATAACAATCATCACGCTGGCAAAATAAGCCACAAAAAGCTATCGGTGAGATGTGTTGAGAGTTTATGGCCGTTATCGTCATCCAAATGGACAGTAAAGGAACAATGCCCCTCAGGGCAGCTCAAGGACAAATATATAATCTGTGGTGGCACTAGGTTGACATAACTTTGTAATCGCGTAAATGTCTGTGTAAATTCTATCTCGCATTAGCACAGGACTAAGATATTTAATATTTTACTTGAGCATTTTCATTCTGTAAGATTTATTATTTATGGCTAATCTGGTAGCAATTGAAAGTTTGTCATTCATATTGATTCAGTAAAAGTCAATAGTGTTGAATTATATCATGAGAAAAACACTTAAATATTATGATTGTTAACTCAATTTACAAGTATGGTATAGGAAAAATACATTTTTAACACCTTTGTATCCGATCCAGTAATTTCTACACAAACTTGACCCAACTGTACAATGAAAGCAATAAGTGGCCGTAAGGACTATGGCTGGGATTTCAGCAGTGATTCTTCGATGGCAGATCAGCAGAAACCGCAAAGATAGAGGGATGGATTCTCGCTGCCGGTCAGGGAGCGCTGCACCAGAAAACGGGGAACCCGTCCACAATGTAAATGGCTAAAAATTGCTGCTCACAACATTTCCCAGGGATTTTTGCTCATCTTCTTGTTAAGCTGCGGATAAGGAGGTCAGGCCAATTCCATGGAAATTCGGGTCCCTTAACCTTAAAATAGTTTATTAAGTTTATTCTGTTTCTTCCTTTCACCATTTTTATCATGTATTTTTTTAAAGCATCTGTCAGTAATATTTCCAATTCAATAACATTTCAAAGGGCGAAAATTAATGTTATAAATAATATTTTATGATTATTCACATCTTTGTTTTGGTGATATGTTATGCTCTGTAGATCATTGCTTGTTTTTTAATTCCTTGCAATATGAGGAAATGTAGTGCATGAATCTATGAACTATTTTGATATCTGTACAACCTTTGTGCATCTTCCTAGCATAAAACCAATACATTTTGCAATTTAAAAAATTGTATTTGAAAATTATATGTTACTTAAATCTCAGGGGCATAAATGCACATAAATATAAGACAGACTTTAATTATAAGTGCATCTTGTTACCTTTTGGTGTGTGTGTTTATATGGATATATCATGGAGACGTTCATATGAGGTTATTGGGGTGATGCATGTATGAAACAATTACAGGTATGCTGAGACTATAATTGCCTGACTTTAGAATTTGTATGTGGAATTCATGTTCTATCCTTATCGTCATATGACAATCTCTAACTAATTTGTCATGCAGTAATTGCTGCACATGTAGAGCTATTCATGGTACAGAAGCACAAATGTTCATTAATTTATTAGGTTAAAGAAAATGTACAAAAGCAACAACAGCTGGAATACAAAGCTGAATGCGTGTATAGGACATCATTAATGTTTGATTAACACAAGTTTTTATTTTCTTCAGTTAAATAAAAATTATGGAGCAAATGCCACTGTTCCTGTGCCAAGGATTGCCTGGGCATTGTGGACACAGGAAAGTCGGGCAAGGAGAAACCTGTGCCCCAAAAAGCCCTCTGTCCAGTATGGGGAAGGAAGGAAGAATTATGTGGACTCCCTCCTCTCAACTCAGCTTTCTGTATTCACTGCGTTAGTGCGATGGGACAGCTATATCTGTAAGAATAGGAATATTTGTCTCAATTACTCTTTTGCCATTGGGAATGGTCAGATTTCTACACTTATTGACTAATCAGTCACCAATTTCTGGACAAAGAAAAGCTACAGCAACCAATGCAGGGGAAAAAATACCCTTGCAACATCCTGTTGCACAAAACATTGGACACAAACAGTGGTGGGTATATTTGTGTAGACCAGCACAATTTAAGTGTTGGATTTGACAGATATTCTTAAAGTGAAATGTGTAATTGTTAATTTTTATTGGACAAAGTTCTTGCGGATCAATGTAGACATTTTGTGCCTGTGGGTAAATCAAGACTTTCTCCATTTTTGTGGAGCCATTACATACGAGAATTGCATAGTTCAATATTAGATTGGCCTGTATTTCATCTGTTTTGTGAAGGGTGTATTTTATTAGTTTGGTAGTTTCCTGTCATTCTCTCCAACAGATTGGTGTATCATGATATTGCCTGCAGAAAAATAGTTGCCATTTTCAACAATCCATTAACAACGCTTGAAAAAGTATTACTTCGACAATAAAAGAGAAAATATTTTCCTTTAAATTTGAAAGTCTGATAGTAACGTCTGTGCCATGTCAGAGACGTAAACAAAAGAGACACAAAGAAAAAGTTATCTTTTGCTACAATGATATTGAAAATCATCAAGTTATTGATTAAAGGATAGATTTTAAATCACATTGGCAGTAGCCGTTATGTATTCTGTCCGATTTTCTTTTTCACTGACTTTGATATGTGAGATATATAGGGCACTATTTTCCCTAAAAGAAACAAAGTCCTTGAGCGAGCGCATTTAGCCGTGTTTCCCGGCACTTGCAGTGCCAAGAAACACATGGCTATTCAATGCATCTCGCATTGAATAAGGGGCCTGAACAGTGAATACATAGGCGAGACCACACATAGCCCTGTTTTTTAATATGGGGAGCTCCGCTCACCGGAACTCCCCATTGTAGCAAGGGATCGTGGCGCCACTTTAAAATAGCATCCCGATCGCCGAGGTCCTCTAAAGAATCCCTGACTTTCCCCCCAGCCTGAACACAATATGTCTGCAGACCCCCTCCCAACACCCACGCCAGGCAACCTTAGCCCAATCATGTGCGCATGCCTAGAAAGTGCCAACCAGGCACCCTGGCACTGCCAGGTACCCAGGTGGCACCAGAAGTGCAATGGCATACGTCTGCCCAAAAGGCATGCAGCTGGAGGGCTTCTGATCCCCTTAGTGACCCCCACAAGTGCCATTTTGTCTGGTCTCCCTTTCTGGGGATCAGTGCTAAACGACACTCACCTAAGGTCTCTAGGCGAAGGGGTTGAATCCCAAAGCCTCAGGTATCTCAGGAATATACTGTCTCACTCTAATATACAGATTTGCTAAAACGTGATCCCGTCCATTGTGAGATTGCGTTGAATCTCGAGAGGCATCACGGGCCGGGTAGATTCTGGGAGCGGAGTCTCCTGGCTTTTAATGGCCATGCTGCGCCGCGGCAAGCTGCTTTTCTGGTGCAGCGTGGCAGGAGAATTGCGTCCTTAATGCTGGCAGCATTGGACCCAACTTGTCTGTGCCACATACACTGAGGCAGATGAGAACTTGAATAATGTAAACATCAGGATCCAATCATACCATTCATATATCAATGCAATTTTTAACGCGTATGCCTGGTGCCAGTTTTTCCTGGTAAGCCTGATGCCATACAGGAGCAGGCCCATTAAATGTCTGTAAATTGACCACCCTTGTTGGATGACCTATTCCTCTCAGCCGACTGGAAGACGTGAACTTGTCCTCCCTTGTCCTTCCCCACCTCCTCACTCCTGACTTTGAAATATTTGTCCTTGAAGAGATAAAGCACCAGCCTAAAATATGCAAAAGCCTTCTTAATTTATGCGAATCTGGGCCCCATTACATCATGTAAATCTTGATGACACTTCACCCATGACTTACCAGGGAAACTTCAGCAGATTTCTCTCCGGCTAAAACAGGTTGGCCGTTACTGGGAAGGATGAAAGACCTCCGGTCAATGAAAAATATACTTTGTGGGGCCTGGATGAATAGGTTTGCCCCTCTGGGGATTAAAAGGAAAGTGGTGGTGTCCCCTTCCCCAGATTAATCTTTGCCTCCAAGGATGTCCTCCTGAAATGTTCACTGTCATGTTCTGTAGATTGGCTGACATGAATGATGCACTACAGAACATATAGTTTAAATAATTTATGATGAAACAATTCCGTGGTAAAGATAACTGGAATAAATGAATAACAAACTATTAACACTAACTAGCTATTATAGAGGTACTGCAAAATATGTCGATTCACCAGCACAACTTACTCCCAACTGCCTCGAGGCACAGAGTCGCATGGTAGACTTGTCACACTGCTACCTGCTGGCCGGAGGTCGTGTATAACATTATATACAGAATTGCTTTATGCATATCATCACATTCCCTTTCTTTTGGAATGCACACCCTCACTTCCTCTGTCATCATTCCGCAGAGACCGCTCCCTCCGAGATAATCTAGTCCACTCCTCCACCATACCCAACACCTCTTCCATCACCCATGGCACCTTCCCATGCAATCGCAGAAGGTGTAACACCTGCCACTTTACCTCTTCCATGCTTAACGTCCCAGGTCCAAAACACTCATTCCAGGTTAAGCAGCGTTTCACTTGCATCTCTTCCAATTTGGTCTACTGCATTCGCTGCTCCCAATGTGGTCTCCTCTATATCGTAGAGACCAAACACAGACTGGGTGATCACTTTGCTGAGTACCTTCGGTCTGTGCACATTCAGGACCCTGACTTTCCTGTTGCTTGCCATTTTAACACAAGACCCTGCTCCCATGCCCACATGTCTGTCCTTGGCCTGCTGCAATGTTCCAGTGAGGCTCAGCGTAAACTGTAGGAACAACACCTCATCTTTCGGTTAGGCACGCTACAGCCTTCCGGTCTCAACATCGAATTCAACAACTTCAGAAGATTAGCTCTACCCTACCTCGTCCCCTTTGTTTTCATCTCATTTCATTTTAACTGTCGTTTACCATTTCTTTCTTTCTTGTCTTACTTTATATATATTTCCCCCACCTATCTTATCCCCCCCTTCAATACCTTTTCTCCCCTTTCCTTCCCCTCTCCCCACATCTACATCTGTCACAGTTTACCCCCTGATGCTAGTTTCTCTGCTGTTTGGCCTTTCATACCTTTTGTTCTCTCTGGGGACTGCCATTGGCACTCTTCCCCCCTAGTTTTTGTGGCTATTAGCACTCCGTTCCCTTGATTTCTGTGGCTATGGCTCATCTTTCATTCTCTCACGCCACAGTATAAGTATTTTCCACTTTCTAAGTCTTTTCGCTTTTTGACAAAGGGTCACGTGGACTTGAAACGTTAGCTCATTTCTCTCCCTACAGATGCTGCCAGACCTGCTGACATTTTCCAGCATTTTCTCTTCTACTTGTTTAATTCATTACTTCATTAATGTCTGATGAATATTCATGGTCTTCCTCTCTAGCTCAGCCTTCAATTTGTCTTTTAATGGAGCTTGTACATGTCTCACTGCATGTATTACTGACTTTGTGTTCTCCTTGGTCGCAGTGCTGTCTGCACTGTAAACCTGTTGAACTAGCTGCAGTTCCTCACACACCTCTACTCCTAGTAGAGATTCACGTTCCGCTGCCATAATGGAAAATTTCAATGTGTAAATTCTGTTTTTTACATTGACATCGAACTCCCATGTTCCTATCGCTGTGAATTCATTCCCATTGCAATCTCTTAACAATACTGTTTTGTTTACTACTTACGGTTTAATTTGCAGCTTTTTGACATCAGCCAAATTGACGAGGTTGGCCCTCACACCTGTGTCGAGTTTGACTGTTATTATTGCGTCATTTATCACGAATGGCACTGTCCAATTATCTTTTTTTCTGCATTAACTGCACTGCACTATTGCTACAAATTGTCATTGCAACATTGTCATTTTGCATGTAATGACTATACTTGTCCCCGCTAGAGATCATGTCGATGAAGAACATGTCTTCGAGGCACATTTCATCAACTGTGTTGATGGCTTTCATTTGTTCCTTTTTTTGACGAGAAGAATATTGTCTAGCAAAATGATTTGTTCTTCCATATTTGGAGCGTACCTTTCCAAACGCTGGGCATTGTTGTGGCAAATGTTGTTTGCTGCATCGCTGGCATGAAATGGCGGATTGGGTGGGCCGAATACGATCTGATCACGGATTGGAGATCCCGAATACGATCTGATCGCGGATCATTGACGACTGGAGGGTACCAAAATTACACAATTGGGCCTTCAACCGCAAATCAGTGAAAACACTATTAAATGATTTGCCTGCTTTCTAGGTGCGCTTGCGGAATATGCCTAGTATTAAGTTGATCTTTCCTCTATACCCTTGCTTTGACTGTAACATTACATTCTGCAGTCTCTCCTTCCTTCCCTATGTACGGTATGCATTGTCTGTACAGCATGCAAGAAACAATACTTTTCACTGTATGACAAGGGAACATGTGACAATAATAAATCAAATTGAAAAAAAAAAAAATGTAGTGCTCAAAGGTTTATTTTTTTTAGGAGAGCAATGCCGGTCAAATAGCTTGAGAACTTTGGTGAAGTTCTTGCTATCTGCTTCGTTTTCAAAGACAACGTGTTGAAAATTTCAAATGCTTGGGGACCTGCTACAGTGAGCAGCAATGCGGTACGCCTCTTTTCAGGCTGTGCCTGCAGACCAAGGGCTGCTGCAGAGAGTTTGAACTGCTGCTTAAATACCCATCAAGTCTCATCTATATTACTGGTAACCCGAAACTGTTAAGGTGCCTTGATACCTTCCATTCGGACAAGGTTACAAGGTTAGTGGAAAAATTGCGTTTCCTTTCTTCTTCCTTGGAGTTACCTTTAATTGTTCGGATCGTTGCTGAATCCTCTTGTTCTTAGTCAATCTTCACTCTTGGTACCATGTGGTGTTCAGTAGACTGGCTGATATGAATGATGCACAAGGGAACATCTAGTTTAAATAATTTATTACGAAACAACTGTGTGGGATAGATAACTGGAATAAATAAATAACAAACTAAAAACACTAACTATTATAGAGCTATTGCAAAATACATCTGTCCACCAGCACAACTTACTCCCAACTGCCTTGAGACAGAGAGCCGCATGGCATGGGTGGATTTACACTGTCACCTGCTGGTCGGAGGTCATGTATAATATTATATACATAATATTATATAATATTATGCATATCATCACATTCACCTCACCAATTATCTGGAAGCCTGTGGATGCCCATTGGCTGCCCAATCATTCTCTGCTGGTGCCCTTTACTCATCCATGAAAGTGGCCAACATAATTTAATTGAGGCCCGGTGCTTAAAATTAATTTAACCGAGTGATGTCCTGCCAGATGGTACTCCGGCATAGTGTGTGGTGAATTCTTGGATTTGAAAGAAATTTTGCTTCTAAAGGATTGAGAACCAGACAAGCAAGCCTTACAAATTCAACTAGCAATTGGAAATGAAGGGATTCATGCACAATTGATACACGTCAGCATTAACAGAAGAAGAGCTAAAGGGTCTTCAGAAGATTTGGGTCTGAATTCTCTGTTCCTGATACTAAGTGTTGATGCAGGGGTAGGATTCCTAGATTTCCACGAGAACAAAACTGGTGCCGCACCTGGACTGCTTCTGAGACTGTTAAGGAGCGAACACTGGTGCCACATGGAACACAATCGATTCCAATGAGAAACGGTGCTGGATTTGCCCCTGGTCGCAGCATGGGCGTCATTGTAGCGGGTCTCCCCATCAGTCTGTGGCCTCTGGATAGGCGTCATCAGCCACGACTGCAATGGATAACCCCTGTCTTCATGGGCCAACGGCCCAGCCAGGGGTGCGCCACGAAGAGGCCGGGAATCTTCGAGTGTGCCAGAATGAAGGCATTGTGCACACAGCCCGGGTATTGGATGCAGACAGATGGTCACATATCAGCTGCACGATCATCGCGTGGAACCCCTTTCGGTTTCTGAAGATCAGCTTGTCATCTGCAGGTGCTTGTAGAGCGTCATGCATCATGTCGATCACCCCCTGGACAGAGGGTATCTTGGCGATGGCAGCGAACCCCACTGCCTGGGCATCCTGGTGGGCTTGGTCCACATTGAAATGGATGTATCTGTTGACTGGGCATATAGGGCTTCCGTGACGGCGCTGATGTACCTGTGCACCGAGCTCTGTGAGTCCTGGACAGGTCCCAACCTGGCGCCTGGAACGAGCCCGTGGTGTAAAAGTTCAGGGTGACCGTCACCTTGACGGCCACCGGGAGCGGATGCCCTCCCCCATTCCTCCATTGCGCCAGGTTCACCATGATCTGGCAGATACGTTGCACTGTCCTGCTGCTCATCCTGAGTCTTCGAAGGCATGCAGGTCTTCGAATGACAGACGGTGCCGGTACATGTAAGTTCTCATTACGGCGCCTCCTTTGCATCTCCTCTTCCTCCTCTTCGGCCTATTGGCCAGCCGGCTCTCAATCATCAATGGCTGTCACCAGTTTATCGGCGGTACGCTCCGCTGCTGCAGCTTCCTCCTCCTCAAGCAGCTCCAGCTCGTACAGCCGCAGGGCATCCCCAATGGCCTTCTCCGACTAGCAGGAAGGCCACCATTGCTGGCCATATTCCAATATCCATTGTCTGCAAGGGGTGAAAAGCCGACATGTGAGCATGCTGCGTACCCCCTGTGACCAACCATGTCCAACGGTGTACACAGTGGCCCCGGTTGGTACTGTGGACCCTCCCCCTCATGTCCCCCGGCACCCCCTCCTCTCCGCACCCAAGGCTCCATGGGTGCTTCTGGCCCTGGTGCCCATTCCTGCTGCCAGGAGTATGGTCAACTGGCGCAGCCCTTGCCAGCGGTATGCTTCGTGGCCCCATCCAAAACCCCCCCTGTAGAGGCTACTGTGGGCATCATCCTGGGTGGGCCACATGATATCCCGTTGGCGGGTGGCGGCCGGTTGGGGGGGATGATATGTCGGAGGGTGGGGTATGCGGGCGGTTGAGTGGGGGAACCCATACCACCGGTCATTCTGCAGAACCAAGGGCCAAGATCAGTGGGGTGGGCAGCAAAATGGGTACTTTGCAGGCTGCGGCAATGGTGGTCTGTGCCTGGTCATCACCCCAGTCCCGTAGGGGGTCACCCCGGCCCCTGGTCCGTTCCCCCGTCACCCCTCTGCACTCCAGCCCTGGCAGGGCCCCCCACTCGCCAATCCAGCCCAGCATTATCAGGGCCGCAGCCCTCTCTGTGTCCTACCTCCTCTCCCTCCCTCATCATCTACAATGCCAGTTTCACGATTTTTAAAATACAAGTGAACCTCGCCATCGGGAATTTGCCCCAGTAAAGGCAGAGAATCGCAGAGGCCCCGGAGAACACAGGGTCAGGCCCGCTAATGATATACCAACGGCATTTACTGAACGCGTGGAGTGGAACGCATTGACGCTGCTGTCGAGGCACCGGAAAATTGAGATTTGGCACAAAATCAGCACCCGCCACGATTTTTGAGTCAAAGCCGATTCATGTCCAATCGCATTTCCCGATTCCGGCATCAGCCGATGGAGAATCCCACCTATGGATGACATTGGAAGACTGGTTCTAAGTCAGGTTAAACTTTTGTATTCATTCATATCATTTTGACAGTCTACAGATTCCACAGACCATTCATCAGGCAGATGCAGCGAAAAGGCTACGGACTGTGATTTTTCAAATGCAGAGTTAGTAGACAGAGTTGTTAAGTTGTTGATCATATCCTCTCCCATGGAAGTGTTCCAGAAAGAATTGCTAAACAAATCCAAATGTATGGTGTTGAAGATTTACTTAAGAATGGGCATAAGAACAAAGTGACCCTCGCAGGTCAACAAAAATTCCAGTGTTCGAAGTAGCAGTGAGGGAGCATTTTAGTGATAGCCACCACAACATTGTACGTTTGAAATTTGTCTTGGAAAAGGAAAAAGATGCGTGGCAATAAAAGGGTTTTGGACAGTGGGAAGGCTGATTTTATTAAAATAAGGCAGGATCTGGTCAAAGTAGACTGGGGCCAGATACTTCTGGGTAAATCTACAGCAGAACAGAAGGGGGCATTCAAAATGGAATTGGGGAGAGTACAGATCCAACATGTTTCCATTAGGGTGAAAAGTAAGAACAACAAGTCCAAAGTTTCCTGTGTAGGAATATACAGGACCGTATAGGAAGGAAAAGAAAGACTTTTAACATGTGCAAAGCGAACAAATCTACAGAAGCCCTCATGGAGTATAGAAAGTGCTGGGGGAAACTCAAAAAAGCAATTAACGGGCAAAGTGGGGGGGGGGGGGGGGGGGGCGTGAAAAAGCAATGGCGGATAAGATTAGGGAAAATCCCAAGATATTCCATGAGTATATCAAGGAGACGGGGATAACCAGGGAAAGAGAAGGCCCCAGTATGGAGCAAGGGGATTATCTGTGCATCGAACCGGATGACATTGGTAGGATGTTAAACAGGTACTTCACACCTGTCTTCACTTTGAAGGAGGATTTAGATGCAGAATTCAGACAGAGGGACTGGGAAGATCTTGAGCAATTTGACATAGGGAGCGAGGAGGTACTTGAGGTTTTGGCTGGCTTAAAAGTGGACAAATCCCCAGGTCCAGATGAGTTGTGTCCCAGGTTGCTGTGGGAGACGAGAGAGAAAGTTCCAGGGGCTCAGACTCAAAATTTTACTTTTACGTCGGAGGGCGACAAGTTTAAGTGCAAATATTCCATCACCAGCACAGCTCATGTTTGGCAGACCAGTGCCTACCAATTTACTCACTCTTACCCGTTTTACCTTCTCACAAGCAAGAGTGCAACTTTTAAAACTGCAAGAGAAGATAGCAAACTTGCAAACAGCAATGTCAAGTTTACAGTTGGATCAACAAGTTCACATCCAACATCCCACAGAAAGTACGTGGTAACCAGTCGCGGTGACAAGGGTTCGTTTGAAACCAAGGTCTGTGAAGTCATTCCAAACAAATGCACAAAGGTGAGCTGTATTGAGGAAAAGCCAGATCCATTCCAGCTTCTCAACTACTGTACAGTCCCATTGTTTCTAGGAGCCCTGTGGAGCAATGGCTGAGTAAGATTTTTAAAAATTAATTCAGTGGTGTAAGGCATTGCTTGCAAGGCCAGCATTTATTGCCCACCCCCAATTGCCCTTAGGAAGGTGCTGGTAAGCTTCCTCCTTGGGCCGTTGTGATCCATGTTGTGCAGGTACACCAACAGTGTTTTTAGGGAGGGATTTCCCAGATTTTGACCTCCCATCTGTGATAGAATGGCAAGGACGATGGAGCTGGACTCAGCTGGACATTATTGCATGGCAGCTGTTGTACATCTATTCTACATCTGTGGTCATGTCTTCAACAGGTAGTCCTTGTCACCCAATATCCATCCTTGAATGTGGAAAGTATGGGTACGTAAGAATGGCATGAAGGTGTTATGGTAGCATCCCAGGAATCTAGCACAGATCTGAATGATCCATTTTCTGCCTGGATCGTGCAAAGCTGCACATATTGGCTTGTCCTCTTGAACATGGCATTGGTAACCATTTTGAAGGAGTGATGAGCTGCAGACTAGGAGATCCTACAAATAACAGCCTGTACTGTACTGTTCTACTTTCTATGTTCTATAACTCCAGATAATCCATGGAATGATCCTGAGGTATAGAAGGAAGAGAGGTGACTTGATAGAGGTGCACAAGGCGATGAGAGGCATGGATAGAGTGGATAGCCAGAGACTTTTCCCCAGGGCGGAAATGGCTGTCATGAGGGGTCATAATTTTAAGGTGATTGGAGGAAGGTATAGGGGAGATGTCAGAGGTAGGTTCTTTACACAGAGTGGTTGGTGCGTGGAATGTACTGCCAGAGGAGGTGGTAGAGTCAGAGTCATTAGGGACATTTAAGCGACTCTTGGACAGGCACATGGACAGCAATAAATTGAAGGGGTGTAGGTTAAGTTGATCTTAGATTATGATAAATATTCGGCACACCATCGTGGGCTGAAGGGCCAGTACTGTGCTGTACTGTTCTATGTTCTATAACTCCAGAAGATCCATGGAATGATCCTGAGATATAGAAATTCAGCATCTTGACGACCTTCACAGGAAATGGATGCCCCCGGCTTGGCGTTGGGCTAAGCTCATTCTCCAGCATGGTGCACAGATCATTGATTGCTCCCTGGTGAGGCGCAGTCTTTGGCAATACTGCTGCTCTGAATTTTGCATGACGCAGAGCCTCTGACAGGTGGGTTGTGTCATCAATGCACAAGGGGGCTCGTTGCATGCTCCTCCATGACTTCCTCTTCCATGCCTCTTTCCAGATTTGAGATCCTGGTTTCCTTCTGGGTGCTGCAGTCCCCTCCCAATGACTGTAGCTCTCTATGTCTTTGATGTTCCTCCTGACTAGAGATCTTAAAGCCTGAGTGAATGATACCCTTTGCAGATTTCTGCCCTCACTTCTCAAGGTCTACTCTTGATCACTTTCCCTACAAAGCCATGCCAGCACTCACAATGGCTGCCAAGTGTAGGCAAGACTAACCTTCAGTGCTTCTGTCCTCTGGTAGCTGGCAAGGCATCAAATCTCCATTTTCCTTGTACATCCCTTGCAAAATTGTAAATAGTCATAAAATCATCATTAATTGCTTGTTTAACAGTAAGAAGTCTTACACCACCAGGTTAAAGTCCAACAGGTTTGTTTGGAATCACTAGCTTTCGGAGCACAGCTCCTTCATCAGGTGAGTCACCTGATGAAAGACTTTAACCTGGTGTTGTAAGACTTCTTACTGTGCCCACCCCAGTTCAATGCCGGCATCTCCACATTATGGCTTGTTTAACAGATTCAGTTGCCTTCTCACTGCCTTCAAGAATAGCCTCTACCCTCCAACCTGGCCACCTCAGGGGCTATCGCTTTTGGTGGTGATAGATGTTGCTTTCCACGGGCACTTTACTGCCTGCCAGTCAACCTCCACTGCACTGGCCAAATTCCACCCAGAGTGGAATATGGGGCAGCACCCATGGCCTGGATCTTTTGATCTGTGGATCACCGGACACTGGACGAACAGCGCATTGTGACTCAGCGGAAATTCTGATGTGCTGACTCCATGGGGATTTCCCACGAAATTTGAACTTCAAATGGGCAGTTTCCCTGTTCTCCAGGACCCTCTGAAAAAGTCTCTGACCCTGAGCTGGAGTTGGAGACTTTAACCATGCTAATGCTAAATGTGAGGGTATCCCAAAACACAGAATGGTAGCTTGGAACACTGGTGCGTCGTGGTCATAGTCATAGAGGTCTACAGCAGAGAAAAGGCCCTTTGGACCATCACATCTGCGCTGTCAAAAGAAACCACCTAACTATTCTAATCCTATTTTTCAGCACTTGGCCTATAGCCTTGTATGCCTTGCCATCGCAAGTATACATTTAAATTCATCTTAAATGTTATGAGGGTGTATGTGTGGTTTTTTGTATAATATGAGGAACAATGTAGAACCCTGTGAGGAACAATCAAGTCGTTGTGTGAACAATTAATAAAGAATATTTATTAACCTAAAAGAAGTATAAAAACACACACATCAAGAAGGACTATAATGCACAATGACAATTAAGTATATTGACGACTATACACACAATGTTACATGAAACTATCCCTTGGTTCCCAATTACGGACATTATATGAAACTCTGAGACACCCCTTTTCCCAAAGTAACATTAGGAATGATAGTAAAAGTTTCTTTAAATACATTAAAAACAAACGGGAGGCAAAAGTAGACATTGGGCCGCTCCAAAATGACGCCATCTAGTGATGGGAGACAAGGAAATAGCTGAGGAACTAAATAAGTACTTTGCGTCAGTCTTCACAGTGGAAGACATGAGTAATATCCCAACAATTCAGGAGAGTCAGGGGGCAGAGTTGAATATGGCCATCACAAAGGAGAAAGTGTTAGACTAAAGGTCTAAAAATTGATAAATCTCCGGGCCCAGATGGGATACATCCTAGAGTTCTAAAGGAGATAGCTGAAGAAATAGTGGCGGCGTTAGTTATGATCTTTCAAAAATCACTGGAGTCAGGGAAAGTCCCAGAGGATTGGAATATCGCTGTTGTAACCCCCCTGTTCAAGAAGGGAACAAGAAAAAAGATGGAAAATTATAGGCCAATTAGCCTAACCTCGGTTGTTGGCAAGATTCTAGAATCCATTGTTAAGGATGAGATTTCTAAATTCTTGGAAGTGCAGGGTCGGATTAGGACAAGTCAGCATGGATTTAGTAAGGGGAGGTCGTGCCTGACAAACCTGTTAGAGTTCTTTGAAGAGAAAACAAATAGGTAAGACCAAGGAGAGCCAATGGATGTTATCTATCTTGACTTCCAAAAGGCCTTTGATAAGGTGCCTCACGGGAGACTGCTGAGTAAAATAAGGGCCCATGGGATTCGAGGCAAGGTACTAACATGGATTGACGATTGGCTGTCAGGCAGAAGGCAGAGAGTTGGGATAAAAGGTTATTTTTCGAAATGGCAACCGGTGATGAGTGGTGTCCCGCAGCGTTCAGTGTTGGGGCCACAGCTGTTCTCTTTATATATTAACGATCTAGATGATGGGACTGGGGGCATTCTGGCTAAGTTTGCCGATGATACAAAGATAGGTGGAGGGGCAGGTAGTATGGAGGAGGTGGGGAGGCTGCAGAAAGATTTAGACAGTTTAGGAGAGTGGTCCAAGAAATGGCTGATGAAATCCAACGTGGGCAAGTGCGAGGTCTTGCACTTTGGAAAAAAGAATAGAGGCATGGACTATTTTCTAAACGGTGACAAAATTCATAATGCTGAAGTTCAAAGGGACTTGGGAGTCCTAGTCCAGGATTCTCTAAAGGTAAACTTGAAGGTTGAGTCCGTAATTAAGAAAGCAAATGCAATGTTGTCATTTATCTCAAGAGGCTTGGAATATAAAAGCAGGGATGTACTTCTAAAGCTTTATAAAGCACTAGTTAGGCCCCATATAGAATACTGTGAGCAATTTTGGGCCCCACACCTCAGGAAGGACATACTGGCACAGGAGCGGGTCCAGCAGAGATTCACACGGATGATCCCAGGAATGGTAGGCCTAACATACGATGAACATCTGAGGATCCTGGGATTATATTCATTGGAGTTTAGGAGGTTGAGGGGAGATCTAATAGAAACTCACAAGATAATGAATGGCTTAGATAGGGTGGACGTAGGGAAGTTGTTTCCATTAGCAAGGAGACTAGGACCCGGGGGCACAGCCTTAGAATAAAAGGGAGTCACTTTAGAACAGAGATGAGGAGAAGTTTCTTCAGCCAGAGAGTGGTGGGTCTGTGGAATTCATTGCCACAGAGGGCTGTGGAGGCCGGGACGTTGAGTGTCTTTAAGACAGAAGTTGATAAATTCTTGATTTCTCGAGGAATTAAAGGTTATGGAGAGCGGGTAAATGCAGTTGAAATCAGCCATGATTGAATGGTGGAGTGGACTCGATGGGCCGAATGGCCTTACTTCTGCTCCTATGTCTTATGGTCTTAATATTAAGTAACTCTATGAGCTAAATCCAATGTTACAACACCCTGGGCTAGGGCACAGTCAATTTCAGCCCTCCTTGACCTGAAGTCGCAACACAATTGATTTGACCAATAATCTTTAGAAAAATACCCAAAGTCTTTGGCCCTTGGCTGCCCAATAATTATAGTCACCAGGTTTGTAAATGTTAACACAATTACGTTTTATTCATAACAAGAACGATAATGAAATATGCAGCAAATACAACTGGTTAACGATTATCTAATTCCAAATCTCCCACTTTAACTTTCTCCCACCCACTACACACACACATACAAGGCAGACAAACACAGAGGGGAGGAGAGTGAGGTAAAAAATTATAATGAAAGTAAAAAATAAGAGTCTGTTTCAGATCGTTGTTTCTAGCACACCTTGCTTCAATCTAGACTTTCAGTTCGAAGTTTTCACCGTAGATTCATGCAGATTCTGTGTTCAGATATGTCGTTTTTCTCTTCCTTCAATCTAGGCTATCAGTTTGAGATTTCTGCTTTCCCATCTGTAATGGTTTTCACTGTAGATCCATTCAGGTCTCTGCAGTTTCAGAAATACAGCAGCTTTTCTGGAGAAAATATGAGTGGGAGAGAGAGAGACTGAGCATGGCCTTTTGGCCAACTCATTGGCCACCAGCCAACCAGTCGACCCGGGTCCCACCTTCTCTCTTGTGTGCCACAGTGTCTGATTTTGCAGAGTGTCCTATGTTGTAACTTTTGAATTCCTCTCTTTACCTGCTCGACTTATGGGTATATGTCCATGAACCATCCATGGATCAAAATGATAATTGCAAAGGAAATAAAGAAAGGAGAAACAAGGCAATCTTCAGGAAGGACCCTGACACCAGAAAATACTTACCACGGTGACTTCCGGTGGTGGTTATGAGGGAATAGGTCGCATATTTGGTGGCTCCCATTTTGGTCGGACTTTTGGACCTTTTCCCCTGACTTTTTTGCGCTTTTGAGCACGGAACTGGAAAGCAATAGTACTCAGGCACTGGACCCATACAGAATTGTATGGAACTAAGAGGCCGGAGGGATCGTAAACAGCAGAAGAAGTGGTCTAGTAAGGGCACAGTGGAGGCTGTGAGAGACACCAGCATGGCTGGTGTTCAGAGCAAAGAGCTGACAGCCCAGCCCACAATGGAACAGCTGCTGCAGACTATGAAGGAGGGCTTTTTGGCTTTGAAGCATGACAACTTGGAGCCGCTTCAGAAGTCGATTGATCGGATGGGAAAGAGGCTGGATGATCAGGCTGAGAAGCTCCAGCAGTTGGAGAAGTCAGTGGAGGAGCAGGCTGACTTTCAAACGGGGGCGGATGTGGAAATTCAGAGGCTGAGGGACCAGCAAAAAGTGCTTCTGGAAAGGCTGGAGGACCTGGACAACAGATCTCGCCGGCAGAACGTGAGAATTGTGGGCCTCCCGGAGGGGGCAGAGGGGCTGGACGCTGCCGCATATGTAGAGGGTATGTTTCAGACGTTGCTGGGGAACGAGGTGTTCCCGCGCCCGGTGGTGGACGGGGCACACAGAGTGCAGGTGAGGCAGCCGCGACAAGGGGGTCCCCCACGAGCGATGGTGGTACACTTTCACAGGTACCTGGACAAGGAATGGGTGCACACAAAGCTGTATTTTGGACAATACCACCCTTCGTGTGTACCAGGATTTGAGCGCTTAGATGGCCATTAGGAGGGGAGGCTACAGGCAGGTGAAGGAGATACTGTATAATAACAAGGTGAAATTCGGGCTGCTTTTACCGGCGGGACTGTGGGTTACGTATAAGGGTCAGCACCACTATTTTGAGGCACCCAAAGAGGCGATGGACTTCGTTAAGACGCAAGGGCTGGCCCTGAGCTGAGGACATTTTGACTCATGTTAGAGCTTTTAAGTATATGTGGTGTCTCTCCCGTTTTGGGATGTATCTTTTTTTTTGTTGTGGTTGTTTTTTGTGTGCTCTTTGCGTGGTTTACCTGAATGTTTCTTGTTTGGGCTCTTTGCTTAGTTGGAGTTTGGCTGGGGGGTGGAATTAATAAAGAAAACAGTTAAAAGGGTTGGGTTAAAATAGATGCTTCAGGGGAACTTTGTGCAATATTTTTCTGTGTCTGGATGGGAAGGACCGAGAGTGCCTGTTATTTCTCATCCCCTTTTTTCTTGTTTAACTTGAATTGTGTTATTGTGGGGGTTGTTTGTGACTTGTATAGAGTGTTTGCTTAAGTAGGGCTGATCTGGGGAAGTGGTGTGGAGGGGTCGGGGGGAGGGGTGACTGGGAACAATCGGTGGGAGACGGGCTGGAGCCGAGGCTGGGAGTCCCAGGCTAGCTGAGTGGAGCTGGTCAATGGAAGCCGAGGTGGGGGGGGGGGTATAGTTAGTATAGGGCAGGGGTTAGGTGATAGGATGATGTTGCTGGGGTGGGAGGGGGGGAAGAGGGGGGGGAGTTGTTCTGCTGGCGGGGAGGGGAACTGGGCATGGTAAGAGTGAGGAGGTCATGGGTGGAGCCGGCCAGGAGGCGGGCCATAGGATGCGCGACACATGGCTGGGGGGGCTGGCCAAGGAAAAGGGATAGCTGATCGGCAAAGGGGGGGGGGTGGCGAAGTGCCCCCCCAACCAGGCTGATCACCTGGAACGTTAGAGGGTTAAACGGGCCAGTGAAGAGGGCTTGTGTGTTTGCGCATCTGCGGGTTCTGAAGGCGGACATTGTCTTGTTGCAGGAGACGCACCTGAAAGTGGCAGACCAGGTTAGGTTAAGGAAGGGCTGGGTCAGTCAGGTCTTTCATTCGGGGTTTGATTCTAAGATGAGGGGGGTTACGATCCTGATTAATAAAATGGTACAATTTGAGGCGGAGGGCACAGTCGTGGATGGGGGTGGCAGGTTTGTTATGGTGAGGGGTAAGCTCAAAGGGGTGAGAGTAGTCCTGGTCAGTGTGTATGCCCCTAATTGGGACGATGTGGATTTTGTTAGGAGGATGCTAGGGAAGATCCCCGACTTGGACTTGTGTAAGTTGATCATGGGTGGGGACTTTAATACAGTCCTGGACCCGAGCCTGGACCGGTCATGTTCAAGAGCGGGCAGGTTGGCAGCAATGGCAAAGGAACTGAGAGGGTTCATGGAGCAAATGGGGGGAGCAGATCCGTGGAGATTTAGCCGGCCGATGGCGAGGGAGTTCTCGTACTACTCCCACGTCCACAAGGTGTATTCCCGAATTTGTTGGCCGGAATGGTGGAGGCAGAATATTCGTCAATTGCCATATCGACCCGCTCCACACTGGGTAGACCTGCAGTTTTGTAAGGACAGCTTTCAGAGCCCACCATGGAGGCTGGAAGTTGGACTACTCGCAGACGGGGCAGTGCGCGAGGCTGAGGAAATGCATGCAGAATTACCTGCAGGTGAACGATTTCATAGATTTCATAGAACGTACAGTGCAGATACTGGAGAAGTCTCGGCAGTGGTGCTCTGGGAGGCACTGAAGGCAGTGGTGAGAGGGGAGCTGATTTCAATCCAGGCGTACAGGGACAGGACAAATAGGGCAGAGACGGACCGACTGATTAAGGAAATTCTACAGACGGACAGGAGTTACGCGGAATCCCCGAGGCCAGAGTTACTCAGGAAATGACAGAGGCTGCAGGCCGAGTTTGGGGTGCTGACTACAGGCAAGGCTGTAGAGCACTTTAGAAAGTAAAAGGCGCGATTTATGAGCATGGGGAGAAGGCCAGTAGAATGCTTGCACAGCAACTGAGGAAGAGGGAAGCGGCTAGGAAAATAGGGAGGGTAGTGGATAGGGATGGTAATCTAGTGAGTGATCTTTAGGGACTTTTATAGGAAGCTGTACACTTCGGAACCACCCGGGGGACCGGAAGGGATGAAGCAATTCTTGGACGGACTGACCTTCCCAAGAGTGGGGAGGGGTTTGGTGGACGGATTGGGGGCCCTGGTCAGGATTGAAGAGGTGTTGGGTGGCCTGAAGGTCATGCAGTCTGGTAAAGCCCCGGGGCCGGAATGGTATCCGGTGGAGTTTTACAAAAAATTTGCCGGGATAGTGGGGCCGGTGCTGGTCAGGGTCTTTAACGAGGCAAGAGAGTTTACCCCCGACGATGTCGCAGGCCATCATCTCGCTCATTCTGAAATGGGATAAGGACCCGGAGGCCTGTGGGTCATACAGGCCGATCTCTTTGATTAACGTAGATGCAAAGTTACTGGCAAGATTTTGGTGACCAGAAGTGAAGACTGTGTACCGGATGTAATTGTGGAAGACTAAACCGGGTTTGTAAATGGGAGGCAGCTGGTGGCAAACGTAAGAAGGCTGCTTAACGTGAATATGATGCCCCCGGAGAGTAGGGAGGTAGAGATAGTGGTAGCCATGGATGCTGAAAAGGCTTTTGACCGGGTCGAGTGGGATTATCTGTGGGAGGTACTAGGACGGTTTGGGTTCGGGGGATTCATCGACTGGGTTAGGCCATTGTATCAGGCCCCGGAGCCGAGTGTAAGGACGAACAGGACGACATCGGACTACTTTAGACTGCACCGTGGGACAAGACAGGGCTGCCCTCTCTCCCCACTGCTGTTTGCGCTGGCCATAGAGCTGCTGGCAATTGCACTGAGAGCTTCTAGGAGCTGGAAAGGGCTGGTCTGGAGGGGGGGGGGGGGGGGAGTGGAACATAGAGTCTCATTGTACGCAGATGATCTGTTGTTATATGTATCGGACCCAATGGTGGGGATGGACGGTATTATGGTAACCCTGAGGGAATTTGGTCGGTTCTCCAGATACAAACTGAACATGGCTAAGAGCGAGTTGTTTGTAATTCAGGCGAGGGGGCAGGAGAGTAGGCTGAAGGGGTTGGCGTTCATGCTAGTGGGGGAGAATTTCCGATATTTGGGGATTCGGGTGGCACGGGACTGGGGCAGGTTGCACAAGCTCAACCTATCCCGACTGGTGGAACGAGTGAGGGAGGAGGTCCGGAGATGGGATGCGCTCCCGCTGTCATTGGCGGGGAGAGTGCAGACTGTTAAGATGATAATTCTCCCGCGGTTCTTGTTTGTTTTTCAGTGTCTCCCCATCTTTATCCCTTGGTCCTTCTTTAAGAGGCTGAATAAAATCATTCTGGGATTTGTATGGGCAGGGAAGACCCCGCGGGAAAGAGGGTGATGCTTGAAAGGAACAGAGCAGAAGGGGGACTGGCGTTGCCGAACTTCAGCAACTATTACTGGTTGGCCAACATAGCGATGATAAGGAAATGGATGGTGGGTGTGGAGTCGGTTTGGGAGCGGATGGAGGCTGCTTCGTGCAGGGGCACTAACTTAGCAGCCCTGATTACGGCAACTCTGCCGCTTTCGCCGGCACGGTACTCCACCAGCCCGATAGTGGTGGTGGCTCTTCGGATCTGGGGCCAGTGGAGGAGGCATGTAGGGGAGGTAAGAGCATCGGTGTGGACCCCAATCTGCAGCAACCACCGATTTGCCCCGGGGAACATGGACGGGGGGGTTTCGACTGTGGAGGAAGGTGGGGATTGTGAGGATGGGGGATCTGTTCCTGGAAGGGAGCTTACTGAGCATGAGGGCGCTAGAGGAGAAGTTTGGACTCTCGAGAGGGAACGACTTTAGATACCTGCAGGTGAGGGATTTTGTACGCAGACTGGTGCCGTCCTACCCACGTCTCCCGCCGAAGGGGAGGCAGGACAGGGTAGTTTCTAGGGGAATGGTGGGAGAGGGTAGAGTTTCAGACGTCTACAAGGAGCTAATGAGAGCTGAGGATACGCAGACCGAGGACCTGAAGTTTAAGTGGGAGGAGGAGCTCGGGGGAGAGCTGGAGGACGGTATTTGGGCAGAAGCCCTGAGCAGAGTAAACACGACCACAACATGCGCCAGGCTCAGCCTGATCCAGTTTAAGGTCGTACACCGGGCCCACATGACGGTGGCCCAGATGAGTAAATTCTTCAGGCTGGAGGACAAGTGTGCTAGATGCGCCGGAGGGCCGGCTAACCATGTACACATGTTCTGGTCGTGCCCTAAACTCGGGAGGAATTGGCAGGGATTCGCAGATGTCATGTCCCGGGTGTTGAAAACTGGGGTGGTAATGAGCCCGGAGGTGGCAATCTTTGGGGTTTCGGAGGACCCGGGAGTCCAGGAAGAGAGGGAGGCCAATGTTCTGGTCTTTTCTTCCCTGGTAGCCCGGCGACGAATACTGTTAGCATGGAGGGACTCAAAGCCCCCGAGGGCTGAGGTATGGCTATCGGACATGGTGAGCTTCCTTGGCCTAGAGAAAGTCAAGTTCGCCTTGAGAGGTTCGCTACTAGGGTTCGCCCGAAGGTGGCAGCCATTTATTGACTTCTTCGCAGAAGAGTAAGCGTCAGCAGGGGGGTTGGGGGGGGGGGCGGGGGGGCAGGGCTAGGGTAGAGTAGAGTAGAGTAGGGGGATATTGAGGCAGATCCGTGCGTGAACAGAGCCGTGGTTTGCATTATGTTTAATGTGGAATTTGTGTCTTGACTTCTTTTTTTGTTTGTACTGTACAATGTAATTTTTTCTATATGCCTAAAATACCTCAATAAAATTGTTTGTTTAAAAAAAAAAGAAAATAATTATCACACCCAGGGTATGGTGGACACGTCTGGGAAATAGTCTTCGGTTTCGGCGAATGGGGAAAATGTCGGTTTCTTTTTGGGATACTAGGGGCGAAATTCTCCGGTATCGGCGCGATGTCCGCCGACTGGCGCCCAAAACGGCGCAAATCAGTCGGGCATCGTGCTGCCCCCAAGGTGCGTAATGCTCCGCATCTTGGGGGGCCGAGCCCCAACCTTAAGGGGCTAGGCCCGCGCCGGATGAATTTCCGCCCCGCCAGCTGGCGGAAAAGGCCTTTGGTACCCTGCCAGCTGGCGCGGAAATGACATCTCCGGGCAGCGCATGCGCGGGAGCGTTAGCGGCCGCTGACGGCATTCCCGCGCATGCGCAGTGGAGGGAGTCTCTTCCACCTCCGCCATGGTGGGGACCGTGGCGAAGGCGGAAGGGAAAGAGTACCCCCACGGCACAGGCCCGCCCGCGGATTGGTGGGCCCCGATCGCGGGCCAGGCCACCGTGGGGGCACCCCCCGGGGCCAGATCGCCCCGTGCATCCCCCAGGACCCCAGAGCCTGCCCGCGCCGCCGTGCCCCGCTGGTAAGGTAGGTGGTTTAATCTATGCCGGTGGGACAGGCATTTTAGCGGCGGGACTTCGGCCCATTCGGGCTGGAGAATCGCAGAGGGGGCCCGCCAACCAGCGCGTTTCCCGCCCCCGCCGAATATCCGGTGCCGGAGAATTCGGCAACCGGCGGGGGCGGGATTCACGCCTACCCCCGGCGATACTCCGACCCGGCGGGGGGGTCGGAGAACCTCGCCCATGATCTGCAATTATTGCAGGTCTGATGTCAGCTGTCTCTCTCGCTCCCTCTCTTAGTTAGTGTACTGCAGTTATACTATTTCTTTCACTTTGATGTTATTCACCCCGTGGAGTCAGTTTTTGGCAGATATGTGTCCCCTTCCTTATATCTCCACTTTGAAGTTGTTACCTCTTTAGCCCCATTGTTTTCCCTGGTCACATATATAAACTACTTGTTTTGCCACTGTTAGGTGAATTTGCATCTCATTATTTCTCCAGATGTCTGCCTCTAATCAACCCCCTATTTTACTTTGTTTTTTAATCTTAATTTTCCCCACTTCTCAACACTACTTATCTGGGTAGTTACGCAGGAATTGTTGGATAGCAAAATCCTCGCCCAACTCCTGGCTAACTACACAACTGACCCCTCCAATCATTCCTGTTGACTCTTCCCTACAGATTTCCTAACTGGGCCCTCGGCCCCTTAATGCCCCCCTGACCCTAAACACCCCATCCCAACCTGAGGATACCAGACCCCCAGCCTGATCTGACCAGAATATCCATCCTCCACCACCCCCCCCTCACCAACCCAACCTGATTAGCCCTGATCTTTCAACCCCTCCCAAACCAGCCATGCCACCTGCCCCTCAACCCACCTGTGTATTCACCTATCTTCCACCCTACTCATCCTACCACCCTACCCACCTATCTGCCTACCCATCTGTCACTCTAGCCAACTGCCACCTATCCACCAGCCTCCCTAACTATCTGCCACCTCACCCATTTACCTCCTTATCCACCTGCCACCCGAACACCTTACCCACCTGCCATAATACTACCATTGCCTCCCTACCCACCTACCTCCTCACTCACCTGCCACCCCACACACTCATCTACTTACCTCGCCCATCTACCCAGCCTACCCACCTATCTATGGACTTATTCATCCATCTCCCATTCACTAACGTTCACACTGGACATGTCAGCTGACCTTACAGGAGCTAATGCTGTAATAGGTGGGCATGGTTTCTACACTGATTCTCTTCACTGCTCTCTGAGAGGGTTTCTGCGCTGAGAGAATTCTACTGCATTGTGGATCAGAAGTTGGAGCCTTTCAAAAGTTATCCAGGTAAGTGGGTAGATTTTGCTGTGCCGGATAGGTCGGTTCCGATGCTGATCAGAAGACACGGGCCCACAGATCCTGATTGTTGATGGATGAATTGTGCGGGGTGAGCACCATTAGACGTTGGCGGTGCAGCGGTGTGAGATCATTCAAATTCTTCCAGCAATGCTGCCAGGTCCTCTGGGAATTAACCTTCATTTCTCTTTTCAGGGTTTGCCTTGAGAAATTCCTCACTGCCTGCAGGAACATCGCTTCTCTCCTCTTTAACCATCTCTTGTACTAGTGCCTCCTTCAGAGCACTGGAAAACCTGGCAGCCTCTGTCTTACCTGCTGTTGCATTTTCTGTCATCCCTTTGGAGCCAATTCCTCCACAATCAGCAGTAGCTTCTGGGTATTGAATGCAGTTCCGCTTTAAGAGCAGTAAGCCGACTCGAAGATGTGCTGAAACACCTGCTAGCCCTGCACACTGCTGGACACCTTTCCGGGCTTGAAGCATTCAGCAACATATTCCATGCTCAACTGTGCCCTACAGTCAATGAAATGAGGAGGCAGCTTGAAAATTTGAAAGGTGCCTGCCTCAAAGAGGCCGGCACTGGGTAATGATACATTGTCTCATGTGCAGATAAAAAAAGGCCAAATCCAAATTTTCCTCCAGAGACTGTGGCACTTCAGCAGTATTTTCATGAATTGCTTACGTTCTACATGGTAAAGTACATATCACATATTGGTGGAAGTATAGAAATACAGAAATCCTATTTTAGCTGTGTGCTTTTTAGTATATTATTGTGTCCGTACAAAACTTATAGCACAGCTAATCAATTGATTAAAAATGTGAATCAGCTTCAGAGAAAGAAAGATAGATACATGCCTTTCTGACTGAAATACTAGCATTTTAAGACAGTTCCAATATAGATCTCCTCTGAACTGAACTTAATAATTCACACTCTAGGAGGAGCTGTGGTCACATTTTACAAATTTCTAACACTTACCAGCAGTGTTCTATCACCAAGGTAAGAATACTGGCATTCTATTTCAGAACAAACATTGATTTGAAGCTAAATAGTCAATATAGAATTCAAATAATGTAGTCTCTTCATACATTCTGTCAATTTCTGGATGATTTTATTAGATTTTATTTATAGCACATTTGGTGACATAATAAATGAGAAGGGGGTAATGTTTTCATTAGAAACACGTTTTTTCCTTGTTTTGGGAAGGATTAAATCCTGAAGAATCATTCTTTATCAAGATGATGTGTGTAGTGATTTAAAAAAAGTATATTTCTCAACACAGTTTGCCTTCTTGCATCTTGCATTTATGAACAAGAAACAGCTCCAACAACTTTCATTAAGAAATATGCTCCTTAGGGTCGGTCTAAATAGACTTGTCAAGGATACATTCTCAAATTAGTACATTCCGTAGTCATTGATGTGAGCTGCGTGATATTTCATTCAAACACATACTCTGAAACAAGCCCTTCATCTCAAAGAAGGCTTCCAGCCCATACTGAGATTTGTTGCTTTGTCTAAGCAAGTAAATTATTTACTGTGTATTCTGTTATAAAAAAAAGACACCAGGAATAACAAATATTCCAAGAGGAATTTGCATTAAGTATATTTTTCCAGGATACTAAAATAAGAAGATTTATGCGCCCACCATTGTACCAAAACAGCTCTTATTAAAATCACAAATGACATCCAATATACCAGTGATCAGAGTAAATTATCCTGCCTCATCGTTCTTCATCTTTCTTCAGCCTTCGGCATGGTTGACTACAGTATCCCCCTTCAACATCTCTCCTCTGTTGTGTAACTAAGACAGGTTGTCGTCCCCTGGTTCCATTCTTATCTTTCCAATCAGTGCCAGCAATGGAGTTGATAGGATATATTTGGAGAACCTATTTTCTCTGGCGAAGGAATCACGAACAAGGATACAGGTGACCTGGAATTTGTGGTGTTAATGATGGAAAAATTGTCAGGGTTCATCGTTAGTATTCTACTGAAGCTGACAGCAACTTATGGAAGTCCTTACCTTTGCAGAATAATGCAAAACTGCATTGTTAGCCTTGCTCTAAAAACCCTTGAAAAGGTTACAGTTTGTTGGATTATGTGTTGATATGTTTTTCAAAATGGACTGAATGTATAATTCTGCTGAGCACCTTCACTGTCCCTGAAAGCTTTTTTTTAATTTATGGAATTTCTCAATTATGATTTTAAAATTCCACATTTTTAAAAGCATTCTTTTGAAAGTTTACCTTTATTTTGGCTTCTATCTTAATCCAATTATAATCTTTTACTTTGGTATCTGAAAATATAAATTACAAAGGTTTCAATGCTCTTAATTGTCTGGTTTGCCATCAGTGAGAATACTTAAATGTGATTGGCTGTTAACCCTGCTTACCAGCATCACTTCACCTGGAGAACCCCTTTACATGGCACCAGGTTTAAACTACCATCAAGAAAGGGGAAAACCACAGGGATCACTAGTTCGTCCTGGGCAGCTTTCTTTGAGGTTAATGACAAGTGCCTATCCTTCTCCATAGGCCACAAAATCAAACTCAATATTACACAGAGCTAGGCCATTCAGGAATAAAGGTAGTTTTTCCACACTATTGGAATTGGAATTTCTTCCTCTAAGACTTGGAAAGGATTAGTGGAGCTTTCTGGTTTGAAATGGAAAGATTTTGGTTTGAGTATGTGGAGATACAGAGAAGCAGTGGGGAAGTGAATTTGAAGTTCAGATACAATGTGGTCTAATTGAATAATACAGCAGGCCTGAGAAAATGGATGCTCTACTTCTGTTCCTAACCTTTGAATATTTTTACAACCCAAAGTATTCGGAAGAAAATAATAGTCAGGAACAATGAGGGCCATTGAAGGTTGATAACGGTAATATGAAAGTAAGGAAATGATGGACATGTGTAATAATTACTTTACATCAGTATTTCCAGCAGAGGAAAAGGCCAGAAATTCCAAGTAAACTACTATTTCATCATGGACAGGGACTTAATAAAATTAATGTAAGAAAAATAATGGTAATGAAGAATTAATGGGACTAAGGGGTTACAAATTCTCATGACCAGGCGAATTTCATTCCAGGGTTTTAATGAAAGCAGTCGGGAATTTTACAGATGCCTTAACTACGATCTTTCAAAGTTGTCTCGATTTGAGAACCTTTCCCTTAGATTGGAAAGTTGATTCCATCACTCCATTATTTAAGGGACGTGAGAGCGGGCAACTAGGGTATTATAGATCAGTCAGCCTAACGGTTGTCGTGAATTTACTAGAATCTATAATTAAGGGTCGAATGACTGAACAACATAAAACTTGTTTGCTGCTCAGAGAGAAATAACATGGGTTTGTGAAGGATAAATTCATGCCTGAAGAACTAGATTGAACGTTTTGAAGAGGGGATATAAATAGTGGAAAGCAAATGCCCATGGTGTTATTCATGTGCGGCTTCACAAGTCATTTGCTATTAAGTCATACATGAGAGATTGTTAACTGAAGCTTGTGGGATTGAAGACAAATTATTGACTTGGTTAGGGAATTGGCTGATCGGTAGGAAACAAGAGCACAGGGTTAATAGACAAGTACTCTAACTGGTACAATGTGATAATGGTGTTCCTCAAGGACCAGCATTGAGGGCTCAACTATTTATTGTATTTATTCGGGACTTCGTTGATAGGATAGAACATCACATTAGACAACATTATAAGCAGTGTAGATGAAAGCATAAAATTACAGAGATGTTGATATATTAAGTGATTGGGCAAAACTAAGGCAAATTAATTTCAATCTAAGCCAATGTGAGGATTTCCACTTTGGACCCAAAAAGGATAGAGCAGAGTAGTTTCTAAATGGTGTCAAGCGAGAAATAATGAAGATTAGGGCTTCAGGCACATAATCATTAAAAGCCATGAAGAGGTACAGAAAATAATCAAAAAGGCTGGTGTAAAGCCGACCTTAATATTGTCTTGAGCTCTCTGCCTGAAGGCAGGTTCTTGACGATTATTCACCAAACTACAACAAAGCATTGTGATTTTTTAAGATGGTTGGGTCAGGATAGCAGGCCCTGAATCTCCCTCAACCAGAATGGGAATTGGAGCCCGTGCTGTTGGTGTTAATCTGATCGATATGCTCATCATCTGGCCAACTGAGCTAACCGATTCCGCCCTACTTTGCATCTAGAGGTATGGAATTTAAGGGGGTAGAGGTCCTGCCTCAGCATACGCAAGCGTAGTTAGACCATACCTGGGGTACTGTGAAGAGATCCTGGCGGGAATGCAGTGCAGACTTTTCGGAATGATGCTTGAACTCCAAGTGCTAAATTGGTGAACTGATTACACTAACTGGGGTTGTGTTCCTTGAAATTAAGAAGATTAAGGAGTGATATGATCCAAGTTTTGAAAATATAATGGAAAAATTAGATCGTAGGTAGAAGGAAATTATCCCTGCTAGACGGGGAGTCTAGAACTAGGGGACATAATCAAAATGTTTGGGACAAAATTGTTTAAGAAACACTTCTGCGCACCTTAAAGGGTGGTTAGTGTTTGGAACCCTCTTCCATATATAACAATTGATACTGAATTGTTAATTATAAATTGGATTTTTTTAACCAAAGGTATTAAAGGGATGTGGAGCAAATGTAAGTCCATGGAGTTAGATGGCAAATCAGCCGTGATCTCATTGAATTGGAGAACAGGCTCGAGGGGCTAAACTGTGCCCACTTCCTATGTTCCAAACCTTTGATTATTTAACCATTTTGACGCTCCGCAAGCATATTCTAATATTTTGAAGGCGATCCGGGAGAAAATGATCACAGATTTTCACAACTCTCATCACAATACTTCTTAAAGATTATATACCATCATTCATATTGCGAAACACATCATTGCTGCTGCAAAGGGTAAATTTTCCAACAGTAGATTATCTAAAAATGATTACCTAAATCCTTCAATCTGTCATGGAATCACCTTTCTTGGCACACCACACAAGCAAAAAGTTAATGACTTTTTTCATTTCCTGTAGCTTATTATTTTGGGGGTATTTTTTTCAACCATGAAATAAGTATGCTTAAAGATTTTACAACTACTGCAAATTGGTTTTCAAAAGTGTTAGTGCGGATTGAGATTTTGCCACTTAATTTAATTTTTTCCATTCCTGCACACAGTGTTCATGCTTTCATCTGGTTCTGTGCTTAGTATTCTTGTTTATCCAAAAAGCTTGAGGGCCGAGCCCCTTTCTATCTCTGAAACCTCCTCCAACTCTATAACCCTCCATAGCCTCTGCACTTCTCAAATTCTGACCTGTTGGGCATTCCCAATTTTAATTGCTTCACCACTTCTGACTGTGCCTTCAGCTGTCAGCACCCTAAGCTCTGTAAATCCCTTCCTAAACGTCTCCACCACCCTCTCCTCTCGCAAAACCTACAATAGGATGCCCCTTAAAACCTACCTCTGTCTCCCAGCTTGTAGAACAAATGAAGGAGGACTTTAGGAGATGGGATATGCTGCCGCGGTCACTGGCGGGAGGGTACAGACCGTGAAAATTATGGTCCTCCCCAGATTTCTGTTTGTCTTTCAGTGTCTCCCCATCTTTATCCCAAGGGCCTTTTTTAAACGGGTGAATAAGGTGATTTCGGGATTTGTGTGGGCGGGCAAAACCCCACGAGTGAAGAAAGGGTTGTTGGGGTGCAGTCGGGGGAGGGTAGGTTGGCGCTGCCGAACTTTTGTATCTACTACTGGCCGGCTAAAAAAGCCATGATTAGAAAGTGGGTAGTGGTGGAGGGTCGGCGTGGGAGCGACTAGAGGCAGCATCGTGTAAGAACACAAGTTTGGGGGCACTGATAACGGCACCTTTGCTGTTCTCGCCGGCCCAGTGCTCCACAAGTCCGGTGGTAGTGGCGGCTCTGAGAGTCTGGGGCAGTGGAGGAAATATAGGAGAGCAGAGGGAGCAACGGTCTGGGCCCTGATTTAAAAACAACCATTGGTTTGTGGCGGGAAGGCTGGATGGAGGGTTTCAGAGATGGCAGAGAGTAGGAATTGAGAGGATGGGAGATTTATTTATAGACGGGAACTTCCCTCGCTTGAAGAATTTGCAGGAGAAATCTGGACTGCCAGCAGAGAATGGTTTAGATATCTGTAGGTACGCGATTTTCTGAGAAGGCAGGTTCCGACCTTCCCGCCTATGCCACCATGGGGGTTACAGGACAATGTAGTTTCCAGAACATGGGTGGGAGAGGGGATATCTACAAAGAACTTATGGAGTCGGAGGACACTCAGATAGAGGAACTGAAGGGCAAGTGGGAAGATGAGCTGGGGGGAGAGATAGACGCGGGTCTGTGGGCGGATGCCTTAAGCAGGGTTAACACATCCTCATCATGTGCCAGGCTTAGCCTGGTACAATTTAAGGTAGTCCACCGGGCACACATTTTATTTTTTAAATTTAGAGTACCCAATTCATTTTTTCCAATTAAGGGGCAACTTAGCATGGCCACTCGACCTACCCTGCACATCTTTGTGTTGTGGGGGCGAAACCCACGCAAACACGGGGAGAATGTGCAAACTCCACACGGACAGTGACCCAGAGCCGGGATCGAACCCGGGACCTCAGCGCTGTGAGGCAACAGGGCTAACCTACTACACCACCATGCTGCCTCACTGGGCACACATGACGGTGGCCCGGATGAGCAAGTTTTTTGGATTAGAGGACAGGTGTGCGAGGTGCACGGGAGGTCCAGCAAATCATGTCCTCATGTTTTGGACATGCCCGAAGCTTAGAGGGTTTTGGCAGGGTTTTGCTAAGGCTATGTCCACGGTACTTAAAACACGGATGGTGCCGTGTCCAGAGGTGGCGATCATTGGAGCGTCGGAAGAGCCGGGAGTCCAGGGAGTGAAAGAGGCTGATGTTTTGGCCTTTACCTCGCTGGTAGCCCGGAGACAGATTCTGTTAATGTGGAGGGGCTCGAAGTCCCCGAGTGCAGAGACCTGGGTTAATGACATGGCTCGGTTTCTCAGTCTCGAGAAAATAAAGTTCGCCTTAAGAGGGTCAATGTTAGGGTTCGTCCGGAGGTGGCAGCTGTTCATTGACTTTCTCGGAGAAAATTAAAATGTCAGCAGAGGCAGAAATCTAGGGGGGTGGGGGGTGGTTAGGCTATTGTCCCATTGTTGGGGGTGTGAAGAACGTGATTGGGATGGAAATGTTTATTGCCCCATGTTATGTTGCTGTTATCGTTATTATTCTAAAAACTCCAAATACCCTCATAAAATGTTTTATTAAAAAAAACTACCTCTGTCCTAATAACTCCTTATGTGGCTTTGTCTCAAATTTTGTTTGAAGCTCCTGGGAAGCGCCGTATATGAATTTAAGTTGTTGTTATGGCAAGGAAGAGTCCTCCAGCACATTATCCAAATTACCTATCTTTTCATGCAAATTTGTGAAGTGCAAATTGACAGATTATTCAGCAATGAGAGCTATTATAACTATGATAACCTTATTCTCATCTCTTCTCGGCTATTTAATTCTGCTCCTACCACATTTTACCTGTTCCATTCCATATTCTAAGACTCAATATTAATTAGCGTAAGAGAAGGTGGAAGATGCTTCATTGCATTCAATTAGACACGCCAATTTTCAGTGAGGACCTTTGATCATGCATAAAGAACTTTTTATATTTTGTGTTGTTTTTGCATACATTAACTAAGTGGAATAGTAATGAAGGAACAATGAATTTCAATGATCTTGAGGGCTGCCTGAATTAAATTTTTTCAATGTTAATGCCATATGCTAAGGCTTGTTTTTGTGTGTGTGTGCATGTGTGTACGTGTCTGTGTTGTGTGTGTGGCTTGCACACATATGCTGTGGCATTTTCTGTTGAACAAGTTTCATTAGTAGAGCTTTCTTCAGAATGGATGTCTGGTTAATATGGTCAAACACTCTGGCAACTTCACCCTGTGCAATGTTAGCTCTGGGGGAACCATATAAAAAGCTAGTGTTATCATAATTGTAGCAGTGATAAACTGTAGAACCGAACAATACTTAAGAGCTAAGAGATGTATTGACCTCTCATGAGCTTAGTTTTCACTCGACATAGGCTCAAGTAAATCAAGCTCTTTAAAAGGGATAATAGAACAATAAAAGTTATTGAAGTTTTTGGGACGATACATGCTAGAATGAACTCCTGAGCATTGAATTATATTTCATATCAAAACTTACAATTTATTTTTCGTTTTGAAAGTTAAATTTTTCTAAGAGTGCTATTATTAAAGCATTGCTAGTTCAAAGTGAGTCAGTCTTTTAACCTGGTTTATTTTCAAATGGTTTGCTGGCCCATTTTCAATGACATTGCACTAACATTTGACACAAATACACAAAAATGATATTATGCCCTATCTCAGTGATTCGGAGGAGCTCCAGATAAGCCAAAGGAATTGGACCAATGTTGGGGTTGAGAGGTACATCCCACACCGATTGCATTGGATTCAAGGAATCATTAAAAAAAAATTTTTTTTAGAGTACACAATTATTTTTTTCCCCACTTAAGGGGTAATTTAGCGTGGCCAATCCACCTACCCTGCACATCATTGGGTTGTGGGGATGATGCCCACGCAGGACTCGAGGAATCATAACCCGGATTCATATACTGGGTTTAAAACTGCCAATATATATAACATATGGGTTGTGAAATACAAAGGGCGAAATTCTCCCCCAACGGCGCAATGTCCGCCGACTGGCGCCAAAGACGGCGCCAATCAGACGGGCATCGCGCCGGTCCAAAGGTGCGGAATGCTACGCATCTTTGGGGGCCGAGCCCCAACATTGAGGGGCTAGGCCGGCGCCGGAGGGATTTCCGCCCCGCCAGCTGGCGGAAATGGCGTTTGTTGCCCCACCAGCTGGCGGAAATGGCGTTTGGTGCCCCGCCAGCTGGCGCGGAAATGCGGTGCATGCGCGGGAGCATCAGCAGCCGCCGACAGTTTCCCGCACATGCGCAGTGGGGAGAGTCTCTTCCGCCTCCGCCATGGTGGAGGCCGTGGCGGAGGCGGAAGGGAAAGAGTGCCCCCACGGCACAGGCTCGCCCGCGGATCGGTGGGCCCCGATCGCGGGCCAGGCCACCGTGGGGGCACCCCCGGGGTCAGATCGCCCCGCACCCCCCCAGGACCCCGGAGCCCGCCCACGCCGCCTGGTTCTGCCGGTAAATACCAGCTTTGATTTACGCCGGCGGGACAGGCAATTTCTGGGCGGGACTTCGGCCCATGCGGGCCGGAGGATTGAGCGGGGGGTCCGATTCCCGCCCCCGCCCAATCTCCGGTACCGGAGACTTCGGCGGGGGCTGGGGCGGAATTCACGGCGCCCAACGGCCATTCTCCGACCCGGCGGGGTGTCGGAGAATGACGCCCAAAATGTCAAAACACAATAAAAACACTTCAAAAAAACCTGCCAATATGGCAGTTAAAGCCTTCAGACTTATTCTGCAGTATTGATTAAAAACGAAGTACCTTGATCCATAGTACATATCAAATGGGAGAAAGATGGGAATTATTGGAAGAGTTATTGAAACATCTCTTCTGCATGTGTCAGACACAGATACACCCCTTTTTAGCAAGGATATGAATCTTAACTAAGGTTTGAAATAAGTATGGATAATTCTACATTGGAAATCACCTGATGGTCTTGAGTCCTCCAATGGGACCTTTGGTTCAAATAAAAGTTGTCCAATTACCCAAACGTACAATTGCTATAATTTTTCTGGTACTACTATCCAAGTGACACATCGGTAAATCACAACAGAATCCTGGCTAATTCACGCAAAAATGATGTGACATGAAAGGAAAAGATATTAGCCACGGTATCACTAAATCGCTTGCTGACCAATTCCAAGAAATGGATATCACCTGATTTGCAAATGGGTCACCCGGGGGAGAAGGACCGACTGAGGGTAAGAAAGAGCTGGGTAGGACAGACATACCAGCCATGTTACGGGATGAGGGCTAGGAGGGGTGGCCTTACTGCTCAATAAGAGGACGGCATTCACGGAGACAAAGATGGTTACGGACCCATGGGGACGGTATGTTACGGTTTAAAAAAGAAATTTAGAGTACCCAATTCATTTTTCCAATTAAGGGGCAATTTAGCGTGTTCAATCCACCTAGCTTATACATTTTTGGGTTGTGGGGGCGAAACCCACACAAACACGGGGAGAATGTGCAAACTCCACACGGACAGTGACCCAGAGCCGGGATCGAACCTGGGACCTCGGCGCCGTGAGGCCGCAGTGCTAACCCACCACGCCACTGTGCTGCCCCCGGTATGTCATGGTTAGCGGTGTCCTGGAAGTGGTCCTTGTAAACGTGTACACTCCCAACTAGGACGGCGCAGAATACATAAAGAAACCATGGCAGAAATCCCCGACACAGACTCCCACTGACTTTTCATGGGAAGAGACATCAACTGTGTACAGGACCCATGGACTGACTTATCCAGCCCAAGAGCTTCTAGGACCATCTCCTATCTTCCCCTGTGACTAGCATGTCCCATCCATCGAGGAACTGCTTCATCTTTGAATCCAGTTCCGGGGGCTCGGAGGTATACAGCTCTTGGTAGAAGGTTGTGAAGACCTCGTTAATCTGCTCCGGTGCTGCTACTAGTTTGCCACACCTATCCTTTATTGAGCTATTCCCTCGTGGTTGCCTGCTTTGCCAGTTGGTGAGCCAGCAGGCATCTGACTTTGTCTTCATGCGCACAGAAGGCCCCTCCCCATGTCTGGCGAAGTTGGTGCATTGTTTTCCTAGTGATAGCAGGTCAAAATCCATTTATAGCTTTTTCCTCTCTGCCAATAATTCCACCTCCAGTATGGAGTTGGCCAGCTGTTGCCTGGCTGCCCTCTCTTTCCTATCTTTGAGTGCCCTATACGCAATAATTTACCCCTTATCACCGCCTTCATTGCCTCCCAGAGAGTGGAGGGTAAGACCCCCCCATTCTGGATGCAGGTTACATAGACTTTGATGGCTTGTGATACCCGCTCACAGAATGTCTTATCAGCGAAGGGGGCAGTTTCCAGCCTCCATGGGGGTGGTGTTGAGCTCGGACAGTCTCCCACCTTATATCCACATATCGTGGAGTGTGGTTGGAGATTACCATTGTCGAGTACTCCACTCCTACTATCCCTGGAAGCACCAATTTGCCCACTATGAAGAACTCGATTCTAGTGTAGATTCTGTGGGTATTTCTCCGACTGCATTTGGAAGCACCATTGGAACTGAGGGAAGTCATGGAGAGCATTAACTCCATGCAGGTGCGGAAGGAACTGGGACCGGATGGATTCCCGGTGGACTTCCACAACAAATTTGTGCCAGCACTGGCCCCGCACCTGCAGGAGGTGTTCGCTGACTCACTGTCGAGTGGAACCCTGCCACCTGCTGACTCGGGCTTCAATATCATTAATCCCCCAAAACGACAAAGACCCGACAGAATGTGGGTCTTAGAACAACAAAGAACAAAGAAATGTACAGCACAGACCCATATCACTCATTAATACTGACGCCAAGATTCTGGCGAGGAGGCTGCAGAGCTGCCTGCCGGAGGTAGGCGCGGAAGATCGGACGGGCTTTGTCAAGGGCAGACAGCTAACAGCAAATATCAGGCACCTGATGAACGTGATCATGACCCATACAGGGAGAGAACACAGGAAGTGATTATCTTATACATCTCAATCAGGTCCCTCCTCAGCTTTCTTTGTTCCAAGGAAACAACCCCAGCCTATCCAATCTCTCGACAGCTGATACTCTCCAGCCCAGGCAACGTCCTAGTGAATCTCCACTGCATCTTCTCCATTGCCATCACTTTCTTCTATAGTGTGGCGGCCAGAACTGCACACAGTATTCTAGCTGTGGCCTAACCAGCTTTTTATGCAGCTCCATCATAACCTTCCTGCTCTTATATTTTATGTCTGGGTTAGTAAAGGCAAGTATTCCATATATCCTGCTCAACCGCCTTATCTACCTGTCCTGCTGTCTTCAGAGATCTATGGACATGTATCCCAAGGTCCCTCTGATATTCTGTAATTCCTAGTCATGATGCCTTTATTCTCTGGCATTCTGCTGTGCCATCTACATTTGATCCACCTCAACAAACCGCAGTTTGGCGATATGGGCTATCAACTGAGGATATGTCTCATCATGCTGGTGCACAACCCATGTATATGTGGGCAACATGCATACAGTGAGAGCCATGCTATCGCACAAACTATGACAGAACAGGGGCGAGATTCTCCGACCCCCCGCCGGGTCGGAGAATCGCCGGGGGCTGGCGTGACTCCAGCCCCCGCCGGTTGCCGAAGTCTCCGGCACCGGAGATTCAGCGGGGGCGGGAATCGCGCCGCGCCGGTTGGCGGGCCCCCCCGCGCGATTCTCCGGCCCATCCAAGTCCCGCCGCTAAAATGCCTGTCCCGCTGGCGTAAATTAAACCACCTACCTTACCGGCGGGACAAGGCGGCGAGGGCGGGCTCCGGGGTCCTGGTGGGGGCGCGGGGTGATCTGGCCCCGGGGGGTGCCCCCACGGTGGCCTGGCCCGCGATCGAGGCCCACCGATCCGCGGGCGGGCCTGTGCTGTGGGGGCACTCTTTCCCTTCCGCCTCCGCCATGGTCTCCACCATGGCGGAGGCGAAAGAGACTCCCTCCACTGCGCATGCGCGGGAATGCTGTCAGCGGCCGCTAACGCTCCCGCGCATGCACCAGATGGCGGGGCACCAAAGGCCTTTTCCGCCAGCTGGCGGGGCGGAAATTCGTCCGGCGCCGACCTAGCCCCTCAAGGTTGGGGCTCGGCCCCCAAAGATGCGGAGCATTCCGCACCTTTGGGGCGGCGAGATGCCCGTCTGATTTGCGCCGTTTTGGGCGCCAGTCGGCGGACATCGCGCCGTTTCCGGAGAATTTCGCACCAGATCACTGGTATTCTGGGTGACTGGGTGGAATTTTCCAGTCCCGTCCACCGCTACTGGGAGCATCTGGTCCTACCAAAAGTCAGTTGATTTTTGGCTGGGCTGCCACATGCCTCACGGCAAATTCCACCATGGCAGGGCCAGAAAGTCCTGGCAAAATGGATGGAACCTTAACACCTTCAGACTTTGCTGGAATATGGGGACTCTTTTCCGATTCAGAACCTGACTGATAGATTTGCCGTTGTTCCTTCCAGAAAAAAAGAACTATCATCCCGCCTCTGGACCCCGACCAAATAGGGAGGATGGAAAAGATAACACTTCCATTCTGCCAAAGGAAGGGTTTCTAATTAAAGGGAATACAGCATGGATCACCAACACTTGGAGTTTTGTGGCTACAGCAACCACAGGAATGGAGAGGTGACCTGATAAAATTACCCCCAGGGTGTCTTGTTCTTGAAATGAAAATCGCTTATTGTCACAAGTAGGCTTCAAATGAAGTTACTGTGAAAAGTCCCTAGTCGCCACATTCCGGCGCCTGTTACAGGAATTGAACCGTGCTGCTGGCCTGCCTTGGTCTGCTTTCAAAGCCAGCGATTTAGCCCTGTGCTAAAAAAGCCCCTTACCTGATGGTTCTACTGCAGGAGCTGAGAGGTTTCAGTGAGGTGATCTTTTCTAAGGATGAGAAGAGGAGGAAAGTCTCTCCTAGCAAACAGAAACGATTGGAAGTGAGCAAGGAAATTAGCAGTGGGGATATGATTCCTTCCGCATTAAAATAATTTGAGACCTTAGGAAGCTGGGAAAGGTAAGTGATGTCAGGTGTCAAGCCCCACAGTCTGACTTTCACAGAGTTCTCCTGCACAGCACACCCCAGTACAACTTCTCTCATTTCTCCCTCTCCAGACACTTCATATCGCCATTTGGTCAGGCACCATTGACTCTCCCCCTCAATGGATTGGCCTCTCGCCCTAATGCCTCATAGTCATCTTCCATAAATGGTCTCCTTCAATCTCGTCACACAAGCCATTATAGATACAAATATCTCCCCTCGCAGGAGTACAGCTCGCAACTTGGTGAGAAGCAGAGACTGGAGGGTTGAGGGGGTGACCTTCCAATGACAGGAACCTTGTTGGCCACTGGCAATGCATGCCCACCTTGTTCCAGGTCACTGAAGATGCCAGCAGAGACTGCATGTGAGAGCTTGTGCCTGCTGAGGCTCTGGTGCTTACACATGTCGAGAGAGCTGATCCTCTGCCTGTAGACTCTGTGTTGGGGCCCCCAGCACCTTCTGGCTGCAACTTGGTGTTCATCTCACCTGCCTTGTGGAAGGGCATGCAGCTGAGGAGAAGGCAGCTGCTGACACTGGTGTTTCTCCAACTGCATTTGGGGCAGTTGGCGGTGGTGTGGACTCTGTTCTTGACCCTTGGCAGAGGTGGTGGTTGGAGCTGTAGAAGCTGCTTCAGTGCTGTGCTGAAGACTGGCAGCTGGGGAGTGCGGCTGAACGGGAATGAAATATAAGATAGGTGAAGTGCCTTCCAAGCAGTTGGACGTTTTCCAACTGAGAAAAACTATGGGCTGCACTGATTTATTATAAAAGGAGACAAATCTTATGTAAATGGTATTTTGAAATCCTGTGAGGTGCAGATTATGACACAAAATATAAAATACATTTCAGTTATTCTGTTGTTAATGTCTTTAACACCTTTACAACTTGAAAATGAAGGAACATGAATTCTACTGAATATAAATTGATTCATTCAATCCATTAATTCACTTTGAGGCTGATAAAATGCCTGGCTCTCATTTATACTGTCTGATCCTTACTGCCATAATCTGCATTTTCCACTCAGATCAGCAGATTAGCGAAGGGGTGAGCGAGTTATATTACAATGCAACTCTGGACATGTAATAAAACAAAATATATGTATTTGACACGGGGGAGTTCCATATAATATGATCATATATTTATATTTGCCAAGTTAGTCTATTGTGAAGAGGTGCAACAGAGGCTGTACGAAGGAAGGCTGGATGAACAATTTGGGGAAATGTGACTGTAGCCTCACTGTTATTTTATGGTGATATTGTATATCTATCCCCCAATTAGATGGGTCAGCACCAATGAAACATCACTAAATTGGTTTATGTACAAGAGGCAAAAAATGACATTTTGATGTGTTTGACAATACCATGTGGAGCTCTTAAATCTCTCTGCCTTGATTTGGAACATATTGTAGTCACGTGGAACACTATGCAAATATAAAGTAATATTAAGGGAATTTGGCAGCACCTACTCAAGAATGAGTTACACACCTGCTTGATCTGAAGCTTTCTAGGCTAGGTCAATTAACTGAATCAATATTGGGTGTGCTGATATATAAGGATCATGACATGCGGTGCCAACTGGCACGCTTCAGGCCGAACCCATAGCATGCTGGTAAAGTCCTAGCTATTGGTTACCTTTAATTTGCTGCTGCTGCCGTTAGACTGAGATGTCAAATAACAGTACCCACTTGCATCGTTGTGAAACCATTTTAAAGAGTTTTACCCATATGCACCTGGATGCAAATAAAAGCAAAATACTGTGGATGCTGAAATCTGAAATAAAATCAGAAAATGCTGGAAAAAGAGTCATATGGATTCGAAACGCTAACTCAGTTACTCTCTCCACAGATGCTGCCAGACCTACTGAGTTTTCCCAACAATGTTTTGAGGGTATTTTGCACTTGAACACACAAAGAGCACTCTCTTCATGAGCCTTCAGCTTCTAGTGTCCTTTATAAGGCTAGCAACAAGATGACAGGATAGGAATTATATTTAAGATTCAATCTTGAGTTAATTTTCTCTTTTGAGCTATATTTAACTTACTTAAAATGACCTTGGGTAACTGTCTGTGTGGAGTTTGTACATTCTCCCGTGTCTACGTGGGTTTCCTTCGGGGTTCTGGTTTCCTCCCACTGTCCAAAACTGTGCAGGTTAGGTGGATTGGCCATGCTAAATTGCCCTTAGGCTGGAGTTGCAGAATAGGATGGGGGATTGGGCCTAGGTTGGATGGTCTTTCGAAGGGTCGGTGCAGACTCGATGGGCCGAACGGCCTCCTTCTGCACTCTGGGGATTCAATGATTCTATGATAAAATGTGCAAATTAATGAGAGAAATGTATCATGGAGACATTAATCAGTCCTAAAATTGTGCACCCTTCAAATTTAAAAATAGTTCAACTTGCTGTGGTATTTTACATATTCCCTTTTCAAAACCTTAAACAGTTGTTTATATTGTTGCCATTTTTACTGCAGTTCCATAGCTGAAAATCTGAACATCATTTTTGGCTTTCAAGTGTGCTCTCAATTTCAATTTGACATAAAATGTTCTAAGTTGGAATGAATTTGACATCAAATTTGATGGTGCGTTAAAAACTATCCAGTGCAGTCATGCCTCATAGCCAACATGCTCAAAGCTATCCAGCTCACTCAAAGCTATCAAATAGGTTCAGCAATCTGAATTGAAAAAATGCATGGAAATTAATTACTTGAATATCTGGTTTTATTCAGTTTTTCATTTAGTCCAAAAAGTTGTTCTGCTGCACAGTACATGCTTGAAAGCACCGCTTGATCCCCCTGAATTCTTAATTAATTTTAGTCTCAGGATCTATATTTTCCACCCACCCACTCTCCAGGCCTCAGGGTCTAAACTCTCCCCCTAATACCCGCTGGCTCCAGTCTCAGGGCGTAAACTCTCTTGTCAGCCTCCTCCAGGCTCTGAACTCTTGTCCTTTTCGCCCCAGTCACCAAACTCTTCCCCTCTCCCCTTAGTCTTCAAACTCAACCCTTTCCCTCCAGCCTCCAAACTCTCACCCGCTCTTGCCCTCCAGCTTCCAAGCTCTCACCCACCCCTTCTCCAGCCTCTAAAATTCCCCTTCAAAACTTCCCTCTCCCTCCAAACTCTCTCCCCTCCCTCTAAATTCTCTCCCCCTCTCCAGACATGTCCCTCCTCCTTCCAAACTCCCATCCCCCCTTACCTCTCTCCAGTCCTTAGGGTCTCGCCGACCTTCCGCGCCTAGGATCCTTCCAAACACATGGGGGGGGATGAGCGATGGGGGAATGAATCATAGAATCACTACAGTGCAGAAGGAGGCCAATCGGCCCTTCATGCCTGCACTGACCCTAACCCCCACGCCAACCTTTTTGACACTAAGGGGCAATTTAGCACAGCCAATCCACCTAACCTGCACATCTTTGGACTGTGGGAAGAAACCGGAGCACCCGGAGGAAACCCACGCAGCAGAGTGAGAATATGCAAACTCCACACAATCACTCAAGGTTGGAACTGAATCTGGGTCCCTGGCGTGGTGAGGCAGTACTGCTAACCACTGTGCCACCATGCCACCAAAATAAGGGGAAAGAGTGGAGGGGGAATGAGGGATTGGGGAATGAGGGGAAGGAGAGGGGAAGTGATGGGTAGGGGAAAGGGGAAGTAAAACTAGGTGTGGGAGAATGAGGAATTGAGGGGAAAGGGTGTATGGGAATTGTGGGGAAAGGGTGGAGGAGGAATGAGGGGAAAGGGGACGGAAAATGAGGGGAAGGGATGAAGGTGAATGAGGGGAAAGGGGAAGGGGGAATGAAGGGAATGTAGAGAGGGAAAGTGGAATTGGATGAAGGGAGGGGGAAAGGGGGAGAGAAGGGGTAAATAAGGGTGACTTGGGGGAGAAGGGGAATAAGGAGGGATGGGGAAGTGAATAAGGGGGGGTGGGGTGGGGAGAAGGAAGGGCAGAGAGAGGAGCGAGAGAGTGGGGAGAAAGAGAGAAGGGTTGGGTGGAGGGATGAAAAGAGCCTCTGCTATCTGAGGGGGACGTGGTATATGATTTGTTACTAATTTGCAAAACCCATTTAACCTTTGTGATCAAGCTTTTGGTCATATGACATAATCCCGCTTTATGTTGGCTCACCCTACCTGAAAGATGCAAGATAAAACAGTTTGAGGTGGCAGCTTCTGTGTGGCGGTGTTTTAGGGGCTGGCCGGGCAGCAGAAGAAAATTGGAGGATTGGTGTGAGGGGAGGCGGGATTACTCTAGAAGGAGATTGATGGGAGTGAACCGCTGCCATCTGAGGCTGAAGGGAGGGTTGGGTGTTCATGGTGGGGGAGGGTGGGCTTGTACAGCCCTATTTACAGGTTACAAAGAAAAACATTGAAAAAAACTCATGAATAGGATCTGCTTTTTCTAAAATTAGCTCAGTTTTATGATGTTCGAAACCAGTGAAATACAGAAAAATGGAAAATGAGCTGTATGATCATTTTTTGGTGTCTAAATGCTTAAGTGATGTAACTAATTGCACATGTTTGAACCCTATGGTTTGGGGCAATTGATGACATTGTTGTCAATTGCAGTACATTTAATTTTAAATGATAGATAAGTGATTGTTTTTGAGTGCAATTGATGTCAAATGATAGCTAAATGATTGCGTTTGAGAATAGTTGTTATGGAATGAGTGCAAATTAATGCTGTTGAATGTAATGATGGCAAATCTTTTACGTAGCGACCTCTGATCCTGCTCTGATACAATGTGGACATCAGTACTACACACCTTTTAATTACCATCTTAATTTTAAATCTTACAGGCGCCAATAGTGCACCCATCATTTCTTTTACCTTGTAACCGTGTGGAGCTTTTTTGTATTTTTGTATTAGTTTGAAAGGCTATTCATGATTTCCTGTTTTACGTTCCACTGAAGAAAATAGGGGCGACGGAATGGACGTCGACATATATTTGTCAAAATAAATCAAAGCGTTGTTATTGTCTAAAAGATTCCTTTCTCTGTGCCTGCCTTTCCTGAATATTAAACATGCTGTTAATATTGTTATTATTCTGATTTAAAGGAGGATCTGAATGTAACATTGTGAGACGGCTAAATTGAAACATAGTTATTGCTGAAGCACTATCAGGTTAACAACTTTTTCAACAAAGTTAATCAGCTCCATGGTATTTAAACTCAACAATCCTCCCAAGCCAATACATCAAATGATACCATTCAGTTTCTTATTGAGTATAAATGGAACATATGAATTAAAGCCCTTAATTGCAGTGGTATTTTGCCACTTATATCTCTGGATAGTACATTTTACCAGGGACTATCTTTGGGAAAGCAGGAAGAATAAAATATTTTACTTTAGCACTAATATAATATGATGCTTCAGTCACAAATTCTCTTCAGCAATTTTGTGCACGGTTGAATATAACATGAAAGCTCAACATGAAGCTCAATGCAAGTTCGAGGAACAGCACCTCTTCTTTCAATTACTCACTTTGCAGCCTTCTGGACTCAACATTCCATTCAGCAACTTCTGACCGCAATCTCTATGTTAAGCACTGGCCTCTCCCGATGCCTGTTAACTAAGAGCAGTGGCTGGTGAGGACCTCAATGGGTATTAACTGGCCACTTAAGGGTTTCAATTGGGTCATGGGCGGGTGACCCATCTGTTGCCTCCCCCGCTGATCATAAAATCATGGTGGGGGTGGTTGGGCTTTTGATTTGATTTGTTAATGTCACATGTATTAGTATACAGTGAAAAGTATTGTTCCTTGCATGCTATACAGACAACATATACCATACATAGAGAAGGAAGGAGAGGCTGCAGAATGTAATGTTACAGTCATAACTGGGGTGTAGAGAAAAGATCAACTTAATACGAGGTAGGTCCATTCAAAAGCCTGATGGCAGAAAGGAAGAGGTATTCTTGACTCGTTGTACCTCAAACTTTTGTATCTTTTTCCTGACGGAAGAAGGTGGAAGAGAGTATGTCCGGGGTGCGTGGGGTCCTTAATTATGTTGGCTGCCTTTCCGAAGCAGTGGGAATTATAGACAGAGCCAATGGATAGGAGGCTGGTTGGCGTGATGGACTGGGCTACATTCACCACTTTTTGTACTTTCTTGCAGTCTTGGGCAGAGCAGGACCCATACCAAGCTGTGATACAACCAGAAAGAATGCTTTTTATGATGCATTTGTAAAATTGGTGAGAGTCGTAGCTGACATGCCAAATTTCCTTCGTCTTCTGAGAAAGTAGAGTTGTTGTTGGGCTTGTGATAGTATGTATTAGGGGTCATGTGGGACTGTGAAGCCGTGATGCTATTGGCTGACAGATCCCGGGTCCTGGTTGGCTGTTGACTCCTGGATCCGCCCTGAAGGCGGAGTATAAGAACCCGAGCTTCTCCCCGCCGCTCCATTCTGTTGCTGAACTGCTGGGGACAAGTCTCGCTTAATAAAGCCTCATTGACTTCATCTCTACTCGTCTCTCTCGTAAGTCATTGTGCGCTACAATTTATTAAGCGAGCTTAAAGGACCATGGAGCTCCGGGTCGCCCCGGAATGCCTGCGGATCAGCCCCCACGCAGAGAACTCGGCAGCAGTTTTTAAACACTGGCAAGCTTGTTTTGAAGGCTACCTCCGAACGGCCCCCGGCCGGATCACAGAAGACCAGAAAATGCAGGTCCTGCATTCGAGGGTAAGCCCGGAAATTTACCCTCTCATAGAAGACACAGAGGATTTCCCGACGGCGCTCGCAGCACTGAAGAGCATCTACGTTCGCCCCGTGAACCAGGTCTACGCACGCTACCAACTTGCAACGAGATGGCAAAGTCCCGGAGAATCGTTAGAGGAATTCTACGCCGCGCTGCTAATTTTGGGACGGGGCTGCAGCTGCCCGCCGGTGAACGCGATTGAACACACGGACATGCTAATTCGCAATGCGTTTGTGGCAGGTATGAACTCTCCCCAAATCCGCCAAAGACTTTTAGAAAGAGAGTCCACTAGGACTCTCAGTGGCATGGGCCCTTGCAGCTTCCCTAGATGTGGCCTCGCAAAACGCCCGCGCCTACGGCCCCGACCGCGCGGCAGCCCCCTTGGGCTCCGTGGACCCCCGTCGCGACAAACCCCCCCTCCCTCCCTCATAGGCTTGCGCGGTTAAAGCGCCAGATCATCCCGGGGGGGCCCGCTGCTATTTCTGCGGGCAAGCAAATCACCCCCGGCAGCACTGCCCGGCCCGCGCAGCTATCTGCAAAAGCTGCGGCAAGAAGGGCCATTACGTGGCTGTGTGCCGGTCCCGGGGGGTCGCCGCAATCCCCGGAGAAGAACGAGCCCAGCGCATCCCAAACGCTCCCCAACCCCCCCAGCGCCCCATGTGTGACCCGCGGGCGCCGCCATTTTGGGTCCCGGGCAACACGAGGGGAGGATGGGCGCCGCCATCTTGTGACTCCCCAGCCACGTGCGATTCATGGGGGTGGCCATTTTGTCCACCCCCGACCACGTGCGATCCATGGGGGCGGCCATCTTGGATGACAACAAAGTACCCCAGCATCGACGGCTCCACGGGGTCCGAAGAAGACGCCGAGACACTACGACCACGACTGGCTTCGGTGATGCTGGATCAATCACGGCCCCGGACGCTCCAGACGACGACAACAACGGTGCTGATCAACGGACCCGAGACATCATGCCTGATCGACTCCGGGAGCACCGAAAGTTTCATTCACCCCGACACGGTAAGACGCTGTTTTCTGACCATCCATCCAAGTACGCAAAAGATTTCCCGAGCTGCAGGATCCCACTCCGTAGAGATCAAAGGGTTCTGCATCGCAAACCTAACGGTGCAAGGGAGGGAGTTTAAAAACTACAGGCTCTACGTCCTTCCCCAACTCTGCGCGCCCACATTACTGGGATTAGATTTCCAGTGTAACCTGCAGAGCCTAACATTTCAATTCGGCGGCCCAATACACCCACTCACTATCTGCGGCCTCGCAACTCTCAAGGTTGAACCGCCGTCCTTGTTTGCAAACCTCACCCCGGATTGCAAACCCGTCGCCACTAGGAGCAGACGGTACAGCGCCCAGGACCGGATATTTATTCGGTCTGATGTCAAGCGGTTGCTGAAGGAAGGCATAATCCAGGCCAGCAATAGTCCCTGGAGAGCCCAGGTGGTAGTAGTAAAGACCGGGGAAAAGCAAAGGATGGTCATAGACTATAGCCAGACCATCAACAGGTACACACAGCTAGATGCGTACCCTCTCCCCCGCATATCCGACATGGTAAATCGGATTGCCCAGTATAAGGTTTTCTCCACCGTGGACCTCAAGTCCGCCTACCACCAGCTCCCCATCCGCCCAGGTGACCGCAAGTACACAGCCTTCGAGGCAGACGGGCGTCTATACCACTTCCTAAGGGTCCCATTTGGTGTCACGAATGGGGTCTCGGTCTTCCAACGGGAGATGGACCGAATGGTTGACCAGCACGGGTTGCAGGCCACGTTCCCGTATCTCGACAACGTAACCATCTGCGGCCACGATCAGCAGGACCACGACGCCAACCTCCAAAAATTCCTCCAGACCGCTAACGCCTTGAACCTCACATACAACGAGGAAAAGTGCGTTTTTAGCACAAACCGGTTGGCCATCCTGGGATACGTAGTGCGCAATGGGATAATAGGCCCCGACCCCGAACGCATGCACCCCCTCATGGAATTTCCCCTCCCCCACTGCTCCAAAGCCCTGAAACGTTGCCTGGGGTTCTTTTCATATTACGCCCAGTGGGTCCCCCAGTATGCAGACAAGGCCCGCCCGCTAATACAGACCACTACCTTCCCCCTGTCGACAGAGGCTCGCCAGGCCTTCAGCCGCATCAAAGCGGATATCGCAAAGGCCACGATGCGCGCCATCGACGAGTCCCTCCCCTTCCAGGTCGAGAGCGACGCCTCCGACGTAGCTCTGGCGGCCACCCTTAACCAAGCGGGCAGACCCGTGGCCTTTTTCTCCCGAACCCTCCACGCCTCAGAAATCCGCCACTCCTCAGTGGAAAAGGAAGCCCAAGCCATAGTGGAAGCTGTGCGACATTGGAGGCATTACCTGCCGGCAGGAGATTCACTCTCCTCACCGACCAACGGTCGGTAGCCTTCATGTTCGATAATGCACAGCGGGGCAAAATTAAAAATGACAAGATCTTAAGGTGGAGGATCGAGCTCTCCACCTTCAACTACGAGATCTTGTACCGTCCCGGAAAGCTGAACGAGCCGTCCGATGCCCTATCCCGCGGCACATGTGCCAACGCACAAATAGACCATCTCCAAGCCCTCCACGAGGACCTCTGCCTCCCGGGGGTCACTCGGTTCTACCATTTTATAAAGTCCCGCAACCTCCCCTACTCTGTGGAGGAGGTCCGTACAGTCACCAGGAACTGCGACATCTGCGCGGAGTGCAAACCGCACTTTTTCAGGACGGATAGAGCGCACCTGATCAAAGCTTCCCGCCCCTTTGAACGCCTCAGTCTGGATTTCAAAGGGCCCCTCCCCTCCACCGACCACAACACATACTTCCTGAACGTGGTGGACGAGTACTCCCGTTTCCCCTTCGCCATCCCCTGCCCCGACATGACAGCGGCCACAGTCATTAAAGCCCTTGGCACCATATTCACACTGTTCGGTTGCCCTGCATATATCCATAGCGACAGGGGGTCCTTCTTCATGAGTGACGAGCTGCGCCAGTTCCTGCTCGCAAGGGCATAGCCTCGAGCAGGACGACCAGCTACAAGCCCCGGGGGAACGGGCAAGTAGAGAGGGAGAACGGCACGGTCTGGAAGACCGTCCTACTGGCCCTACGGTCCAGGGATCTCCCAGTTTCCCGGTGGCAGGAGTTCCTCCCGGACACTCTCCACTCCATCCGGTCGTTGCTGTGTACCACCACTAACCAAACGCCCCATGAGCGCCTCCTTGTCTTCCCCAGGAAGTCCTCCTCCGGAACGTCGCTGCCGACCTGGCTGGCGGCCCCAGGACCTATCTTGCTCCGGAAACATGTGCGGGCGCACAAGTCGGACCCGTTGGTCGAGAGGGTTCACCTCCTCCACGCGAACCTGCAGTACGCCTACGTGGCGTACCCCGACGGCCGACAGGACACGGTCTCCCTGCGAGACCTGGTGCCCGCCGGCAACACACACCCCCCCCCGACACCGATCATCCCCTCCCTGCCACCGGCGCACCCTGCGACCGCCCCCTTCCCGGGAGGATCGGTCCTCCTCCCGTGTCCGCCCAGGAATGAAACAGGAACAAACACCGAAACGCTCCCGGAGACGACAACGCCGGAAGAAGCACCTGCACCACCACCGGGGCTGAGGCGATCGACGAGGAAGACCAGACCGCCCGCTCGACTCGTGGCATCGGCATGACACCAAGAATGTTGTTGGACTGTAACAAAAAAAATTTCTCTTACTAATATTGTAAATAGTTTCACAAACCTTGTCCATAGCCCAGTGTAGGGCTAAAACTGTAATGACATGCCCAAAATCTTCCTCCCAGCACCAGCCTTGTAAACCCCTACCACCATGCGAACCACCACCCCGCCGGGTTCATTTTTAACAAGGGGTGAATGTGGTAGTATGTATTAGGGGTCATGTGGGACTGTGAAGCCGTGATGCTATTGGCTGACAGATCCCGGGTCCTGGTTGGCTGTTGACTCCTGGCTCCGCCCTGAAGGCGGAGTATAAGAACCCGAGCTTCTCCCCGCCGCTCCATTCTGTTGCTGAACTGCTGGGGTCAAGTCTCGCTTAATAAAGCCTCATCGACTTCATCTCTACTCGTCTCTCTCGTACGTCATTGTGTGCTACAGGGCTTTCTTAACGATAGTGTCGGCATGGTGGGACCAGGACAGGTTGTTGGTGATCTGGACATCTAAAAACTTGAAGCTGTCGACCCTTTCTACTTTGTTCCCATTGATGTAGGCAGGGCATGTTCTCCACTACGCTTCCTGAAGTCAATAACAATCTCCTTCATTTTGTTGACATTGAGGGAGAGATTATTGTCATCGCACCAGTTCACCAGATTCTCTATCTCATTCCTGTACTCTGTGTCGTCATTGTTTGAAATCTGACCCACTACGGTGGTGTCATCAGCAAATTTGAAAATCGAGTTGGAGGGGAATTTGGCCACACAGTCATAGGTGTATAAGGAGTAAAGTAGGGGACTGACCCTTGTGGGCACCAGTGTTGAGAATGTTCGTGGAGGAGGTGTTGTTGCCAATCCTTACTGATTGTGACCTGTGGGTTAGGAACTTCAGGATCCAGTCACAGAGGGAGAAGCCAAGGGTCAGGCCACTGAGTTTGGAGATGAGTTTCGTCGGAATAATGGTGTTGAAGGCTGAGCTGTAGTCAATAAATAGGAGTCTGACATAGGTGCCTTTGTTATCTAGGTGTGCCAGGGTTGAGTGCAGGGCCAGGGAGATGGTGTCTGCTGTGGGCCTTTTACAGGACCTGTGGGCTGATGGCGGGCACATCACTGATGGCACAGTGCCCTAATTTACGGGTCCACCTATCTGCTTTCCTACCTGTGGGTGGCCCATAAAATTCAGCCTGTCAACTCTGTTTCTCTCTCCACAGATGCTGCCAGAACTGCTGAGTATTTTCAGTAATTTCAGGTTTTATTTCAAATTTCTAGCACCCGCAGTATTTTGCTTTTGGTGTATCGAAAATGACGTGATGTCTCTTGTTTAAATAGTGTTCAGCTCGGTGTTCACACTTTCCCTTTTTTAGAGGTTTAGTATTTAATGAGGTTGTCAATGCTGATGCAACTTTTGGTAGCTACATTCAATAAATAATCAAATGTTAGGGTCAAACAGAGAACAGTTAAGATGCGGAGCAATGTTTCGTCTTTCACCCAGATACAAACCATTGAACCATCACATTTTCTTCACTGCGATCATATGAACCATCATCCCTGGAGCTGTAGACCATCAGCTTCTGTTGATGAATTGGAACCATAGAATAGAACCATAGAGCCCCTACAGTGCGGAAGGAGGCCATTGGCCGATCGAATCTGCACCGACCATTTGAAAGAGCACCCTACCTAGGCCAAGGCCACTCCCCCACCTATCCCTGTAACTCCACCTAATCTGCACATCCTTGTACACTAAGGGACAATTTTATTATGGCCAACTCACCTAATGTGCACATCTTTGAACTGTGAGAAGAAATCGGAGCACCCGGAGGAAACCCACACAAACACGGAGAGAATGTGCAAACACCCCACAGTCACCTGAGGCTGGAATTGAACTGGGGTCCCTGGCACTGTGAGCAGAAGTGCTAACCACTGTGCCACCTTGTCGTCCTCTTCTATATCTTTTACTCTCTCCAAAGTGGCGAGGATTGGAGATATACCGGCTACCCTCATCTGGTTTGGCACATTTGTGGAAGTGGTTTACCAGGGAGTGCCCGCTGTCACTTGCTCACATCTACTTGGAGCCACAGGTGAGGGTTGGGTGAAGGTCAGGATCAATACACTCCATAGAGTGCAGCGAATCCACATTTGAGAAGTGCTACCTTTCCCATACACCCCCACTCTACAAAGAAACGGAGGCAAATGTGCCACGAAGACATAAATTGATTTTCCATTTGCAAAGAACAATACAAAAGCTTCTGACTGAGGAGAAGAAACATTATTATGTACTGAGCATTGAGCTAGCAGAAATTCTACCACCATTAACAGAGTGTTCCCAATTGATTATTAATCAAGAAAAAATATTGAGATAAATAATGTAGTGGGATGCTTTGAAAGGAATATCATCATTAACATTTCATAACAGCTTACCAACTTATTATTTTGCAGTCCAGTGAGAGTCCTATAGCTCAGCCAAATCTGCCTCCTCTCTTTGAAGTTCTGTTAAAATAACCAGACACTTTGCACATTCTCCTCATGTCTGCCTGAGTGTCACCCCCACACCCCAAGCGATGTGCAGGGTTAGGTGAATTGGCCACGCTAAATTACCCCTTGATCTGTAATTTTTTTTAAAAACAGATACCTCAATTGGGGAAATATCTTTCAAACATAATTCTGAAAAGTCTTAATTAAACTTTTAAGATTGGAACTAGAGATAACTGGGCTCCCCCCAATGCAACCTAACCCAAAAGCAAAGGAAGCAAAGTGAAAGAGTGGAGTTGTATTCCACAAGAATAGCTGGCTTGGATGTGAGTGAGAAGAAAAACAATTTTTCAAGTTTTATCCCTGATCAGTGACTGCCGACTTTCAGTTTTAAAGGAGGGAGCTTGTGGGCGCAGGTTTCTAACTCAATTGCAGGGGGCAGGGTGGCTTGTTGAATCTTTTAAGAGATCTTCTTCCAATTTCAACTGAGCTTCCCAGGCCTTAGGAAACATGGCACGTCAAAGGAGGCAGAAGAGTTGGATCCACCAGCTAAGTGCCTTGATTGTTCTATTTGTGGGTCGGGGCTGTTCTCCAGGCCCAATAAGCATGCCTCCTTCCCTGTCTGTGATTGGTCAATTCACACACAATGATCTCTGTGCCATTCATCTCTTCCCGACTGCACTATGATTTCTGAACACTGGTCTTCCCCACATCCAGCCTATCCCAACTCTTCCTGATCTATCCCACCTCCATGACTCCCTACTCAGCAATGATCCCCCCGTCAAAAATCTTTGCCAAACACTCTCTATCCATAATCATGATTTATCCTGACCACTCTTCAATGACCAATCTCCCCACACCACTCTCTCCCTCGATCACTCTCTCACTTGACGACTCTCTTCCAGTCCACACTCCCTTCTTGATCAATCTCTCTATCCTGACCAGTCTCTCTGTCAATCTCACTATCTCTTACTGACCTTAATCTCTCCCCCGACCACTTTTTCCACTAACCACTCTCTCCTCCAACTACTCTCCCCCCAGAACACTCTCTCCTCTGAACACTGTCTCTCCTGACCACTCTCTCCACAACAACTCTCCCGCGCAACCACTCTCTCTCCTCGACTACTCTCTCCCTTGTCCATACTCTCCCTCGACCACTCTCTTCCTCGACCACACTGTCCTCGACTAAGTTTCATCTTGACCAATTGGGGAGGCGGTGGCGTAGTGGTATTGTCACTGGACTCGTAAACCAGAGACCCAGGGTAATGCTCTGGGGACCTGGGTTCAAATCTCACCACTGCAGATGGTGAAATTTGAATTCAATAAAAATCTGGAATTAAAAGACTAATGACGACTATGAACCCATTGTTGATTGTTGTAAAAATCCATCTGGTTCACTCATGCCCTTTAGGGAAGGAAATCTGCCATCCTCGTGTGGCCTAAATGTGCCTCCAGCCCCACAGCAATTTGGTTGACTCTTAATTAGGGATGGGCAATAAATACTGCCACAGCCTACAGTGCCCGTGTCCCATGAATGATTGAAGAAAAAAAAATCTCTCTCCCCCAACCACTCTCTCTGTCGATCCTGTTATCGCTCCCTGACCATTATCACTTCCTGAGCACTTTTTCCACTCACAACTCTCGCCTTCTCTCCCCCAAGCACTCTCCCCCCAACACTCTCTCCCCTCAACTGCTCTCTCCCCTTGACCACTCTCACTCCTTGAGCACTCTTTCCTCAAATGCACTCACTTCCTGTCCTCTTACCCCTGCACCGTTACCCTGGGCAATCTTTTGTTGACATCATTGACAGTTAAACCATCGAGGAAATGGGAGTGTCTGGATATTCTGTCCGAACTGCTGGTCTGACAATTACAGAATTTATTTGCTATTGTGAACATGAATCACAGAATCTTTACAGTGTAGGTGGAGGCCATTCAGCCAATCGGACGGGATTCTCCGACCTCCCGCTGGGTCAGAGAATCGGCTGGGGGTGCCGTGAATCCCGCCCCGCCGCTCCGACGCTGGCTGCCGAATTCTCCGGCACCGGTTTTCGGGCGGGGGCGGGATCGCGCCGCGCCGATCGGGGGCCGTTGGTAGCGCCCCCCCCCGGCAACTCTCCGGGCCCCGATGGGCCGAGCGGCCGCCCGTATTTGGCCAGTCCCACCGGCGTGAAATGGACATGTCCATCCCGGCGGGACCTGGCTTGGAGGGTGGCTAGCGGAGTCCTAGGGAGGGCGTGGGGGATCCGGCCCCGGGGGGGGGCCCCACGGTGGCCTGGCCCGCGATCGGGGCCCACCAATCTGTGGGCGGGCCTGTGCTGTGGGGGCACTCTTTCCCTCTGCGCCGGCCTCTGTAAGGCTCTGCCATGGCCGGCGCGGAGAAGAAACCCACTGCGCATGCGCAGGAAACATGCTGCCAGTTCTGCGCATGCGCCAGAACACACCGGCGGTTCTGCGCATGCGCCAAAGCGCGCCGTCCCACGGTGGCCCTTCGGCACCGATTGGCACGGCGCCAACCCTGCCGGCGCCGGCCTAGCCCCCGGAAGTGCGGAGGATTCCGCAACTTCCGGGCGGCCCCTCGCCGGAGTGGTTCACGCCGCGCGCTGGGCCGTCCCTCCAATTGCGGGAGAATCCCGGCCATTCAGTCTGCACTGGCTCGCTGAAAGAGTTTTCTATCTAATCCCACTGCCCTGCCTTATCCCCGTAACCTTGTGCACTCTGTTTTTCAGATAGCAATCCAATTTCTTTTTGTGCACCTCGATCGAACCGGCCTCCACCACTTGAACTGGAGTTAAATGGCCAGCATATAAGAAGTATGAGAGCATTTCCACTGATACTGATATGACAGTTAATTCTGTCTTTTCAGGGTGATAACCCTTTCTGGATAGTACGCAGAGACCTTAACTGGGGCACAAGAAAACTCAGAGAGTATCAAAGATATCTACTTACAGAGAAAAGATCGCCATAAAAGCATCACAGCATCCAGTCCTTTCATCTCTGCGACCAGTTTAGCTCAGTTGGCTGGATGGCTGGTTCATGATGTGGAGTGATGTCAGCAATGCAGGTTCAACCTGAGGTTGTTCATGAAGGCCCTGCCTTTTTCCCCTTGCCTGAGGTGTGGTGACGTTCAGATTAAATCACCACCAGTTAGCTCTCCCTCAAAAGGGGAGAGCAGCCTATAGTCTCCAGGATCTATGGCTGTTTTCATTTCATGTATAAAATACAGACTTAGTTACAGGGTGCAGAATATTAAATGTTACAGACAACTGAAAAATTAGGAAGTTTAGTTAACCATGGAGAAAATTGTGTGGTGTTCAGGAGAAAATAGAATGGTAAGTAGCTTGGTCAAACAGATGCCAGATAAAATTGGAAGTAGAGAAATGTGAAGAGAGATATTTTGGAAGGCGGAATAAGGAGAAACTGGGCATTAAATTAACTTGAAGAGGAGCAGAGAGACTAAGGAACCCAGATGCAGATATCGTTAGAAGCGGGAGGACAAGTTGATGAAACTATTCGAAAAAAGCAAATAATATCCTAGGGCAGGAGTTTGAATTAAAAAATGAAAAGGTAATGGACGAGTCATTGGTTGGGTAAGAATGTGTGTAGTTCTGTGTGGTAGTCACCACTAATTGTATCGTAATTGTAATGATGATTATTAGAGGTAATACGGTAAGGCTCCTCTACTATATGTACGGGGGTAAATCCCTGCCTGCGGTCTCCGCCCAGTAGGCGGAGTATAAATGTGTGTGCACACCCGAGCTGCTTCCATTCTGGTAGCAGATACAGGAGGCCACACATCTCTGCTTAATAAAGCCTCGATTATTCTCTACTTGTCTCGTAGTAATTGATACTGCATCAATTTATTAAGCAGAGATATTACAGCGATGGAACTTCATATCAAGCCTGATTGCCTACAGCTGCATCCTCAAGCAGCCAACGCCACGTCGGCCTTCGACCACTGGCTAGCTTGCTTCGAAAGCTACCTCAGATCATCGACTGATCATCTGAGGTAGCACAGAATGCACAGAAGCTCCAGGTCCTGTACTCACGGGTGAACTCCGATATTTTTCCCCTTATCCGGGATGCGCCCACTTACACTGAAGCAACGGAGCTTCTGAAAGGACATTATATTCGGCCGATCAACAAACTCTACGCCAGGCACCTCCTGTCCACGAGACAGCAACTCCCCGGTGAGTCATTAGACGATTTCTGGCATGCCCTGCACATCCTGGCGAGGAACTGTGATTGCCAGGCAGTTTCGTCAGTCAAACATACGGAACCTTTAATCAGGGACGCTTTTGTTACGGGCATGGGGCCGGAGTACATCCGCCAGCGTCTATTCGTCTATTAGAAGGGGGTACGCTCGACCTTGCGGCGACCAGACAGCTCGCAAACTCACTAACAGTAGCCTCCCGTAACGTACAGTCGTATGCCCCCGACTGCATGGCACCCTCATGGACATCGTGGACCCCACTAGCTACAGCTACCACCCCAAGCCTGTGCCGCACGGCAGCCAGCTAACCGGGGCGCCCAAATGCTACTTCTGCGGGCAGACCAAACACCCCCGGTAGCGCTACCCGTGCAACCTGCAAGGCCTGCGGAAAGAAGGGACATTTTGCTGCGCTGTGCCAGGCCCGATCGATCGATCGCTGCAGTTTCTAGCTCCAGCATTCCTACACCCCCCATGTGCAACCCGTGGGCGCTGCCATTTTCGTCCCCGGAGACCACGTGCGGCCCGTGGGTGCCACCATCTATAACACTGCCCGCCATGGGCGCCGCCATCTTCGGCGCCATTTTGGACGGCACCCCAGGACCCCTGCTCGTCGGGCCGTTCATCACCTGCCACCAATGTCGACCAACCCGGGGCCTACCAGCACCAGCTGCAGCTCGCCTCCATCACGCTCGACCAGACCTGGCCTCACAACCTCGCAACGACGACGACGACGGTGAAAGTCGATGGACATAAGACTTCCTGCCTTCTTGACTCCAGGAGCACGGACAGCTTCATCCACCCCTCTACGGTAAGGCGCTGCTCCCTCGCGGTACACCCCATTCCCCAGAGAATCTCCCTGGCCTCCGGATCCCATTCCGTGGAAATCTGGGGTACTGCATCACCACCCAGGGCGTAGAGTTCAGCAACTTCCGACTCTACTTCCTCCCCAACCTCTGCGCTGCCGTGTTACTCGGCCTGGACTTCCAGTGCAACCTCCAAAGCCTAACTCTAAAATTCGGCGGACCCCTACCACCCCTCACCGTATGCGGCCTCACAACCCTTAAGGTTGACCCACCTTCCTTGTTTGCAAACCTTACCCCGGATTGCAAACCTGTCGCCACCAGGAGCAGATGGTAAAGTGCCCAGGACAGGACCTTCATCAGGTCCGAGGACCAGCGGCTACTGCGAGAAGGCATCATTGAGGCCAGCAACAGCCCCTGGAGAGCCTAAGTGGTAGTAGTTAAGACTACGGAGAAACACAGGATGGTCATTGACTACAGTCAGACCATCAATTGGTACAAGCAGCTTGACCCCTACCCCCTCCCACGCATATCTGATATGGACAATCAGATTGCACAGTACCGGGTCTTTTCTACAGTGGATCTGAAATCTGCCGACCACCAGCTCCCCATGCGCAAGGCGGACCTCCAATACACCGCGTTCGAAGCAGACGGCCGCCTTTACCATTTCCTTAGGGTTCCTTTCGGCGTCACTAACGGGGTCTCGGTCTTCCAACGTGAGATGGACCGAATGGTTGACCAGTACGGACTGCGGGCCACCTTCCCGTACCTAGATAACATCACCATCTGTGGCCACGACCAGCAGGACCACGACGCTAACCTTCTCAAATTTCTCCACACCGCCAAACTCTTTAACCTCAGTACAATAAGAAGTGTGCGTGTTCCGCACCAACCGCTTAGCCATCCTTGGCTATGTTGTGGAAAACGGAGTTCTAGGCCCGACCCCAACTGCATGCGCCCCCTCATGGAATTCCCCCTCCCCCACTGCCCCAAGGCCCTGAAACGCTGCCTGGGGTTTTTCTCCTATTATGCCCAGTGGGTCCCTAACTATACGGACAAGGCCCGCCCACTCATCCACTCCACAGTTTTCCCCCTGACGGCTGAGGCCCATCAGGCCTTCAATCGCATCAAGGCAGACATCGCCAAGACCACGATGCACGCGGTCGACGAGTCCCTCCCTTTTCAGGTTGAGAGCGATGCATCGGACGTCGCTCTGACCGCCACCCTCAACCAGGCGGGCAGACCCGTGGCTTTCTTTTCCGCACCCTCCATGCCTCCGAAATTCGGCACTCCTCTGTCGAAAAGGATGCCCAAGCCATCATGGAAGCTGTGCGACATTGGAGGCATCACCTGGCCGGCAGGAGATTCACTCTCCTCACTGACTAACGGTCGGTTGCCTTCAAGTTCAATAATACACAGCGGGGCAAGATCAAAAATGATAAAATCTTAAGGAGGAGGATCGAGCTCTCCACCTACAATCACGAGATTTTGTATCACCTTTGATTATTCTCTACTCTCGCCTCGTAGTAATTGATAGTGCATCATTCTGGAAATCCCACTTTCGGCAAGGCCTCAGCAAAGTGTAGAAGGGTGGATTCCAAGGAGCAAAGGCTTTGGTTATGAGGAGTAACAGAAAGACTCTTTTTATTAGGTTAAGAGGAAATCCGAACCTGGAGTACAAAATTGTATATGGCTCTGATAAGTTAAATGCAGAAAAACAATTTCCTTTGATGAATGGCAATAACTGGAGGCTATAAATTAAGATCATCAACAAAACGGTGATGGAAATCTGGGAACCTCTCTGTCACAAGGTTTTTGTGACTCGGCCATTTGAAAATGTAAAAACTAAGATTGACATAATTCTGTGATCAAAAGTTAGAAAGGGATATGGAATTAAAGTGGCTGAGTGACATTTAGACTACCAAAACCTAATTGAAATGCAAAACAAAATCGAAGCCCTGAATTGCATGTTCATGTTTATGCGTTTAGAAAACAACAAAATACAAATGTTTTTTCAAAAATATAAGGTTATTTGAGCGTGGAATAATCGACAAAATGTATTAACAAAAGCAGAAAGCATGATAGCTTTTAAAGGTAAATGGATAAACATTTAACAAAATATGTAATGGGGACAGGGAAGGTCACCCTGGTTAGGGAGCAATATCACCATTCACAGTCATATATGAACAGGAGGAAAACCCATCACCTGGATCGGGTGGGATGGGGAGGCTATGTCTAAATGGAAGTTGGTGGTCCTGACATGGAGAGAAAACTGGAAAAAATATGTTCACCATATTTATTGCTTCAATTCATTCACAGATTCACTGAGACCTAGATGATGCAGACTCCAGGCACCTCTGCCTTTCTATCGGTTCTCGTCCAGATGTGGAGGAGGTCCTGTCACAGATTGGCATAGGGCCACGAGGAGCAACTGCTAGATCTGAGCAGCAAGGTGACACAGTGGTTAGCGATGCTGCCTCATAGCGCCAGGCTCCCGGGTTCACTTCCGTCCTTCGGTGACTGTGTACAGTTTGTATGCTCTCCCTGTGTCTGCGTGGGTTTCATCCAGGCACTCCAGTTTCTTCCCACAGTCCAAAATTGTGCAGATTAGTTGAATTAGCCATGCTAAATTACCCCTTGGTGTCGACTGTATTTGCAGGTTAATTGGGGTTACTGGGTTACGGGTATAGAGCGGGGGAGTAGGCCTAGGTAGAGTAATCTTACAGAGGGTTGATGCAGACTTGATGGACCGAATGGCTTCCTTCTGCACTGTACGGATTCTATGATTCTAAGCAAGAGGCAGTGGGGCTTCAAGAAAATCAGGATGGTGGTGACCAGGATCCACTGCAATGGCAGGTATTGGCTAAGCCACGGCACAGTGCAGATGGTGCAGCTATCTACAGATGAGAGAAAGGAAATTCCAGAGGCACCATAGATAGAATGCCACAGAATTTAGTTGCACACATCTACAAGCTCCACCACAACAAGCTGCGGTCGCAAGGACTTGGAGGCAATCCTATGCCTGTGGAATTGACTGCTACCGTGGACTACTTTGGCAGTGGCTCCTTGCAGGGCTCCCCATAGGACCTGTGTGGCATCTCCCAGGCAGCACCACACAAGTACATCCAGGTGGTGACAAATGCCTCTTAAGGAGAGTGTGCTGATTTGTCTAATTCCAGCTGAATCCCAAAAACCAGGATACAAGAGCTTTGCGTTTTGCAGCAATTGCAGGTTTCCTACAAATGTGGACAGTTAACCACACACATGTGGCCTTGTGAGCTCCTTAGCAACAGCCAGTCACATTCATTCAGTGGAAAGTTTCCCACTCTTTGAGCTCAGATGAGGTCACAAAAGGCGATACTGTGACCAGTTACATAGGTTGAACGAGGTTCTGCATAGAGAGTTTGAAGAGTTAGGCACTAAATTGAACAATAGAGCCCCCAAGGTTAGAATCTCTGGATCATTTCCTGAGCCGTGTGCAAATTGGCATAGAGTACGTAAAATTAAAGAGATGAATATGTGGTTCAAAGACTGGTGTGGAAGAAGTCGGTTTCAGTTTGTGGGACACTGGCAACAGTACTGGGGAAAGTGGGGGCTGGGCTGTTGGGACTACATCTGAATCATGCTGGGCCAGTATTTTTGCAAACCACGTAACTAGGGAAATAGAGATGGTTCTGAGAGGGAATACATGGGCTTACAAAGCAAAAGGATATGGCAGAATTGCAAAACAGCTATTTAGGTAATGGTATCCAGAGTGCGACAAGAAGGAACAGAGTGTACAAACAAAAATAAAAGCAGCAAATAGAGCAAAGTGAGAAAAAAGCTGCTGGCTCTTCACTTAAATGCACATAGTATTTGGCACAAAATAAATGAATTAATAGTACAAATTGAGGGTGATAGATCTTATAACCATTACAGAGATGGGGTTGCAAGGTGTTCAAAGCTGGGAAATAAATACTCAGGAGTATGTGACTTTTCGTAAGGACTGACTGAAAGGAGAGGATGGCGGGGTAGCTTTGTTAGTACAAGATGAAATATGTATGATAGCAAGATATGATCTTGGATTGGAATATGTAGAATCCATATGGGTGGAGGAAAGGGAATAATAAGGGGAAGAAGACCATAAGATATAGGAGTGGAAGTAAGGCCATTCGGCCCATCGAGTCCACTCCACCATTCAATCATGGCTGATTTCAACTCCATTTACCCGCTCTCTCTCCATAGCCCTTGATTCCTCGAGAAATCAAGAATTTATCAACTTATGTCTTAAAGACACTCAATGTCCCGACCTCCACTGCCTTCCGTGGCAATGAATTCCACAGACCCACCACTCTCTGGCTGAAGAAATTTCTCCTCATCTCTGTTCTAAAGTGACTCCCTTTTATTCTAAGGCTGTGCCCCGGGGTCCTAGTCTCCCCTGCTAATGGAAACAACTTCCCTACGTCCACCCTATCTAAGCCATTCATTATCTTGTAAGTTTCTATTAGATCTCCCCTCAACCTCCTAAACTCCAATGAATATAATCACAGGATCCTCAGACGTTCAACGTATGTTAGGCCTACCATTCCTGGGATCATCCGTGTGAATTTCTGCTGGACCCGCTCCAGTGCCAGTCTGTCCTTCCTGAGGTGTGGGGCCCAAAATTGCTCACAGTGTTCTAAATGGGGCCTAACTAGTGCTTTATAAAGCTTCAGAAGTACATCCCTGCTTTTATATTCCAAGCCTCTTGAGATAAATGACAACATTGCATTTGCTTTCTTAATTACGGACTCAACCTGCAAGTTTACCTTTAGAGAATCCTGGACTAGGACACCCAAGTCCCTTTGCACTTCAGCATTATGAATTTTTTCACCGTTTAGAAAATAGTCCATGCCTCTATTCTTTTTTCCAAAGTGCAAGACCTCGCACTTGCCCACATTGAATTTCATCAGCCATTTCTTGGACCACTCACCTGAACTGTCTAAATCTTTCTGCAGTCTCCCCACCTCCTCAATACTAACTGCCCATCCACCTATCTTTGTATCATCGGCAAACTTAGCCAGAATGCCCCCAGTCCCGTCATCTAGATCGTTAATATATAAAGAGAACAGCTGTGGCCCCAACACTGAACCCTGCGGGACACCACGCGTCACCGGTTGCCATTCCGAAAAAGAACCTTTTATCCCAACTCTCTGCCTTCTGCCTGACAGCCAATCGTCAATCCATGTTAGAAGACACTGGTGGGAGCAGTCTATAGGTCCCCTAACAGTAGCTATACTATAAGATGGAGAATAAATCAGGAGATAATGAGGGCGTGTAAAAAAGGCAGTACATTAATTATGGGTGTCATTAACCTTCATGTCGATTGGGAAAGTTGAATTGTCAGAGGTAGCCGTCAGGAAGAATTCAGAGAGTGTATTTGGGACCGTTTCCTAGAACAGTATGTCATGGATCCAAAGAAGGATCAGGCTATTTTGTATCTGGTAATGTATAATGAGGCAGATTTAATAAACAGTCACAGAGGGTAAAGGATCCTCTAGGAAATAATGACATAGCATATTAAATTTAGCATTCAATTTGAGAGTGAGAAACCCGGGCCGGAAACAGTTGTACTAAACTTAAATAAGGGTAATTACAAAGGAATGAGAGCAGAGTTAACTGGAGTAGATTGGGAAAGGAGAAAAGACACTTGATCAGCAATGGAAAATATTTATTAAAATAATTGATGGGGAAAGATTCTCGAAAGGGGATAAATTAATCATGGTTAGTCAAGTAAGTTAAGGAGATTATTAAACTGAAAGAAAAATCATACAATGTGGCAAAGATTAGTGGCCAGCCACATGATTGGGAAAGTTTAAAAAACCAACAGAAGATGACCAAAAAAAGAGGGAGAAGATAAGCTATGAGGGTTAACTATCAAGTAAGGTCAAAACAGACAGTAAGAGCTTCTTTTAATATATTAAAAGGAAGAGAGAGACTGAGATAAAGCCAGGGGAGTCCAATGAGCTTCTTAAAAGTCCTTTATTTCAGCAACAGCATCATACAGGCACAGGGCCCGGTTACCATTCACTGGGTCCTCATTCCTTTTTAGCTGGCTCTATAGCTGCCGGCTTTTATGCTCGTGCTGGGTTAACTCAGTCCAATTGAACACGGGGAACAATCATCCTCAGCTGGATGAGTCCTGTGCAGGCTATTACAGAGACCAAAGTGTACATAGGTGCCCTAGAGTAGGGTTTTTCAAAATGAGGGTCGTGACCCCCAGGTGGGTCGCAGGCGGGTGTCAGGAGGGTCACGGAGCAATTGGTAGTGGCACTCCTGCGGTGGTTCTGATAGCGAGTGAAGCACCCAATGTCCGCTACCAGCATTTGTATTGATAATGGTGGCCGCTGCCACCTTTTAAATTAGAAGGAAAGGAGGCTGTGCGTAGTCTTTCAGTCAAATGGGCAGAACGGTAGCATTGTTGTTTCATAGCGCCAGGGACCTGGGTTCGATTCCCAGCTCGCGTCACTGTCTGTTAGGAGTCTGCATGTTCTCCCTGTGTCTATGAGGGTTTCCTCTGGATGCTCTGGTTTCCTCCCACAAATCCCAAAAGATGTGCTAGTTAGGTGAATTAGACATTCTGAATTCTCCCTCAGTGTACCCGAACAGGTGCCGGAGTGTGGCGACTAGGGGATTTTCATAGTAACTTCAATGCAGTGTTAAAACAAGCCTATTTGGGACACTAATGAAGATTATTATTAGAAGCAGCAGCAGTGAGCAGGCCACGCAACCCGCATATATACCTTGCTGCCAAGCACTCTGTTTGTACGTGCTTTTGGCGCCAAATCATGGAATAGAGTTTCTTCCATTTTCTAGCTGCTGGCAAGCAAGGCAAGAGGATTGTGAAGATGAATAATTTTCTTACGGGAAAGAGATGGCCAGAGACTCAAATAGGCAGTGTATCTACTGACCAGAATCTCACATCTGAATCTGCTGGAGAGAGTTGCTCAGGAGAGTTCAACAGGACAGAGCAGTGCTAGTGGTAGCTCTGTACAGAGCTCTAGGGCCTATGGTTAACAGCCTACAAATAAGAAACTTCACTCAGGACAAAGCAGCACAAAAATTATTTCTTGATGTATGGATTTGTCAATTGTGCCAATGCAAATAAGGATGCAAAGCCCATTGGCGGGATTCTCTGATCCTGAGACTAAGTGTTGACGCCGCCGTAAACGCCATCGCGATTCTCGACGGCATCAACATGGCCTCAGAAGCAGCGATTTGGAACCCTACAGGGGGCCAGCACAGCACTGGAGCGCCCCACGTCGCTCCAGCTGCCGGTCCTGGCATCAGATGGCCCCATCGGGTCTGCGCATGCACAGTGGGACCAGCGCAAATGCGCGCATGCGCAGTGGGATCGGTGTGATTGCCGCGCATGCACGGTGACTCCCTTCTCTGCGCCGGCCCCGACGCAACATGACGTAGGGCTACAGGGGCCGGCGCGGATTAAAAAAGGCCCCCAGCCCGAGAGGTCGGCCCGCCGATTGGTAGGCCCCGATCGCAGGCCAGACCACAGCGGAGGCCCCCCCCTCACCAGATCCATTCATGCCGAGGTCCCGCCGGGTAAGACCGGGTTAGAAAGGAGACGGCGGGACTTGGGATTTTTTGTACGGCCGCTCGGCCCATCCTGGGCCGAGAATCACTGGGGGCGGCTGCGTAGAGCGGCCCCTGACCGGAGCCAATGGCGCCAATTCTCCGCTCTCCGGAGAATCGGTGGACCGGCGTCGGGGCGGCCTCGCGCAATTCGCGCCCGTCCCGGTGATTCTCCGGCCCGGCCTGGGCTGAGAGAATCCCGCCCCATGTGTGTTATATGCAGAGAACTATTGCCAAATGAGAGGAAAACTTTCAGATTTTGAAAGAGAAATGGTGGGCGAAAAATTATTTTGGATATTGAGATCCCAGAGTCGGTTACTAACTTATAGCTGACTCCAAATGGAAAGACTACACTGTTGTGCATTGCCTGCGACAGCACATTAAAAACATACCAAAAACCAATGAGGCTGTGAGATTCTGGAGTAGCATGTCCCAGGAGTATCCAGTGTTGAGTAAAAGAAACATTTTGTTGTTATTGCCCTTCACAAACAACCTACATGTGTGAGGTTGGATTCCGTCCTCACAAAGATGAAGACAGCACAAAGGAACTGGCTGAAGTCTGCACCTGATATGCGCATTGCCCTCTCCTCCTCTGCACCTGATTGAAGTGAGATCATGAAGACCAAGCAGGCTCCCCTTTTGCATGAAAGCTAAGCGAATGTGGCCTATGTAGCAAAGGTCGGCTGGTTTGGGTTGCAAAGGTCGGCCCGCGTGAGTCCCGTAGGTCAGTCGGCGTGGGTCCTGAAGGTCAGCTGTCTGGCAAAAGTGGGTACCTGGTTTGGAAAACTGCCCTCGAGAATGAAACTGAGGAAATAATAATGGGGAATAATAATAATAATCTTTATTAGTGTCACAAGTAGGCTTCCATTAACATTGCTATGAAGTTACTGTGAAAATCCCCCAGTTTCCACACTCTGGCGCCTGTTCGGCTACACAGAGGGAGAATTCAGAATGCCCAATTCACCTAACAGCACGTCTTTCGGGACTTGTGGGAAGAAACCGGAGCACCCAGAGGGCACCCATGCAGACACGGGGAGAACGTACAAACTCCTCATAGACAGTGATCCAGCTGGGAATCGAACCTGGGTCCCTGGCGCTGTGAAGCAACAGTGCTAACCACTGTGCTACCATGCCGCCCACTGGGCAGAGGAGTTAAATAAATACTTTTGCATCAGTCTTCACTGTGGAAGATACAGATAGCATTCCAAAAGTATTAAATAATCAAGGGACAAAAGGGGGTCAGGGGAAGGAAATAAGTACAATAACTATCTCTTCAGAAAAAGTAAAAAAGATAAAGGTAAAGTCACCATAGTCCCAGATGCCCATTGGCAGCTTTCCGCTTTGAGGGGAGAGCTGACTGGTGATGATTTAACCTGAGGAACCAGGTGAGGAGCAAGGTTGTGAAGGTGGGGCCTTCATGGATAACCTCAGCCGGTATGGGAATAGAACCTATGCTGCTGGCCTTGCTCTGCATCAGCTGTCTAGCCAAGTGAGCTAAATGAGAAAAAATACTAGGGAACTAATATTGCTAAAGGGCAATAAGGAAGTAGCTACAGAGATGGTGGATGCACTGGTAGTAATCTTCTGAGAATCCTTAAATTCTGGAAAAGTCCCATATGACTGGAAAACTCCCAATGTAACAAACACCCTTATTCAAAAAGGGAGGGAGGCAAAAAACAGGTAACTACAGGCTTAACTTCTGTCATTGGGGAAATGTTAGAGTCCATTATAAAGGATGTAATAGCAGAGCATTTAGAAATACATAATATAATCAAGCAGAGTCAGCATGGCTTCATGAAGGGGAAATCACAAAAGGCTGGCATGCAAATTAAGCAGGTAATGGGGAAGATGAATGTAATGCTGGACTTAATTTGAAAAGGAATGCAGTATAAAAATAGAGAATTCTTGCTCAAACTATACAAGGCACTGGTTAGACTACACCTGGAACACTGTGAACAGTTTTAGTCCCCATATATAAGGAAAGACATACTGGCATTGAAGGCAGTCCAGAGAAGGTTTACCAGATTGATTCCAGGTATGGAGGGATTTTATACAAGGAGAGGTTGAATAGGTTGGGCCTGTACTCATCCGAGTTTACAAGAATAAGAGGCAACATAATTGAGACATATAGGATCCTCAGGGGTCTTTATTGAGTAGATGTTGAGAGGATGTTTCTCCTTGTGGGATAGTCTAGGATCAGACGGCATAATCCCAGAGTAAGGGGTTCTCGTTTTAAACAGCGATGAGGAGGAATTTCTTCTCTTAGAGGCTAGTGAATCTGTGGAATTCTTTACAGCAGAGGGCTGTAGAGACTGAGTCGTTGAGTATGTTCAGGATAGACAGAGTTTGAATCACAAATGGAATCAAGGGTTATGGAGATAAGAAGGGAAAGTGGAGTGAATGATTAACATATCCGATCAGTCATAATCTTATTGAATAACAGTCTTGATGGGCCGGATGGTCTACTTCAGTTCCTACATTTTATGGTCTAATTCCTGCCTTGTGACAAGCCATGTGTAGAGGTCATAGCACGGGTACAATGTGGCAGATAGGCCTGTGCCAATTGATAGCTATGAGATTACGTAATGTAGCGACGTATGGTCAAACTCGGATCAGTGAATTAACAAAGTTTATTAACGGAACTAATGAGCACAGGGGCACAAAACTCCGACTGCTAGATCATGTCCAAGCAACTCTCAAACTTGGCTCCCCACTGGATGAATGGGTCACATGATCCTTTCAGGGAAACGCCTCTTAAAGGAGCTTCAACACCACTTCCCTCCCCCTTCTAGAGTCAAGTCGAACTATATACACCACAACAGATGAGCGACAAGTTACAAAAATATAATGTAAATGTAGGAGGGAATCCAGTCCATTATAAATCTAGTCTGTCCGATGACTTCCAAACTCGCTGTGAGCGATGAAGCTCCTCGGCAGGCTCCTCTCCTGTTGGAGCAAACTATCCCCGGTCTCAGCTGGACGAATTTCTTGGCAAGTGCCCTCTTCACTTGCCGATGCTGCTTAGGTTTTTTCTATTGCTCAGGCTCGCACTTCACCCCCACTTGCCTTGGATTGGGCCAGCATTACCGGCTTGACCCTACTTGACTGCTCCTTCGGAGCAACGTTCGTTTGTCACCCCTTACACGAACCCTGGGTGGGATTATCCGAGCTGGAGGCACAATGTTCACACCGCTCCAGCTCCCTTCCCAGCGCCAACTGGGCGCTGTGCCAACCCGCGCATGCGCAGTGGCGCTGTGCCAACTCACGCATGCGCAGTGGCGCAGCTCCAACCCGTGCATGCGCAGTGGCGCTGTGCCAACCCACGCATGCCCAGTGGCGCCGCGCCAACCCACGCATGTGCAGTGGCGCCGCGCCAACCCACGCATGCGCGGTGGACTTCCTCAACGCGCTGGCCCCGACGCAACATGGCGTGGGGGCTCAGGGGCCAGTCACGTAACAAAATAGGGCCGGGGCTGGAGAGGCCGGCCCGTGGGCCAGACCCCATCGGAGGCCTCCCCCCGGTGAAGGAGCCCCCCCCCCCCACAGGCCACCCCCGACCCTGCGCGCAGAGTTCCCGCCGGCTGTGAGCAGATGTGGACGGCGCCGGTGGGACTCTGCCGTTTCCGCACGGCCGCTCGGCCCATCAAGGCCAGAGAATCAGCGGCCGGCCGCGGACAGCGCCTGCGCAAATGGCGCCGACTCACCGCTCCTCGGCATGGGGCTCGGAGAATCCCGCCCCCTATGTTTTCGCACTCTATTTCCTCGAACATCGATGACATATGACACCGGCCCACTTTTTTCGATGACTTCCCTGGGATCCACTCTGGACCTCTCCCAAAGTTCCTTGTGGAAACCAGCTGGCCCACCCTGAAAGCTCTCTCCAGGTTGCTTGGATTGTGACATCCCGTTAGGTCACCAAGCTTTATCTCCTCCCCTCCCGCAATGTTTGCAACTACGAGATCCAGGTCTGCCGACACATACCAATCAACAATTGAGCAGGGGATACCCCATGGCATAAGGGATTGTCCAGAAAGCCATCAGAAACCTCAAAATTTTAGTTTGCAGGGAGCCCTGGGGCTGCTTTATAATCGATTCCTTTAAGGTCTTGGCCGCTTGCACTGCCAACACATTGGTTTTAGCATGGGAACCCGTTCTCCGCCCAATCGCGTTTCGCAATTACAGCGTCAGCCAATGGAGAATCCCGCCCAGCAAGTTTGCACCGATTGGATGGTAAAGTGGTTTTGCAAAGGAAAGCAGAATGTGACAATTAAATGACAAGCTTTGCAAAACTAAACTTTCCTCAGGAACGACTGACAATTCAGAAGCTATTTTAATTTACAGACTAATTTTTATCCTAAATATTCTAATTGTAAGCACACGCCAGGTAGTCAAGCTCAAGGTTTTCAGAATCTATTCCGAACGGGTAGAGGGAATCCTGAAGGGGGAGGGCAAACAGGCAGAGGTCGTTGTACATATTGGTACTAACGACATAGGCAGGAAGGGGCATGATGTCCTGCAGCAGGAGTTCAGGGAGTTAGGCAGAAAGTTAAAAGACAGGACCTCTAGGGTTGTAATCTCGGGATTACTCCCTGTGCCACGTGCCAGTGAGGCTAGAAATAGGAAGATAGAGCAGCTAAACACGTGGCTAAACAGCTGGTGTAGGAGGGAGGGTTTCAGTTATCTGGACCACTGGGAGCTCTTCCGGGGCAGGTGTGACCTATATAAGAAGGACGGGTTGCATCTAAACTGGAGAGGCTTAAATATCCTAGCCGCGAGGTTTGCTAGTTGTCGTGTTGGGTGCTCTGCTACACAGACGAACCAACACGGTTGCAGATGGTACAACTCTGTTTTATTACTAACAATAACAACATTTGTAAACTTGTTACTTTGGTTCGTTCATTCCCCTTTAATCTGTGGACCCAGCCCTAACACTATCATAGAGAGGCACTCAGCACATGGTGGATGTCTGAGTGGCTTGCTGTGAGCTCTGTGCCCTGAGCTGTCTCCTGCTGCAGTGAGCGGGAACTGTGGTGTTCCCCATTTTATAGTGCGTGTGCCCCTGCCTGTGATTGGCTGTGATGTTGCATGTGTGTTGATTGGTCCGTTGATCTGTCCATCAGTGTGCATGTGTGTTTGCACCATGATATGTATCTGAATATCATGAATCCCCCCTTTTTTACAAGAATATGTGCCTATGTGGTAATATATATAGATGTGTACTGAGTGTAGCTGAATGGGTGTGTGCAATATCTACAACATGTACATGAGGCTAAACTGTATACATAGGAAGGTGTCAGGTGCAACATAGCAACGAGGTTGTACCATAAACAAAACAAGTGTAAACATCAAGCATCAAAATGAACCCCTGTAACGACAAAAGAGAAACATATTAACATTGTGGCAGAATACTTTAGTGAGTCCAATGTTCAAACAGGCTCATAAGTCCAGCCTAGTCGGTGGGTGCGAATTTGGGTTGACCGCCTCAAGGGTGGGTCAGGATCCACCGGCTGAGGAATGGGCCTGGCCACAGGCGACAAAGGAATGGACATGGTGGCAGGAAGCTCCACGAAGTCGACACCAGGAACAACAGGAGGGCGTGGCACCGGTGTATGATCATGTAGCGAGCTCGGAAGCAGGCGAAGAGCCCGGCGCTTGCGCCGGCGAATGGAGCCATCAGGCATGCGAACCAGGAACGAGCGGGGAGCCACACGTTGGAGAACTTCGGCAGTTGCCGACCAGCCACCCTCTGGTAGGTGGATGCGGACGTTGTCTCCAGACGCCAAGGCAGGAAGATCAGTTGCCCGAGTGTCATGTGCCACCTTCTGCTGAGCATGCTGCTGTCACATCATTTGCAGTACTGGAGCATAGTCGGGTGTAGGAACAAGAATGGATGGCACAGTGGTCCTGAGGGCGTGACCTATCAATAGCTGGGCTGGTGGGAGGCCAGTGGCTAGTGGGGCCGAGCGATAGACCAGCAGGGCTAAGCAGAAATCCGATCCGGCATCCGCAGCCTTGCGGAGGAGCCGCTTGATGATATGAACGCCCTTTTCTGCCTTGCCATTTGACTGGGGATGCAGAGGGTTGGACGTCACGTGTGTGAAGCCATACGAAGCAGCAAAAGAAGACCATTCTTGGCTCGCAAAACAGGGCCCATTGTCCGACATGACAGTAAGTGGAATGCCATGGCGAGCGAAGGTCTCTTTGCATTCCCTGATGACAGCGGACGATGTCAAATCGTGCAGGCGTATGGCCTCTGGGTAGTTCGAAAAGTAATCTATGATGATGACGTAGTCTCTGCCAAGTGCATGAAAAAGGTCCACACCCACCTTCGCCCAGGGGGACGTCACCAACTCACGGGGCTGAAGCGTCTCAGGGGGTTGCACCGGCTGAAACCTTTGGCAGGTGGGGCAGTTGAGCACCATGTTGGCAATGTCATCGCTGATGCCCAGCCAGTATACAGCTTCTCGGGCCCTCCGACTGCACTTCTCAACCCCCAGATGGCCTTTGTGCAATTGGTCGAGGACCAGCTTGTGCATGCTGTGTGGAATCACAATCCGGTCCAGCTTTAGGAGGACACCGTCAATGACGGCCAAGTTGTCCCGGACATTGTAGAATTGTGGGCACTGTCCTTTGAGCCACCCTCCCGTCATGTGGCGCATCACACGTTGTAGAAGGGGGTCAGCCGCAGTCTCCCGGCGAATACGGGCCAGACTTGAATGATCAGCTGGCAGATTGGCCGATGTGAAGGCCACATGCGCTTCGACCTGACAGACGAACCCCTCCAAATCGGGCAGTGTGCTTACTGCTCTTGATAGGACATCCGCAATGATGAGGTACTTACCCAGGGTGTAGACCAGTTGGAAGTCGTACCTCCGGAGCTTGAGCAGAATGCGCTGGAGGCGAGGGGTCATCTCATTCAGGTCCTTTTGTATGATGCTGACCAGGGGGCGATGGTCGGTTTCCACAGTAAACTGAGGGAGACCATACACGTAGTCGTGGAACTTATCTATGCCAGTTAACAAACCCAGGCACTCTTTCTCGATTCTGCGCATAGCGCTGTTCTGTGGGGGTCATGGCCCGCGAGGCATAGGCGACCGGGGCCCATGATGCAGTGTCATCCCGTTGCAGGAGTACCGCCCCAATGCCGGACTGGCTGGCAACAGTCGAGATCGTCGTATCTCGAGAGGTGTTGAAGAACGCCAACACCGGGGCTGTGGTGAGCTTAATTTTGAGCTCCTCCCATTCCTTCTGGTGTGCGGGGAGCCACTGGAACTCCGTGGTCTTCTTCACTAGGTGGCGAAGAGCCGTTGTGTGGAAGGCAAGGTTGGGAATGAACTTCCCCAGGAAGTTGACCATCCCGAGAAAGCGTAGCACTGCTTTCTTGTCTGCCGGCTGCGGCATGGCTGTAATGGCGCTAACTTTGTCTGCATCCGGACGCACTCCTGACCGGGATATGTGGTCCCCCAGAAACTTTAGTTCAGTTTGGCCAAAAGAACACTTGGCTCGGTTGAGGCGCAGGCCGTGTTCCCGTATCCGAGCAAAGACACTCTGGAGACGACTGATGTGCTCCTGTGGTGTGGTGGACCAGATGATGACATCGTCAACATAGACGCGCACCCTTTCGATGCCCTCCATCATCTGTTCCATGATTCTGTGAAACACCTCGGATGCCGAATGATGCCAAATGGCATTCTGTTGTAGCAGTACCTGCCGAAAGGAGTTTTGAAGGTGCACAGCTTCCTGCTGGACTGATCCAGTTGAATCTGCCAAAAACCCTTCGAGGCATCCAGTTTTGTGAAGATTTTAGCCCGGGCCATTTCGCTCGTGATCTCTTCCCGTTTGGGTATGGGGTAGTGTTCCCTCATGATGTTGTTCAGGTCTTTCGGGTTGATGCAGATCCGGAGTTCGCCAGAGGGCTTTTTAACGCACACCATGGAGCTGACCCATGGCGTGGGCTCCGTGACCCGGGAAAGCACTCCTTGGTCCTGGAGATCCTGCTGCTGCTGCTTGAGGTGGTCCTTGAGTGGTGTTGGGACTCTACGAGGTGTGTGAATGACCGGGGTGGCGTCCGGTTTGAGCCGTGTTCTCTAAATGTAGGGCAGTGTGCCCATGCCCTCGAATGCCTCCTGGTTGTGGGCGAGGAGCGAGTTGAGCTGTGCCCTGAATTCTGCATCCGGGAAGTCTGACGTGCCTTCTGGAGACAGAGCGTGTACCCGCTGAACGAGGTGGAGAACCTTTCATGCCTGTGCGCCTAGCAGGGAGTCCTTCGATGATCCAGCTATCTCAAAGGACAGTGTGGCCTTATATGCATTGTGTGTCACCTGGAGCTGGCAGGATCCCATGGCCTTGAGAATGTTTCCGTTGTAGTCGACCATCTTACAACGGGATGGCCGAATTGGTGGTCTGACCTTCAAGGCGTAGAAGGCTGACCATGCTATTAGGTTGGCAGAGGCACCAGTGTCTAAACGGAATGTGATTGGTGATCGGTTGACCGTTAGGGTGGCACACCATTCATCACCCGGATTGACACTGTTCACTGGCATCGGCTGGTGGGTCCTGCTTGGGGACATCCGGTTCCTGTCAATGACCGCAATGCGGAAGGCTTCCCGGTCGTCTGTATCACTGGTCTCTATATCGTCAGGGTATGACTCGGTGTATGGAGGCTGAATGGTCCGCACGTCCCTGCGAGGCTGGCGGAATTGGGGAGCGTTGGCAGGTTGAGCTGCTCGACAGCAGGCAGCGTAGTGGCCCATCTTGCCACAGCAGAGGCATTGACTGTTCTTTGCTGGACATTGCCGCTTTAAATGTGCGGATCCACAATTCAGTAAGTTTTAAAGTGCTGGTGAACAAGGATAAGAGTGGTCCTAGGGTGAATGTGCTAAATTGGGGGAAGGCTAATTAGAACAATATTAGGTGGGGACCTAGATTGGGGGTGGATGTTTGAGTGTAAATTAACATCTTACATGTGGGAGGCTTTCAAGTGTCAGTTGAAAGGAATTCAGGACCGGCATGTTCCTGTGAGGAAGAAGGGTAAATACGGCAATTTTCGGGAACCTTGGATAACGAGAGATATTGTAGGCCTCGTCAAAAAGAAAAAGGAGGCATTTGTCAGCGCTAAAAGGCTGGGAACAGACAAAGCCTGTGTGGAATATAAGGAAAGTAGGAAGGAACTTAAGCAAGGAGTTAGGAGGGCTAGAAGGGGTCACGAAAAGTCATTGGCAAATAGGGTTAAGGAAAATCCCAAGGCTTTTTACACTTACATAAAAAGCAAGAGGGTCGCCAGGGAAAGGGTTGGCCCACTGAAGGATAGGGAAGGGAATCTATGTCTGGAGCCAGAGGAAATGGGCGAGGTACTAAATGAATACTTTGCATCAGTATTCACCAAAGAGAAGGAATTGGTAGATGTTTACATAGATTACATAGAACATACAGTGCAGAAGGAGGCCATTCGGCCCATCGAGTCTGCACCGACCCACATTAATCCCCCACTTCCACCCAATAACCCCTCCCAACCCTTATGGACACTACGGGTAATTTAGCATGGCCAATCCACCTAACCTGCACGTCTTTGGACTGTGGGAGGAAACCGGAGCACCCGGAGGAAACCCACGCGGACACGGGGAGAACGTGCAAACTCCACACAGACAGTGACCCAGCGGGGAATCGAACCTGGGACCCTGGCGCTGTGAAGCCACAGTGCTAATCACTTGTGCTACCGTGCTGGTTCTGGAGAAGGGTGTGTAGATAGCCTGGGTCACATTGAGATCCAAAAAGACGAGGTGTTGGGCGTCTTGAAAAATATTAAGGTAGATAAGTGCCCAGGGCCTGATGGGATCTACCCCAGAATACTGAAGGAGGCTAGAGAGGAAATTGCTGAGGCCTTGACAGAAATCTTTGGATCCTCACTGTTTTCAGGTAATGTCCACCAACGACTCTACTTTCTCAGAAGACTAAGGAAATTTGGCATGTCAGCTACGACTCTCACCAACTTTTACAGATGCATTATTGAAAGCATTCTTTCTGGTTGTATCACAGCTTGATATGGTTCCTGCTCTGCCCAAGTCCGCAGGAAACTACAAAAGGTTGTGAATGGAGCCCAGTTCATCACGTAATCCAACCTCCTATCCATTTACTCTGCCTTTAATCCCCGCTGCCTCGGAAAGTCAACCAGCATAATTAAGGACCCCACGCATCCCGGACGTAGTCTCTTCCACCTTCTTCTGTCAGGAAAAATATACAAAAGTTTGAGGTCACGTACCAACTGACTCAAGAACAGCTTCTTCCCTGCTGACATCAGACTTTTGAATGGACCTACCTCGTATTAAGTTGATCTTTTCTCTACACCCTAGTTATGACTGTAACATTACATTCTGCAGTCTCTCCTTCCTTCCCTATGTATGGTATGTGTTGTCTGTATAGCATGCAAGGAACAATACTTTTCAATGTATACTAATACATGTGACAATAATAAATCAAATCAAATTAAATTTGTTTTGCTATTGATGTGCCATTATATTCTATGGTGATGTTTTTTGCAAGAGTTGGTCAATCAAGATTTATTAACTACTTTCAGGTTTCACAAGAATTATATTCTATTCTCCTGTGTATGCCATCTCGCTGGGGAATGTTAAACGGACTAAACAATTTGAGGTTATTGTCAGTAAAAAACGTCCTCATACTGTTTGTGCAATCAGAATGATAGAACTCGTTATTGTCAGATATTGTCTGCAGAACAGGTTTATTAAAATTTATTTTTCTTCAGTCAGGTCGATAAAGTTCACCATCTACTTTGGGTTATTATTCCATTTATCTGTCCAGGCCTTGGAAGTTGTCTGCAGAAATCATACCGCAATTGCAGAGTTTTCAAGTCAAGCCTCTTCAATTGGGATGCTTGATATCGATTAGTGTAAGAATAATAATTCATGTTAGGATGCAAAACCCATCCTAACTTAGATTCCTGCCGATGTCTGATCTATGTGCAAGGAATTGAGCCTCATGGGAAATCAAGAGCAGCTTTTTGAAGTTCTTATCTCAGCTGCTTTTGCACCATGTTGTGGAATCAAAGCTCCAGTCATAGACGAAAAAATAATTGTTGCAAAGTGAACAGCCACAGGTAATAGCATGCCAGAGTGAACAACAGCATTTCAAAGGGACAACTGCATTATTGAACTATGAGGTATTGACCATTCTGAACATTTTCCCACAGGCTTATCTCCAGCTGCATTTGGCAATTTCAGAGAAGTCACTTAAGTAACCATTTTACCATTAATCTCCTTTTACTGAGTATATTTAAAATATTCTGTTATTTCCAATACAAATTGAGGGGGATTTTAGAACCTAGAACATTACAGCACAGTACAGGCCCTTTGGCCCTCGATGTTGCGCCGACCTGTGAAACCACTCTAAAGCCCATCTACACTATTCCCTTATCGTCCATATGTCTATCCAATGACCATTTGAATGCCCTTAGTGTTGGCGAGTCCACTACTGTTGCAGGCAGGGCATTCCACGCCCTTACTACTCTGAGTAAAGAACCTACCTCTGACATCTGTCCTATATCTATCTCCCCTCAATTTAAAGCAATGTCCCCTCGTGCTAGACATCACCATCCGAGGAAAAAGGCTCGCACTGTCCACCTTATCCAATCCTCTGATCATCTTGTATGCCTCAATTAAGTCACCTCTTAACCTTCTTCTCTCTAACGAAAACAGCCTCAAGACCCTCAGCCTTTCCTCATAAGATCTTCCCTCCATACCAGGCAACATTCTGGTAAATCTTCTCTGCACCCTTTCCAATGCTTCCACATCCTTCCTATAATGCGGCGAACAGAATTGCACGCAATACTCCAAATGCGGCCGCACCAGAGTTTTGTACAGCTGCAACATGACCTCATGGCTCCGAAACTCAATCCCTCTACCAATAAAAGCTAACACACCGTACGCCTTCTTAACAACCCTCTTTCACGGATCTATATACATGGACACCGAGATCTCTCTGCTCATCCACACTGCCAAGAATCTTACCATTAGCCCAGTACTCTGTCTTCCTGTTATTCCTTCCAAAATGAATCACCTCACACTTTTCTGCATTAAACTCCATTTGCCACCTCTCAGCCCAGCGCTGCGGCTTATCTATGTCCCTCTGTAACTTGTAACATCCTTCCGCACTGTCCACAACTCCACCGATTTTAGTGTCATCTGCAAATTTACTCACCCATCCTTCTACGCCCTCCTCCAGGTCATTTATAAAAATGACAAACAGCAGTGGCCCCAAAACAGATCGTTGTGGTACACCACTAGTAACTGAACTCCAGTCTGAACATTTCCCATCAACCACCACCCTTTGTCTTCTTCCAGCTAGCCAATTTCTGATCCAAACTGCTAAATCGCCCTGAATCCCATGCCTCTGTATTTTCTGCAGTAGCCTACCATGGGGAACCTTATCAAACGCTTTACTGAAATCCATATACATCACATCAACTGCTTTACCCTCATCCACCTGTTTGGTCACCTTCTCAAAGAACTCAATAAAGTTTGTGAGTCACGACCGACCCTTCACAAAACCGTGTTGACTATTTCTAATCAAATTATTCCTTTCCAGATGATTATACATCCTATCTCTTATAAACCTTTCCAAGATTTTGCCCACAACAGAAGTAAGGCTCACTGGTCTATAGTTACCGGGGTTGTCTCTACTCCCCTTCTTGAACAAGGGGACAACATTTGCTATCCTCCAGTCTTCTGGCACTATTCCTGTAGACAAAGATGACTTAAAAATCAAAGCCAAAGGCTCAGCAATCTCCTCCCTAGCTTCCCAGAGAATCCTAGGATAAATCCCATCCGGCCCAGGGGACTTATCTATTTTCACACTTTCCAGAATTGCTAACACCTCCTCCTTATGAATCTCAAGCCCTTCTTGTCTAGTAGCCTGAATCTCAGTATTCTCCTCAACAACATTGTCTTTTTCTTGTGTGAATACTGACGAAAAATATTCATTTAGCACCTCTCCTATCTCCTCGGACTCCAAGCACAACTTCCCACTACTGTCCTTGACTGGCCCTACTCTTACCCTAGTCATTCGTTTATTCCTGACATATCTATAGAAAGCTTTAGGGTTATCCTTGATCCTACCTGTCAAAGACTTCTCATGTCCCCTCCTGGCTCTTCTTCGCTCTCTCTTTAGGTCCTACCTAGCTAACTTGTAACTCTTGAGCGCCCTAACTGAATCTTCATGTCTCATCTTTACATAAGCCTCCTTCTTCCTCTTGACAAGTGTTTTGACTGCTTTAGTAAACCACGGTTCCCTTGCTCGACCACTTCCTCCCTGCCTGACAGGTACATACTTATCAAGGACACGCAGTAGCTGTTCCTTGAACAATCTCCACATTTCCATTGTGCCCATCCCCTGCAGTTTTCCTCTCCATCCGTTGCATCCTAAGTCTTGCCTCATCGCATCATAATTGCCTTTCCCCTAGATATAACTCTTGCCCTGCGGTATATACCTATGCCTTTCCATCGCTAAAGTAAACGTAATCGAATTGTGGTCACTATTGAATGAAACTTTAAATTATAAGTATCTTAACCTGTCGAACGACGCCAAGTTTGGGGGAAGCTTAGTTGATGAATCAAGTCCTGACGCAATACGACAAGTTGTAAGATTTGTACTATTTCTAGACTGTGTTAAGTTGTTCGATTCCTTGTATTATTTGACCGTGTAAAGTTGAAGGAATTTATATCATCTCTGCTATTCGGTTATCAGTAGCACTTTGCGAATACTGGTACTCAGCAGAAATTTGCAGTATAAACTCCTCAGGTGCCAAAAAAGAATTGTTTTATTTGTAGTCGCTTGATTACAATTTGAAAGTCATTTAAAAGGCAATTCGTAGACAATTCGAAGCTTTCATAGAATTACAGACATTATCTTTCTTTGCTTAGGCAGACAGCTCGAAAGTAACTTTTAAAAGGTCAAAGTCTGGCAATGAAACATGAAGAGAGAGAGAAAGCTAATCTTCAGCTAAACTCAAACTCAAAGTCAAAAGTGGACTAACATCACTGACACAGACTGTTAAACCGACAACCCCCAAAAGACATAAACTAAAATGGAGACTAGAATCAAAGGCAAAAAACACTAAACTAACAGAAAGACAACACAGCACAACACACCCCCAAAGACAATACACCACAGACAACACACTAAAAACTAAACCTAAAATGGCGGGGGAAACTTTTCAGTTATACACTTTCATATCTGTCTTAAGTCATCTAATCACACCCCAATATAATCCTAATTGGTTTGGGTTAGACTCAAACACATTTGATTTGATGGCAAGCCGTCCATCTTCAATGTGCAACATCAGCTTTTCTGACCTAGCTGTTATCTGCATTGTGAACAATGGTGCCTTCATGTTGCCGTGTAGTCAGTCCCTGTCCTTGACAATTAGCACAAGCAGTGTCAAATTATCTTGAAAATATGCATTTGCCAGAACAACGGACTTCAGTAAAAGTGAATTATGCTGTATAAATGGGTATTTAAAACTGGGGCTCAACATTTATGCTTAAACAGCTATCTTTTACCTATACTAGTTGTATTCGAAATACTTGGCTTCTACAACTATCACCAAAGTCCTCACCTACCTCCAAATCTAACACCTGTCCTGGTTCATTACCCAGTACCAAATCCAATATGGCCTTGCCTCTCGTTGGCCTATCTACATACTGTGTCAGGAAACCCTCCTGCACACATTGCACAAAAACAGACCTATCAAAAGTACTCGAACTATAGCGTTTCCAGTCAATATTTGGAAAGTTAAAGTCCCCATAACAACTACCCTGTTGCTTTCGCTCCTATCCAGAATCATCTTTGCAATCCTTTCCCCTGGAACTTTTTGGAGGCCTATAGAAAACCCCTAACAGGGTGACCTCTCCTTTCCTGTTTCTAACCTCAGCCCAAAGTACCTCAGTAGACGTGTCCTCATCAAACGTCCTTTCTGCCACGTAACCCTGTCCTTGACTAACAATGCCACCCCTCCCCCTCTTTTACCACCTTCCCTGAGCTTACTGAAATATCTAAACCCCGGCACCTGCAACAACCATTCCTGTCCCTGTTCTATCCATGTCTCCGAAATGGCCACAACATCGAAGTCCGAGGTACCAACCCGAAGTTCACCCACCTTATTCCCTGTAACTTTGAAACCTTACTCATGACCTCACTACTCTCAACCTCCTGTATACTGGAGCTACAATTAAGGTTCCCAAGCCCCTGCTGAACTAGTTTAAACCCTCCCAAAGAGCATTAGCAAATTTCCACCCCCCCCCCCGGATATTGGTACCCCTCTGGTCCAGGTGTAGACCATCCCGTTTGTAGAGGTCCCACTGACCCCAGAATGAGCCCCAATTATCCAGAAATCTGAAACCCTCCCTCCTGCAGCATCCCTGTAGCCACGTGTTCAACTCCTCTCTCTCCCTAGTCCTCGTCTCGCTATCACGTGGCACGGGTAATAACACAGAGATAATAACTCTGTTTGTCCTAGATCTAGTTTCCACCCTAGCTCCTTGAATTCCTGCCTTACATCCCTATCCCTTTTCCTATCTATGTCATTGGTACCTATGTGGACCATGACTTGGGGCTGCTCCCCCTCCCCCTTAAGGATCCCAAAAACACGATCTGAGACATCATGCACCCTGGCACCTGGGAGGCAACACACCAACCGCGAGTCTCTCTCGTTCCCACAGAATCTCCTATCTATCCCCTGAACTATGGAGTCTCCAATGACTCATGCTCTACTCCTCTCCCCTCTTCCCTTCTGAGCAACAGGGACAGACTCTGTGCCAGAGACCTGTACCCCATGGCTTACCCCTGGTAAGTCCCCCACCCAACAGTATCCAAAGCGGTATACTTGTTACTAAGGGGAACGACTACAGGGGATCCCTGTACTGACTGCTTCCTCCCAGCCCCTCTCACCGGCACCCATCGATCTTTATTCTTCTGAGTAACTACATCCCTGAAGCTTCTATCTATGGCCACCTCTGCCTCCCGAATGATCTGAAGTTCATCCAGCTCCAGCTCCAGTTCCCGAACGTGTTTTCTGAGGAGCTGGAGATGGGTGCACTTCCCACAGATGAAATCAGCAGGGACACTGACGGCGTCCCTCACCTCAAACATTCTGCAGGAGGAACATTGCCATCCCCTCTAGATAATAAAAGAAAAAGAAAGAAAGAGCTTACCTGTTCTTCACTCCCCTTCTCAGCAAGCACTCACTCAGCAACCTCTGCGCTCCACACGATAACACATGACGGAAAAGAAAAGAAAAACTACTTACCAGTTACCAGCCAGTCCCTTACCTGCAGGCTGTGACGTCACGGTTCAACTTCTTTCGACTTCTACCTCCCTCGAGCCTTCCTCTTGATCTTTACAGCGACTGTTTTTTTTTGGTTAGAGGAGGGGGTAGGGAGGGAAACACTGAAGAAGTGTTTCGGGTTTAAGTGTCACTTGACAACAGCTCCTCCACAAACCACCTTCAAGTCAGGGTGAGCACACGAACGTATGCAAATTTCCCCTTTAACAGCCAATCAGCATCTCCGCTCTACTGCCCTCTGCTGGAACTTGTCTTCACTTGAACAGCTAGGGTCGCTTGCTGAGGTACACGTTCAAGTTAGGGTGAGCACACGGACGTATGCAAAATTCCCCCGCAACAGCCAATCAGCAGCTCCGCTCTACTGCCCTCTGCTGGATCTGCTGGCTCAGTTGGCTGAGAAAGGTATAATTTTATAGTACATCAGTAGTGAAAGTACAGAAGTGCTGTATGATTAATTATTTTAGTATCGATCAGAGTTGGAGGATTATCACTTCTAGCTTCTTTCAGGTGCTTAAATTTTGCTTTTGCTTACATTGCTTCTGATGTCAGATCGCACGTCCCAGCACTCAGGCTAGGTTGCCTAAATGCTTAAAATAGGGAAAGCTTTCTCAATTGATATTAGCTGCAGCCTGTACACTGACACCAGTTCAGATTCATTTTCCTCATAACTCGTGGGGACCTACTTCTGGTCTCTCAGCTTCAAATTCCAGATTGTTGAGTCAGTAACTTCAGTTCAGTTTCAGATGTTCTGAGATGTTGCTATGATTTTTCATTCAGCCTTCACACCATAATCAACCAAACATAATAACTACCAATCACACCATAACAACTACCAACCACACATAACAACTACCCAATCACACCATAACAACTACCAATGACATCATAACAACTACCAATCACTCCATAACAACTGCCAATCAGACCATAACAACTACCAACCACACATAACAATTACCAATCAGACCATAACAACTACCAATCACTCCACAACAATTGCCAATCACTCCATAACAACGACCAATCACACCAAAATAACAACCAATCACACCATAACAACTACCAAACACACCAAAACAACTACCAATCACACCATAACAACTACCAATCACATCAGAACAACTACCAATCAGTACATAACAATTACCAATCACATCATAACAACTAACAATCAGACCATAACAACTACCAATGACATCATAACAACTACCAATCGCACCATAACAACTACCAATCAGATCATAACAACGAACAATCAGACCATAACAACTACCGATCACTCCATAACAACTCCCAATCAGACCATAACAACTACCAATCACACCATAACAACTACCAATCAGATCATAACAACGAACAATCAGACCATAACAACTAACAATCACACCATAACAACTACCATTCAGACCATAACAACGACCGATCACTCCATAACAACGACCAATCATATCATAACAACTAGCAATCACTCCATAACAACTGCCAATCACTCCATAACAATGACCAATCACACCAAAACAACTACTAATCACACCATAATAACTACCAATCAGAACATAACAACTACCAAACACTCCATAACAACTGCTAATCACTCAATAACAACGACCAATCACACCAAAACAACTAACAATCACACCATAACAACGACCAATCACATCATAACAACTACCAACCACACATAACAACTACCCAATCAGACCATAACAACTACCAATCACACCATAACAACTACCAACCACACATAACAACTACCCAATCACACCATAACAACTACCAATCACTCCACAACAATTGCCAATCACTCCATAACAACTACCAATCACACCAAAATAACAACCAATCACACCATAACAACTGCCAAACACACCAAAACAACTACCAATCACACCATAACAACTACCAATCACATCAGAACAACTACCAATCAGTACATAACAATTACCAATCACATCATAACAACTAACAATCAGACCATAACAACTAGCAATCACATCATAACAACTACCAACCACACATAACAACTACCCAATCACACCATAACAACTACCAATCACACCATAGCAACTATCAATCACACCATAACAACTACCAATCAGACCATAACAACTACCAATCACACCATAACAACTACCAATCAGACCATAACAACTACCAAACACTCCATAACAACTGCTAATCACTCCATGACAACGACCAATCACACCATAACAACTACCAATCACATCATAACAACTACCAACCACACATAACAACTACCCAATCACACCATAACAACTACCAATCACACCATAGCAACTATCAATCACACCATAACAACTACCAATCACTCCATAACAACTACCAATCACATCATAACAACTACCAACCACACATAACAAGTACCCAATCACACCATAACAACTACCAATCAGACCATAACAAGTACCAATCACACCATAACAACTACCAATCACTCCATAACAACTACAAACTACACATTACAACTACACAATCACACCATGACAACTACCAATTGCACAAGAACAACTACCAATCACACCATAACAACTACCAATCACACCATAACAACTACCAATCACACCATAACAACTACCAATCACATCATAACAACTACCCAATCAGACCATAACAACTACCAATCACACCATAACAACTACCAACCACACATAACAACTACCCAATCACACCATAACAACTACCAATCACTCCACAACAATTGCCAATCACTCCATAACAACGACCAATCACACCAAAATAACAACCAATCACACCATAACAACTACCAAACACACCAAAACAACTACCAATCACACCATAACAACTACCAATCACATCAGAACAATTACCAATCAGTACATAGCAATTACCAATCACATCATAACAACTAACAATCAGACCATAACAACTACCAATGACATCATAACAACTACCAATCACACCATAACAACTACCAATCAGACCATAACAACTACCGATCACTCCATAACAACTACCAATCAGACCATAACAACTACCAATCACACCATAACAACTACCAATCAGATCATAACAACGAACAATCAGACCATAACAACTACCAATCACACCATAACAACTACCAATCAGACCATAACAACTACCAATCACATCATAACAACTACCAACCACACATAACAACTACCCAATCAGACCATAACAACTACCAATCACATCATAACAACTACCAACCACACATAACAACTACCCAATCACACCATAACAACTACCAATCACACCATAGCAACTATCAATCACACCATAACAACTACCAATCAGACCATAACAACTACCAATCACACCATAACAACTACCAATCAGACCATAACAACTACCAAACACTCCATAACAACTGCTAATCACTCCATAACAACGACCAATCACACCAAAACAACTACCAATCACACCATAATAACTACCAATAACACCATAACAACTACCAATCAGGCCATAACAACTACCAAACACTCCATAACAACTGCTAATCACTCCATAACAATGACCAATCACACCAAAACAACTAACAATCACACCATAACAACTACCAATCACATCATAACAACTACCAACCACACATAACAACTACCCAATCACACCATAACAACTACCAATCACACCATAGCAACTATCAATCACACCATAACAACTACCAATCAGACCATAACAAGTACCAATCACACCATAACAACTACCAATCACACCATAACAACTACCAATCACATCATAACAACTACCAATCAGTACATAACAACTAACAATCAGACCATAACAACTACCAATCACACCATAGCAACTATCAATCACACCATAACAACTACCAATCAGACCATAACAACTACCGATCACTCCATAACAACTACCAATCAGACCAGAACAACTACTAATCACACCATAACAACTACCAATCAGACCATAACAACTACCAACCACAAATAACAACTACTCAATCACACCATAACAACGACCAATCATATCATAACAACTACCAATAACACCATAACAACTACCAATCAGACCATAACAACTACCAATCACTCCATAACAACTGCTAATAACTCCATAACAACGACCAATCACACCAAAACAACTAACAATCACATCATAACAACTACCAACCACATCATAACAACTACCAACCACACATAACAACTACCCAATCACACCATAACAACTACCAATCACACCATAGCAACTATCAATCACACCATAACAACTACCAATCAGACCATAACAACTACCAATCACACAATAACAACTACCAATCACTCCATAACAACTGCCAATCACACCATAACAACTACCAATCACATCATAACACCCACCAATTGCACCAGAACAATTACCAATCACACTATAACAACTACCAATCACACCGTAACAACTGCCAATCACACCATAACAACTACCAATCGCAACATAGCAACAACCAGTTGCACCATAACAACAACTAGTTACATCGTAACAATTACCAATCACGCCATAACAACTACCAATCACAGTGTAGCAACTACCAATCACACCGTAACAACTACCAATCACAACATAATAGGTACCAATCACACCATAACAACTACCAATCACGGCATAACAACTACTAATCGCAGCAGAAGAACTACTCATCAAACCATAACAACTACAAATAACACCAGAACCAGTACCAATCATGCCGTAACAATGACTAATCACACCATAACAACTACCAATCACAGCATAACTACTACCTATCACACCATGACAACTAACAATCACACCATAACAACTACCAAACACATCAGAACAACTACCAATCAGACCATAACAACTACCAATCACATCATAACAACTACCAAACAAACATAACAACTAACCAATCACACCATAACAATGACCAGTCACACCATAACAACTACCAATCACTCCATAACAACTGCCAATCACACCATCACAACTACCAATCACATCATAACAACTACCAATCACATCATAACAACTACCAATCGCACAAGAACAACTACCAATCACACCATAATAACTACCGATCACTCCATAACAACTGCCAATCACATCATAACAACTACCAATCACATCATAACAACTACCAAACAAACATAAAAACTACCCAATCACACCATAACAACTATCAGTCACACCATAACAACTACCAATCACTCCATAGCAACTGCCAATCACACCATCACAACTACCAGTCACATCATAACAACTACCAATCACATCATAACAACTACCATTCGCACCAGAACAACTACTCATCAAACCATAACAACTACTAATAACACGAGAACCAGTACCAATCATGCCGTATCAACTACCAATCACACCATAACAACTACCAATCAGACCATAACAACTACCAACAACTCGTAACAACTACCGATTCACACCATAACAACTACCAACCACATCATAACAACTACCAATCACACCATAACAACTACCAATCAGACCATAATAACTACCGATCACTCAATAACAACTGCCAATCACACCATAACAACTACCAATCACACCATAACAACTACCAACAACTCATAACAACTACCCAATCACACCATAACAACTACCAACAACTCATAACAACTACCCAATCACACCATAACAACTACCAATCACATCATAACAACTACCAATCACACCATAACAACTACCAATCTGACGATAACAACTACCGATCACTCCATAACAACTACCCAATCACACCATAACAACTACCAATCACACCATAACAACTACCAATCACACCACAACAACCACCAATCAGACCTTTACAACTACCAATCAGACCATAACAACTACCGATCACTCCATAACAACTGCCAATCACTCCATAACAACTACCAATCAGACCATAACAACTACCGATCACACCATAACAACTACCAATCACATCATAATAACTACCAATCACACCATAACAACTACCAATCAGACCATAACAACTACCGATCACTCCATAACAACTGCCAATCACTCCATAACAACTACCAGTCCCTCCATAACAACTACCAATCAGACCATAACAACTACCGATCACACCATAACAACTACCAATCACATCATAACAACTACCAATCACACCATAACAACTACCAATCAGACCATAACAACTACCGATCACTCCATAACAACTGCCAATCACTCCATAACAACTACCAATCAGACCATAACAACTACCGATCACACCATAACAACTACCAATCAGAACATAACAACTACCGATCACTCCATAACAACTGCCAATAACTCCATAACAACTACCAATCACACCATAACAACTACCAATCACACCAGAACAACTACCAATCACATCATAACAACTACCAACCAAACATAACAAATACCCAATCACACCGTAACAACTACCAATCACACTATAACAACTACCAATCACAACCATAACAACTACCAATCAGACCATAACAACTACTGATTACTCCATAACAACTGCCAATCACTCCAAAACAACTACCAATCAGACCATAACAACTACCGATCACTCCATGACAACTGCCAATCACACCATAACAACTACCATTTAGACCATAACAACTACCAATCACTCCATAGCAACTGCCTATCACACCATAACAACTACCAATCACATTATAACAACTACCAATCAGACCACAACAACTACCAAACACACCATAACAAAGACCAATCAGACCATAACAACTACTCATCAAATCATAACAACTACTAATAACGCTGGAACCAGTACCAATCATACCATAACAACTACCAATCATACCATAACAACGACCAATCACACCATAACAACTACCAATCGCACCAGAACAACTACTCATCAAACCATAACAACTACTAATAACACCAGAACCAGTACCAATTGTGCCGTATCAACTACCAATCACACCATAACAACTACCAATCACACCATAACAACGACAAATCACACCATAACAACTACCAATCGCACCAGAACAACTATTCATCAAACCATAACTACTACTAATAACACCAGAACCAGTACCAATCACGCCATATCAACTACCAATCACAGCATAACAACGAACAATCACACCTTAACAACAATAGGTAACACCGTAACAGGTACCAATCACACCGGAACAACTACCAATTGCACCATAGCAACTACCAGTCGCACCATAACAACAACTAGTTACACTTTAACAATTACCAATCACGCCATAACAACTACCAATCACAGAGCAGCAACTACTAATCACACCGTAACGACTGTCAATCCCACCACATCCACTTCCAATCACACCACAACAACTACCAATCACACCACAACAATTACCCATCGCACCCGAACAACTACCAATCGCACCGGTACAACTACCAATCAATCACACCATAACAACTACCAATCCCACCACAACAACAACGAATCGCACCCGAACAACTACCAATCACATCATAACAACTACCAATCACACCACAACAACTACCAAACGCACCATAACAACTACCAATCCCACCACAGCAACTACCAATCATACCATAACAACTACCAATCCAACCACAACTAACAATCGCACCCAAGAAACTACCAATCACAGCGTAACAACAAATGATACCATAACAATTACCAATCACACGAGCACAACTACCAATCACACCATAATAATGACCATTCACATGATAGTAACTACCAATCAGACGATAACAAGTACCAATCACACCATGACACCTACCAATCAGACGATAACGACTACCAATCACACCATAACAACTACCAGCCACACATAACAACTACCAAATCACACCATAGCAACTACCAATCACATCATAACAACTATCAATCACACCATAACAACTACCAATCACACCATAACAACTACCAGTCACACATAACAACTACCAAATCACACCATAGCAACTACCAATCACATTATAACAACTACCAGCCACACATAACAACTACCAAATCACACCATAGCAACTACCAATCACATCATAACAACTACCAATCGGACCATAACAACTACCAATCACACCATAACAACTACCAATCGGACCATAACAACTACCAATCACACCATAACAACTACCAATCACACCATAACAACTACCAACCAAACATAACAACTACCCAATCACACCATAACAACTACCAATCACACCATAACAACTACCAATCAGATCATAACAACTACCAATCACACCATAACAACTACCAATCAGACCATAACAAATACCAATCACACCATAACATCTACCAGTCTCTCCATAACAACTACCAACCACACATAACAACTACCAAATCACACCATTGCAGCTACCATTCAGACCATAACAAATACCGATCACTCAATAACAACTGCCAATCACACCATAGCAACTACGAATCATACCATAACAACTACCAATCACACCATAACAACGACCAATCACACCATAACAACGCCCAATCACACCATAACAACTACTCACCAAACCATAACAACTACTAATAACACCAGAACCAGTACCAATCATACCATAACAAGTACCAATCACGCCATAACAACGACCAATCACACCATAACAGCTACCAATCGCACCAGAACAACTACTCATCAAACCATAACAACTACTAATAACACCTGAACCAGTACCAATCGTGCCGTATCAACTATCAATCACACCATAACAACTACCAATCACACCATAACAAAGACCAATCACACCATTACAACTACCAATCGCACCAGAACAACTACTTACAAACCATAACTACTACTAATAACACCAGAACCAGTACCAATCACGCCGTTTCAACTACCAATCACACCATAACAACGAACAATCACACCTCAACAACAATAGGTAACACCGTAACAACTACCAATCACACCAGACCAACTACCAATTGCAACACAGCAACTACCTGTCGCACCATAACAACAACTAGTTACACCGTAACAATTAGCAATCACGCCATAACAACTACCAATCACAGAGTAGCAACTACTAATCACACCACAACAACTATCAATCCCGCCACAACCACTACCAATGACACCAGAACAACTACCAATCACACCACAACAACCACTAATCACACCACAACAACTACCAATCGTATCCGAACAACTACCAATCGCACCGGTACAACTACCAATCAATCACACCATAACAACTACCAATCCCACCACGGCAACTACGAATCGCACCCGAACAACTACCAATCACATCATAACAACTGCCAATCACATCACAACAACTGCCAATCACACCATCACAACTGCCAATCACTCCATTACAACTACCAACCACACATAACAACTACCAATCACATCATAACAACTACCAATCACACCATGACAACTACCAATCAGGCCATAACAACTACCGATCACTCCACAACAACTGCCAATCACACCATCACAACTGCCAATCACTCCATTACAACTACCGACCACACATAACAACTACCCAATCATACCATAACAACTACCAATCAGACCATAACAACTACCGATCACTCCATAACAACTGCCAATCACACCATCAGAACTACCAATCCCATCATAACAACTACCAACCAATTCATAACAACTACCAATCACACCATGACAACTACCAATCAGGCCATAACAGCTACCGATCACTCTATAACAACTGCCAATCAGACCATAACAACTACCGATCACTCCACAACAACTGCCAATCACACCATCACAACTGCCAATCACTCCATTACAACTACCGACCACACATAACAACTACCCAATCATACCATAACAACTACCAATCAGACCATAACAACTACCGATCACTCCATAACAACTGCCAATCACACCATCAGAACTACCAATCCCATCATAACAACTACCAACCAATTCATAACAACTACCAATCGCACCATGACAACTACCAATCAGGCCATAACAGCTACCGATCACTCTATAACAACTGCCAATCAGACCATAACAACTACCGATCACTCCACAACAACTGCCAATCACACCATCACAACTGCCAATCACTCCATTACAACTACCAACCACACATAACAACTACCCAATCATACCATAACAACTACCAATCAGACCATAACAACTACCAATCACTCCATAACAACTACCAATCGCACGAGAACAACTAACAATCATACCATAACAACTACCAATCACACCATAACAACGGCCAATCATACCATTACAACTACCGATCACTCCATAACAACTGCCAATCACTCCATAACAACTACCAATCACACCATAACAACTACCAATCAGACCATAACAACTACCGATCACTCCATTACAACTGCCAATCACTCCATAACAACTATCAATCACACCATAACATCTACCAATCACATCATAACAACTACCAATCACACCATAACAACTACCAATCAGACTATAACAACTACCGATCACTCCATAACAACTGCCAATCACTCCATAACAACTACCAATCACACCATAACAACTACCAAACACACCATAACATCTACCAATCACACCATAACAACTACTAATCACATCATAACAACTACCAACCAAACATAACAACTACCCAATCACACCATAACATCTGCCAATCACTCCATAACAACCAGCAATCAGACAATAACAACTACCGATCACTCCATAACAACTGCCAATCACTCCATAACAACTACCAACCACACAGAACAACTATCAATCACACCATAACATCTACTAATCACATCATAACAACTACCTATCACACCATAACAACTACCAATCAAACCATAACAACTACCGATCACTCCATAACAACTGTCAATCACTCCATAACAACTACCAATCACAGCATAACAACTACCAAACACACCATAACATCTACCAATCACACCATAACAACTACCAATCACATCATAACAACTACCAACCAAACATAACAACTACCCAATCACACCATAACAACGCCCAATCACACCATAACAACTACTCATCAAACCATAACAACTACTAATAACACCAGAACCAGTACCAATCATAGCAATACAACTACCAATCACACCATAACAACGACCAATCACACCATAACAACTACCAATTGCACCAGAACAACTACTCATCAAACCATAACAACTACTAATAACACCAGAACCAGTACCAATCGTGCCGTATCAACTACCAATCAAACCATAACAACGACCAATCAGACCATAACAACTACCAATCACACCATAACAAAGACCAATCACACCATAACAACTACTCATCAAACCATAACAACTACTAATAACACCAGAACCAGTACCAATCATGCCGTATCAACTATCAATCACACCAGAACAACGAACAATCACACATTAACAACAATAGGTAACACCGTAACAGATACCAATCACACCAGAACAACTACCAATTGCACCATAGCAACTACCAGTCGCATCATAACATCAACTAGTTACACTGTAACGATTACCAATCACTTCATAACAACTACTAATCACAGAGTTGCAACTACTAATCACACCATAACGACGATCAATCCCAAAACTACCACTACCAATGACACCAGAACAACTACCAATCACACCACAACAACTACCAATCACACCACAACAATTACCAATCGCACCCGAACAACTCCCAATCGCACCGGTACAACTACCAATCAATCACACCAAAACAAAGACCAATCATACCATTAGAACCACCAATCGAACCAGAACAACTACTTATCAAACCATAACTACTACTAATAACACCAGAACCAGTACCATTCATGCCGTATCAACTACCAATCACACCATAACAACAAACAATCACACCTTAACACCAATAGGTAACACCGTAACAACTACCAATCACACCAGAACAACTACCAATTGCAACACAGCAACTACCAGTCGCACCATAATAACAAGTAGTTACACCGTAACAATTACCAGTCTCGCCATAACAACTACCAATCACAGAGTAGCAACTACTAATCACACCATAACAACTATCAATCCTGACACAACCACTACAAATCGCACCGGTACAACTACCAATCAATAACAACATAACAACTACCAGTCCCACCACAACAACTACGAATCGCACCCGAAAAACTACCAATCACACCATCACAACTACCAATCACATCATAACAACTACCAATCACAGCATGACAACTACCAATCAGGCCATAACAACTACCGATCACTCCACAACAACTGCCAATCACACCATCACAACTGCCAATCACTCCATTACAACTACCAACCACACATAACAACTACCCAATCATACCATAACAACTACCAATCGTACCATAACAACTACCGATCACTCCAAAACAACTGCCAATCACACCATCAGAACTACCAATCACTCCATAACAACTACCAACCACATCATAACAACTACCAATCGCACCATAACAACTACCAATCATACCATAACAAAGACCAATCACACCATAACAACTACCAATCGCACCAGAACAACTACTCATCAAACCATAACACGTACTAATAACAGCAGAACCAGTACCAATCATGCCGTATGAACTATCAATCACACCATAACAACTACCAGTCACACCATAACAACAAACAATCACACCTTAACAACAATGGGTTACACCGTAACAACTACCAATCACACCAAAACAACTACAAATCGCAACATAGCAACTTCCAGTCGCACCATAACAACAACTAGTTACACCATAACAATTACCAATCACACCGTAACAACTACCAATCACAAGATAATAAGTACCAAACACATCATAACGAGAACCAATCACACCATAACAACTACCAATCACACCATAACAACTACCAATCTCGCCATAACATCTACCATTCGCTCCAGAACAACTACTCATCAAACCATAACAACTAGTACCAATTATGCCGTAAGAACTACCAATCACACTATAACAACTACCAATCACACCATAACAACTACCTATCACACCATGACAACTACCAATCACACCATAACAACTACCAATCACACCATAACAACTACCTATCACACCATGACAACTAAAAATCACACCATAACAACCACCAATCACACCATAACAACTACCAATCACACTCTAACAACTACCAATCACACCATAACAACTACCAACCACACAAAACGACTCCCCAATCACACCATAACAACTACCAACCACACATAACAACTACCCAATCACTCCAGAACAACTACCAATCACAACCATAACAACGACCAAGCAGACCATAACAACTACCGATTACTCCATAACAACTGCCTATCACTCCATAACAACTACCAATCAGACCATGACAACTACCGATCACACCATAACAACTGCCAATCACTCCATAACAGCTACCAATCAGACCATAGCAACTACCAATCACTCCATGACAACTGCCAATCACATCATAACAACTACCAATCACATCATAACAACTACCGATCACACCATAACAACTACCAATCACACCATAACAACTACCAATCAGACCATAACAACTACCAATCACACCATAACAACTACCAATCAGACCATAACAACTATCAATCACACCATAACATCTACCAATCACATCATAACAACTACCAATCACATCATAACAACTACCAATCACACCATAACAACTACCAATCACATCATAACAACTACCAATCACACCATAACATCTACCAATCACATCATAACAACTACCAATCACATCATAACAACTACCAATCACACCATAACAACTACCGATCACTCCATAACAACTGCCAATCACTCCATAACAACTACCAATCACACCATAACAACTACCAATCGTCCATAACAACTACCGATCACTCCATAACAACTGCCAATCACTCCATAACAACTACCAATCAGACCATAACAACTACCGATCACGCCATAACACCTGCCAATCACACCATCACAACTACCAGTCCCTCCATTAAAACTACCAACCACACATAATAAGTACCCAATCACACCATAACAACTACCATTCAGACCATAACAACTACCAGTCCCTCCATAACAACTACCAATCACATCATAACAACTACCAATCGCACCAGAACAACTACCAATCACACCATAACAACTACCAATCACATCATAACAACTACCAATCATACCATAACAACTACCAATCACACCATAACAACTACCAATCACACCATAACAACGACCAATCAGACCATAATAACTACTCATCAAACCATAACAACTACCGATCACTCCATAACAACTGCCAATCACACCAGAACAACTACCAATCACATCATAACAACTACCAATCGCACCAGAGCAACTACCAATCATACCATAACAACTACCAATCACACTATAACAACGACCAGTCACACCATAACAACGACCAATCAGACCATAACAACTACTCATCAAACCATAACAACTACCGATCACTCCATAACAACTGCCAATCACACCATAACAACGACCAATCACACCATTACAACTACCAATCTCACCAGAACAACTACTCATCAAACCATAACAACTACTAATAACAGCAGAACCAGTACCAATCATGCCGTATCAACTATCAATCACACCATAACAACTACCAATCATACCATAACAACTACCAATCACAACATAACAATGACCAATCAAACCATAACAACTACTCATCAAACCATAACAACTACTAATAACACCTGAACCAGTACCAATCATACCATAACAACTACCAATCACGCCATAACAACGACCAATCACACCATAACAACTACCAATCACACCATAACAATGACCAATCGCACCATAACAACTACCAATCGCACCAGAACAACTACTCATCAAACCATAACAACTACTAATAACACCTGAACCAGTACCAATCATACCATAACAACTACCAATCACGCCATAACAACGACCAATCACACCATAACAACTACCAATCACGCCATAACAACGACCAATCACACCATAACAACTACCAATCACACCATAACAATGACCAATCGCACCACAACAACTACCAATCGCACCAGAACAACTACTCATCAAACCATAACAACTACAAATAACAGCAGAACCAGTACCAATCATGCCGTATCAACTATCAGTCACACCATAACAACTACCAATCATACCATAACAACTACCAATCACACCATAACAATGACCAATCACACCATAACAACTACTCATCAAACCATAACAACTACTAATAACAGCAGAACCAGTACCAATCACACCAGAACAACTACCAATCACATCATAACAACTACCAATCGCACCAGAGCAACTACCAATCATACCATAACAACTACCAATCACACTATAACAACGACCAGTCACACCATAACAACGACCAATCAGACCATAACAACTACTCATCAAACCATAACAACTACCGATCACTCCATAACAACTGCCAATCACACCATAACAATGACCAATCGCACCATAACAACTACCAATCGCACCAGAACAACTACTCATCAAACCATAACAACTACTAATAACAGCAGAACCAGTACCAATCATGCCGTATCAACTATCAATCACACCATAACAACTACCAATCAGACCATAACAACTACCAATCACACCATAACAACTATCGATCACTCCATAACAACTGCCAATCACTCCATAACAACTACCAATCGCACCAGAACAACTACTCATCAAACCATAACAACTACTAATATCAGCAGAACCAGTACCAATCATGCCGTATCAACTATCAATCACACCATAACAACGACCGATCACTCCATAACAACTGCCAATCACACCATAACAACTACCAATCACATCATAACAACTACCAATCTCACGAGAACAACTACCAATCACACCATAACAACGACCAGTCACACCATAACAACGACCAATCAGACCACAACAACTACTCATCAAACCATAACAACTACCGATCACTCCATAACAACTGCCAATCACACCATAACAACTCCCAATCACATCATAACATCTAACAATCGCACCAGAACAACTACCAATCATACCATGACATCTACCAATCACACCATAACAACGACCAATCACACCATAACAACGACCAATCAGACCATAACAAGTACCAATCGCACCAGAACAACTACTCATCAAACAATAACAACTACGAATAACAGCAGAACCAGTACCAATCGTGCCGTATCAACCATCAATCACATCATAACAACTACCAATCACACCATAACAACTACCAATCACACAATAACAACTACCAATCGCACCAGAACAACTACTCATCAAACCATAACAACTACTAATATCAGCAGAACCAGTACCAATCATGCCGTATCAACTATCAATCACACCATAACAACTACCAATCACATCATAACAACTACCAATCACACCATAACAACTACCAATCGCACCAGAACAACTACTCATCAAACCATAACAACTACTAATATCAGCAGAACCAGTACCAATCGTGCCGTATCAACCATCAATCACATCATAACAACTACCAATCACACCATAACAACTACCAATCACACCATAACAACTACCAATCGCACCAGAACAACTACTCATCAAACCATAACAACTACTAATATCAGCAGAACCAGTACCAATCATGCCGTATCAACTATCAATCACACCATAACAACGACCGATCACTCCATAACAACTGCCAATCACACCATAACAACGACCAATCACACCATAACAACTACCAATCACATCATAACAACTACCAATCTCACGAGAACAACTACCAATCACACCATAACAACGACCAGTCACACCATAACAACGACCAATCAGACCATAACAACTACTCATCAAACCATAACAACTACCGATCACTCCATAACAACTGCCAATCACACCATAACAACTCCCAATCACATCATAACAACTACCAATCGCACCAGAACAACTACCAATCATACCATGACAACTACCAATCACACCATAACAACGACCAATCACACCATAACAACGACCAATCACACCAGAACAACTACTCATCAAACAATAACAACTACGAATAACAGCAGAACCAGTACCAATCATGCCGTATCAACCATCAATCACATCATAACAACTACCAATCACACCATAACAACTACCAATCACACAATAACAACTACCAATCGCACCAGAACAACTACTCATCAAACCATAACTACTACTAATAACAACAGAACCAGTACCAATCATGCCGTATCAACTATCAATCACACCATAACAACTACCAATCACACCATAACAACTACCAATCACACAACAACAACTACCAATCGCACCAGAACAACTACTCATCAAACCATAACTACTACTAATAACAACAGAACCAGTACCAATCACACCGTATCAACTACCAATCACACCATAACAATGAGCAATCACACCTTAACAACAATGGGTTACACCGTAACAACTACCAATCACACCAGAACAACTACCAATTGCAACACAGCAACTACCAGTCACACCATAACAACAACTAGTGACACCGTAACAATTACCAATCACGCCATAACAACTACCAATCACAGAGTAGCAACTACTAATCCCACCATAACAACTATCAATCCCGCCACAACCACTCCCAATGACACCAGAACAACTACCAATCACACCACAACAACCACCAATCACACCACAACAACTACCAATCGCATCCGAACAACTACCAATCGCACCAGTACAACTACCAATCAATCACACCATAACAACTACCAATCCCACCACAACAACAACGAATCGCACCCGAACAACTACCAATCCCACCACAACAACTGCCAATCCCACCACAACAATTACCAATCAGACGATAACAACTACCGATCACACCATAACAACTACCAATCACACCATAACAACTACCAATCAGACCATAACAACTACCAATCACACCATAACAACTACCAATCAGACCATAACAACTATTAATCACACCATAACATTTACCAATCACATCATAACAACTACCAATCACATCATAACAACTACCAATCACATCATAACAACTATCAATCCCACCACAACAATTACCAATCAGACGATAACAACTACCGATCACACCATAACAACTACCAATCACACCATAACAACTACCAATCAGACCATAACAACTACCAATCACACCATAACAACTACCAATCAGACCATAACAACTATCAATCACACCATAACATTTACCAATCACATCATAACAACTACCAATCACATCATAACAACTACCAATCACACCATAACAACTACCAATCAGACCATAACAACTACCGATCACTCCATAACAACTGCCAATCACTCCATAACAACTACCAATCACACCATAACAACTACCAATCACATCATAACAACTACCAACCAAACATAACAACTACCCAATCACACCATAACAACTACCAATCACACCATAACAACTACCAATCGTCCATAACAACTACCGATCACTCCATAACAACTGCCAATCACTCCATAACAACTACCAATCAGACCATAACAACTACCGATCACTCCATAACACCTGCCAATCACACCATCACAACTACCAGTCCCTCCATTAAAACTACCAACCACACATAATAAGTACCCAATCACACCATAACAACTACCATTCAGACCATAACAACTACCAGTCCCTCCATAACAACTACCAATCACATCATAACAACTACCAATCGCACCAGAACAACTACCAATCACACCATAACAACTACCAATCAGACCATAATAACTACTCATCAAACCATAACAACTACCGATCACTCCATAACAACTGCCAATCACACCAGAACAACTACCAATCACATCATAACAACTACCAATCGCACCAGAGCAACTACCAATCATACCATAACAACTACCAATCACACTATAACAACGACCAGTCATACCATAACAACGACCAATCAGACCATAACAACTACTCATCAAACCATAACAACTACCGATCACTCCATAACAACTGCCAATCACACCATAACAACGACCAATCACACCATTACAACTACCAATCTCACCAGAACAACTACTCATCAAACCATAACAACTACTAATAACAGCAGAACCAGTACCAATCATGCCGTATCAACTATCAATCACACCATAACAACTACCAATCATACCATAACAACTACCAATCACAACATAACAATGACCAATCAAACCATAACAACTACTCATCAAACCATAACAACTACTAATAACACCTGAACCAGTACCAATCATACCATAACAACTACCAATCACGCCATAACAACGACCAATCACACCATAACAACTACCAATCACACCATAACAATGACCAATCACACCATAACAACTACCAATCGCACCAGAACAACTACTCATCAAACCATAACAACTACTAATAACACGAGAACCAGTACCAATCATGCCGTATCAACTATCAATCACACCATAACAACTACCTATCACACCACGACAACTACCAATCACACCATAACAACTGCCTATCACACCATGACAACTACCAATCTCACCATAACAACTACCAATCACATCATAACAACTACCAATCAGGCCATAAAAACTACCGATCACTCCATAACAACTGCCAATCACACCATTACAACTACCAACCACACATAACAACTACCAATCACATCATAACAACTACCGATCACACCATGACAACTACCAATCAGGCCATAACAACTACCGATCACTCCATAACAACTGCCAATCAGACCATAACAACTACTCATCAAACCATCACAACTGCTAATAACACCAGAACCAGTACCAATCATACCATAACAACTATCAATCACACCATAACAACGACAAATCACACCATAACAACTACCAATCGCACCAGAACAACTACTCATCAAACCATAACAACTACTAATAACACCAGAACCAGTACCAATCATAGCATTACAACTACCAATCACACCATAACAACGACCAATCACACCATAACAACTACCAATCGCACCAGAACAACTACCAATCAGACCATAACAACTACCAATCACACCATAGCAACGACCAATCAGACCATAACAACGACCAATCAGACCATAACAACTACCAATCATACCATAACAATGACCAATCAGATCATAACAACTACCAATCACACCATAACAAAGACCAATCACAACATTACAACTACCAATCGCCCCAGAACAACTACTTATCAAACCATAACTACTACTAATAACACCAGAACCAGTACCAATCAAGCCGTATCATCTACCAATCACATCATAACAACGAACAATCACACCTTAACAACAATAGGTAACACCGTAACAGCTACCAATCACACCAGAACAACTACCAATTGCAACAGAGCAACTACCAGTCGCACCATAACAACAAATAGTTACACCGTAACAATTACCAATCGCGCCATAACAACTACCAATCACAGAGTAGCAACTACTAATCCCACCATAACAACTATCAATCCCGCCACAACCACTCCCAATGACACCAGAACAACTACCAATCACACCACAACAACCACCAATCACACCACAACAACTACCAATCGCATCCGAACAACTACCAATCGCACCAGTACAACTACCAATCAATCACACCATAACAACTATCAATCACACCATAACAACTATCAATCCCACCACAACAACAACGAATCGCACCCGAACAACTACCAATCACATCATAACAACTATCAATCCCACCACAACAACTACCAATCAGACGATAACAACTACCGATCACACCATAACAACTACCAATCACACCATAACAACTACCAATCAGACCATAACAACTACCAATCACACCATAACAACTACCAATCAGACCATAACAACTATCAATCACACCATAACATCTACCAATCACATCATAACAACTACCAATCACATCATAACAACTACCAATCACACCATAACAACTACCAATCAGACCATAACAACTACCGATCACTCCATAACAACTGCCAATCACTCCATAACAACTACCAATCACACCATAACAACTACCAATCACATCATAACAACTACCAACCAAACATAACAACTACCCAATCACACCATAACAACTACCAATCACACCATAACAACTACCAATCGTCCATAACAACTACCGATCACTCCATAACAACTGCCAATCACTCCATAACAACTACCAATCAGACCATAACAACTACCGATCACTCCATAACACCTGCCAATCACACCATCACAACTACCAGTCCCTCCATTAAAACTACCAACCACACATAATAAGTACCCAATCACACCATAACAACTACCATTCAGACCATAACAACTACCAGTCCCTCCATAACAACTACCAATCACATCATAACAACTACCAATCGCACCAGAACAACTACCAATCACACCATAACAACTACCAATCACACCATAACAACGACCAATCAGACCATAATAACTACTCATCAAACCATAACAACTACCGATCACTCCATAACAACTGCCAATCACACCAGAACAACTACCAATCACATCATAACAACTACCAATCGCACCAGAGCAACTACCAATCATACCATAACAACTACCAATCACACTATAACAACGACCAGTCACACCATAACAACGACCAATCAGACCATAACAACTACTCATCAAACCATAACAACTACCGATCACTCCATAACAACTGCCAATCACACCATAACAACGACCAATCACACCATTACAACTACCAATCTCACCAGAACAACTACTCATCAAACCATAACAACTACTAATAACAGCAGAACCAGTACCAATCATGCCGTATCAACTATCAATCACACCATAACAACTACCAATCATACCATAACAACTACCAATCACAACATAACAATGACCAATCAAACCATAACAACTACTCATCAAACCATAACAACTACTAATAACACCTGAACCAGTACCAATCATACCATAACAACTACCAATCACGCCATAACAACGACCAATCACACCATAACAACTACCAATCACACCATAACAATGACCAATCGCACCATAACAACTACCAATCGCACCAGAACAACTACTCATCAAACCATAACAACTACTAATAACACCTGAACCAGTACCAATCATACCATAACAACTACCAATCACGCCATAACAACGACCAATCACACCCTAACAATGACCAATCGCACCACAACAACTACCAATCGCACCAGAACAACTACTCATCAAACCATAACAACTACTAATAACAGCAGAACCAGTACCAATCATGCCGTATCAACTATCAGTCACACCATAACAACTACCAATCATACCATAACAACTACCAATCACACCATAACAATGACCAATCACACCATAACAACTACTCATCAAACCATAACAACTACTAATAACAGCAGAACCAGTACCAATCACACCAGAACAACTACCAATCACATCATAACAACTACCAATCGCACCAGAGCAACTACCAATCATACCATAACAACTACCAATCACACTATAACAACGACCAGTCACACCATAACAACGACCAATCAGACCATAACAACTACTCATCAAACCATAACAACGACCGATCACTCCATAACAACTGCCAATCACACCATAACAACGACCAATCACACCATAACAACTACCAATCACACCATAACAATGACCAATCGCACCATAACAACTACCAATCGCACCAGAACAACTACTCATCAAACCATAACAACTACTAATAACAGCAGAACCAGTACCAATCATGCCGTATCAACTATCAATCACACCATAACAACTACCAATCAGACCATAACAACTACCAATCACACCATAACAACTACCGATCACTCCATAACAACTGCCAATCACTCCATAACAACTACCAATCGCACCAGAACAACTACTCATCAAACCATAACAACTACTAATATCAGCAGAACCAGTACCAATCATGCCGTATCAACTATCAATCCCACCATAACAACTACCAATCAGACCATAACAACTACCAATCACACCATAACAACTACCGATCACTCCATAACAACTGCCAATCACTCCATAACAACTACCAATCGCACCAGAACAACTACTCATCAAACCATAACAACTACTAATATCAGCAGAACCAGTACCAATCATGCCGTATCAACTATCAATCACACCATAACAACGACCGATCACTCCATAACAACTGCCAATCACACCATAACAACTACCAATCACATCATAACAACTACCAATCTCACGAGAACAACTACCAATCACACCATAACAACGACCAGTCACACCATAACAACGACCAATCAGACCATAACAACTACTCATCAAACCATAACAACTACCGATCACTCCATAACAACTGCCAATCACACCATAACAACTCCCAATCACATCATAACAACTACCAATCGCACCAGAACAACTACCAATCATACCATGACAACTACCAATCATACCATGACAACTACCAATCACACCATAACAACGACCAATCACACCATAACAACTACCAATCGCACCAGAACAACTACTCATCAAACAATAACAACTACGAATAACAGCAGAACCAGTACCAATCGTGCCGTATCAACCATCAATCACATCATAACAACTACCAATCACACCATAACAACTACCAATCACACAATAACAACTACCAATCGCACCAGAACAACTACTCATCAAACCATAACAACTACTAATATCAGCAGAACCAGTACCAATCATGCCGTATCAACTATCAATCACACCATAACAACTACCAATCACTCCATAACAACTGCCAATCACACCAGAACAACTACCAATCACATCATAACAACTACCAATCGCACCAGAGCAACTACCAATCATACCATAACAACTACCAATCACACTATAACAACGACCAGTCATACCATAACAACGACCAATCAGACCATAACAACTACTCATCAAACCATAACAACTACCGATCACTCCATAACAACTGCCAATCACACCATAACAACAACCAATCACACCATTACAACTACCAATCTCACCAGAACAACTACTCATCAAACCATAACAACTACTAATAACAGCAGAACCAGTACCAATCATGCCGTATCAACTATCAATCACACCATAACAACTACCAATCATACCATAACAACTACCAATCACAACATAACAATGACCAATCAAACCATAACAACTACTCATCAAACCATAACAACTACTAATAACACCTGAACCAGTACCAATCATACCATAACAACTACCAATCACGCCATAACAACGACCAATCACACCATAACAACTACCAATCACACCATAACAATGACCAATCACACCATAACAACTACCAATCGCACCAGAACAACTACTCATCAAACCATAACAACTACTAATAACACGAGAACCAGTACCAATCATGCCGTATCAACTATCAATCACACCATAACAACTACCTATCACACCACGACAACTACCAATCACACCATAACAACTGCCTATCACACCATGACAACTACCAATCTCACCATAACAACTACCAATCACATCATAACAACTACCAATCAGGCCATAAAAACTACCGATCACTCCATAACAACTGCCAATCACACCATTACAACTACCAACCACACATAACAACTACCAATCACATCATAACAACTACCGATCACACCATGACAACTACCAATCAGGCCATAACAACTACCGATCACTCCATAACAACTGCCAATCAGACCATAACAACTACTCATCAAACCATCACAACTGCTAATAACACCAGAACCAGTACCAATCATACCATAACAACTATCAATCACACCATAACAACGACAAATCACACCATAACAACTACCAATCGCACCAGAACAACTACTCATCAAACCATAACAACTACTAATAACACCAGAACCAGTACCAATCATAGCATTACAACTACCAATCACACCATAACAACGACCAATCACACCATAACAACTACCAATCGCACCAGAACAACTACCAATCAGACCATAACAACTACCAATCACACCATAGCAACGACCAATCAGACCATAACAACTACCAATCAGACCATAACAACTACCAATCATACCATAACAATGACCAATCAGATCATAACAACTACCAATCACACCATAACAAAGACCAATCACAACATTACAACTACCAATCGCCCCAGAACAACTACTTATCAAACCATAACTACTACTAATAACACCAGAACCAGTACCAATCAAGCCGTATCATCTACCAATCACATCATAACAACGAACAATCACACCTTAACAACAATAGGTAACACCGTAACAGCTACCAATCACACCAGAACAACTACCAATTGCAACAGAGCAACTACCAGTCGCACCATAACAACAAATAGTTACACCGTAACAATTACCAATCGCGCCATAACAACTACCAATCACAGAGTAGCAACTACTAATCCCACCATAACAACTATCAATCCCGCCACAACCACTCCCAATGACACCAGAACAACTACCAATCACACCACAACAACCACCAATCACACCACAACAACTACCAATCGCATCCGAACAACTACCAATCGCACCAGTACAACTACCAATCAATCACACCATAACAACTATCAATCCCACCACAACAACTACCAATCAGACGATAACAACTACCGATCACACCATAACAACTACCAATCACACCATAACAACTACCAATCAGACCATAACAACTACCAATCACACCATAACAACTACCAATCAGACCATAACAACTATCAATCACACCATAACATCTACCAATCACATCATAACAACTACCAATCACACCATAACAACTACCAATCACACCATAACAACTACCAATCAGACCATAACAACTACCGATCACTCCATAACAACTGCCAATCACTCCATAACAACTACCAATCACACCATAACAACTACCAATCACATCATAACAACTACCAACCAAACATAACAACTACCAATCACATCATAACAACTACCAATCGCACCAGAGCAACTACCAATCATACCATAACAACTACCAATCACACTATAACAACGACCAGTCATACCATAACAACGACCAATCAGACCATAACAACTACTCATCAAACCATAACAACTACCGATCACTCCATAACAACTGCCAATCACACCATAACAACAACCAATCACACCATTACAACTACCAATCTCACCAGAACAACTACTCATCAAACCATAACAACTACTAATAACAGCAGAACCAGTACCAATCATGCCGTATCAACTATCAATCACACCATAACAACTACCAATCATACCATAACAACTACCAATCACAACATAACAATGACCAATCAAACCATAACAACTACTCATCAAACCATAACAACTACTAATAACACCTGAACCAGTACCAATCATACCATAACAACTACCAATCACGCCATAACAACGACCAATCACACCATAACAACTACCAATCACACCATAACAATGACCAATCACACCATAACAACTACCAATCGCACCAGAACAACTACTCATCAAACCATAACAACTACTAATAACACGAGAACCAGTACCAATCATGCCGTATCAACTATCAATCACACCATAACAACTACCTATCACACCACGACAACTACCAATCACACCATAACAACTGCCTATCACACCATGACAACTACCAATCTCACCATAACAACTACCAATCACATCATAACAACTACCAATCAGGCCATAAAAACTACCGATCACTCCATAACAACTGCCAATCACACCATTACAACTACCAACCACACATAACAACTACCAATCACATCATAACAACTACCGATCACACCATGACAACTACCAATCAGGCCATAACAACTACCGATCACTCCATAACAACTGCCAATCAGACCATAACAACTACTCATCAAACCATCACAACTGCTAATAACACCAGAACCAGTACCAATCATACCATAACAACTATCAATCACACCATAACAACGACAAATCACACCATAACAACTACCAATCGCACCAGAACAACTACTCATCAAACCATAACAACTACTAATAACACCAGAACCAGTACCAATCATAGCATTACAACTACCAATCACACCATAACAACGACCAATCACACCATAACAACTACCAATCGCACCAGAACAACTACCAATCAGACCATAACAACTACCAATCACACCATAGCAACGACCAATCAGACCATAACAACTACCAATCAGACCATAACAACTACCAATCATACCATAACAATGACCAATCAGATCATAACAACTACCAATCACACCATAACAAAGACCAATCACAACATTACAACTACCAATCGCCCCAGAACAACTACTTATCAAACCATAACTACTACTAATAACACCAGAACCAGTACCAATCAAGCCGTATCATCTACCAATCACATCATAACAACGAACAATCACACCTTAACAACAATAGGTAACACCGTAACAGCTACCAATCACACCAGAACAACTACCAATTGCAACAGAGCAACTACCAGTCGCACCATAACAACAAATAGTTACACCGTAACAATTACCAATCGCGCCATAACAACTACCAATCACAGAGTAGCAACTACTAATCCCACCATAACAACTATCAATCCCGCCACAACCACTCCCAATGACACCAGAACAACTACCAATCACACCACAACAACCACCAATCACACCACAACAACTACCAATCGCATCCGAACAACTACCAATCGCACCAGTACAACTACCAATCAATCACACCATAACAACTATCAATCCCACCACAACAACTACCAATCAGACGATAACAACTACCGATCACACCATAACAACTACCAATCACACCATAACAACTACCAATCAGACCATAACAACTACCAATCACACCATAACAACTACCAATCAGACCATAACAACTATCAATCACACCATAACATCTACCAATCACATCATAACAACTACCAATCACACCATAACAACTACCAATCACACCATAACAACTACCAATCAGACCATAACAACTACCGATCACTCCATAACAACTGCCAATCACTCCATAACAACTACCAATCACACCATAACAACTACCAATCACATCATAACAACTACCAACCAAACATAACAACTACCCAATCACACCATAACAACTACCAATCACACCATAACAACTACCAATCGTCCATAACAACTACCGATCACTCCATAACAACTGCCAATCACTCCATAACAACTACCAATCAGACCATAACAACTACCGATCACTCCATAACACCTGCCAATCACACCATCACAACTACCAGTCCCTCCATTAAAACTACCAACCACACATAATAAGTACCCAATCACACCATAACAACTACCATTCAGACCATAACAACTACCAGTCCCTCCATAACAACTACCAATCACATCATAACAACTACCAATCGCACCAGAACAACTACCAATCACACCATAACAACTACCAATCACATCATAACAACTACCAATCGCACCAGAGCAACTACCAATCATACCATAACAACTACCAATCACACTATTACAACGACCAGTCACACCATAACAACGACCAATCAGACCATAACAACTACTCATCAAACCATAACAACTACCGATCACTCCATAACAACTGCCAATCACACCATAACAACGACCAATCACACCATTACAACTACCAATCTCACCAGAACAACTACTCATCAAACCATAACAACTACTAATAACAGCAGAACCAGTACCAATCATGCCGTATCAACTATCAATCACACCATAACAACTACCAATCATACCATAACAACTACCAATCACAACATAACAATGACCAATCAAACCATAACAACTACTCATCAAACCATAACAACTACTAATAACACCTGAACCAGTACCAATCATACCATAACAACTACCAATCACGCCATAACAACGACCAATCACACCATAACAACTACCAATCACACCATAACAATGACCAATCGCACCATAACAACTACCAATCGCACCAGAACAACTACTCATCAAACCATAACAACTACTAATAACACCTGAACCAGTACCAATCATACCATAACAACTACCAATCACGCCATAACAACGACCAATCACACCCTAACAATGACCAATCGCACCACAACAACTACCAATCGCACCAGAACAACTACTCATCAAACCATAACAACTACTAATAACAGCAGAACCAGTACCAATCATGCCGTATCAACTATCAGTCACACCATAACAACTACCAATCATACCATAACAACTACCAATCACACCATAACAATGACCAATCACACCATAACAACTACTCATCAAACCATAACAACTACTAATAACAGCAGAACCAGTACCAATCACACCAGAACAACTACCAATCACATCATAACAACTACCAATCGCACCAGAGCAACTACCAATCATACCATAACAACTACCAATCACACTATAACAACGACCAGTCACACCATAACAACGACCAATCAGACCATAACAACTACTCATCAAACCATAACAACGACCGATCACTCCATAACAACTGCCAATCACACCATAACAACGACCAATCACACCATAACAACTACCAATCACACCATAACAATGACCAATCGCACCATAACAACTACCAATCGCACCAGAACAACTACTCATCAAACCATAACAACTACTAATAACAGCAGAACCAGTACCAATCATGCCGTATCAACTATCAATCACACCATAACAACGACCAATCAGACCATAACAACTACTCATCAAACCATAACAACGACCGATCACTCCATAACAACTGCCAATCACACCATAACAACGACCAATCACACCATAACAACTACCAATCACACCATAACAATGACCAATCGCACCATAACAACTACCAATCGCACCAGAACAACTACTCATCAAACCATAACAACTACTAATAACAGCAGAACCAGTACCAATCATGCCGTATCAACTATCAATCACACCATAACAACTACCAATCAGACCATAACAACTACCAATCAGGCCATAAAAACTACCGATCACTCCATAACAACTGCCAATCACACCATTACAACTACCAACCACACATAACAACTACCAATCACATCATAACAACTACCGATCACACCATGACAACTACCAATCAGGCCATAACAACTACCGATCACTCCATAACAACTGCCAATCAGACCATAACAACTACTCATCAAACCATCACAACTGCTAATAACACCAGAACCAGTACCAATCATACCATAACAACTATCAATCACACCATAACAACGACAAATCACACCATAACAACTACCAATCGCACCAGAACAACTACTCATCAAACCATAACAACTACTAATAACACCAGAACCAGTACCAATCATAGCATTACAACTACCAATCACACCATAACAACGACCAATCACACCATAACAACTACCAATCGCACCAGAACAACTACCAATCAGACCATAACAACTACCAATCACACCATAGCAACGACCAATCAGACCATAACAACTACCAATCAGACCATAACAACTACCAATCATACCATAACAATGACCAATCAGATCATAACAACTACCAATCACACCATAACAAAGACCAATCACAACATTACAACTACCAATCGCCCCAGAACAACTACTTATCAAACCATAACTACTACTAATAACACCAGAACCAGTACCAATCAAGCCGTATCATCTACCAATCACATCATAACAACGAACAATCACACCTTAACAACAATAGGTAACACCGTAACAGCTACCAATCACACCAGAACAACTACCAATTGCAACAGAGCAACTACCAGTCGCACCATAACAACAAATAGTTACACCGTAACAATTACCAATCGCGCCATAACAACTACCAATCACAGAGTAGCAACTACTAATCCCACCATAACAACTATCAATCCCGCCACAACCACTCCCAATGACACCAGAACAACTACCAATCACACCACAACAACCACCAATCACACCACAACAACTACCAATCGCATCCGAACAACTACCAATCGCACCAGTACAACTACCAATCAATCACACCATAACAACTATCAATCCCACCACAACAACAACGAATCGCACCCGAACAACTACCAATCACATCATAACAACTATCAATCCCACCACAACAACTACCAATCAGACGATAACAACTACCGATCACACCATAACAACTACCAATCACACCATAACAACTACCAATCAGACCATAACAACTACCAATCACACCATAACAACTACCAATCAGACCATAACAACTATCAATCACACCATAACATCTACCAATCACATCATAACAACTACCAATCACATCATAACAACTACCAATCACACCATAACAACTACCAATCAGACCATAACAACTACCGATCACTCCATAACAACTGCCAATCACTCCATAACAACTACCAATCACACCATAACAACTACCAATCACATCATAACAACTACCAACCAAACATAACAACTACCCAATCACACCATAACAACTACCAATCACACCATAACAACTACCAATCGTCCATAACAACTACCGATCACTCCATAACAACTGCCAATCACATCATAACAACGAACAATCACACCTTAACAACAATAGGTAACACCGTAACAGCTACCAATCACACCAGAACAACTACCAATTGCAACAGAGCAACTACCAGTCGCACCATAACAACAAATAGTTACACCGTAACAATTACCAATCGCGCCATAACAACTACCAATCACAGAGTAGCAACTACTAATCCCACCATAACAACTATCAATCCCGCCACAACCACTCCCAATGACACCAGAACAACTACCAATCACACCACAACAACCACCAATCACACCACAACAACTACCAATCGCATCCGAACAACTACCAATCGCACCAGTACAACTACCAATCAATCACACCATAACAACTATCAATCCCACCACAACAACAACGAATCGCACCCGAACAACTACCAATCACATCATAACAACTATCAATCCCACCACAACAACTACCAATCAGACGATAACAACTACCGATCACACCATAACAACTACCAATCACACCATAACAACTACCAATCAGACCATAACAACTACCAATCACACCATAACAACTACCAATCAGACCATAACAACTATCAATCACACCATAACATCTACCAATCACATCATAACAACTACCAATCACATCATAACAACTACCAATCACACCATAACAACTACCAATCAGACCATAACAACTACCGATCACTCCATAACAACTGCCAATCACTCCATAACAACTACCAATCACACCATAACAACTACCAATCACATCATAACAACTACCAACCAAACATAACAACTACCCAATCACACCATAACAACTACCAATCACACCATAACAACTACCAATCGTCCATAACAACTACCGATCACTCCATAACAACTGCCAATCACTCCATAACAACTACCAATCAGACCATAACAACTACCGATCACTCCATAACACCTGCCAATCACACCATCACAACTACCAGTCCCTCCATTAAAACTACCAACCACACATAATAAGTACCCAATCACACCATAACAACTACCATTCAGACCATAACAACTACCAGTCCCTCCATAACAACTACCAATCACATCATAACAACTACCAATCGCACCAGAACAACTACCAATCACACCATAACAACTACCAATCACACCATAACAACGACCAATCAGACCATAATAACTCCTCATCAAACCATAACAACTACCGATCACTCCATAACAACTGCCAATTACACCAGAACAACTACCAATCACATCATAACAACTACCAATCGCACCAGAGCAACTACCAATCATACCATAACAACTACCAATCACACTATAACAACGACCAGTCACACTATAACAACGACCAATCAGACCATAACAACTACTCATCAAACCATAACAACTACCGATCACTCCATAACAACTGCCAATCACACCATAACAACGACCAATCACACCATTACAACTACCAATCTCACCAGAACAACTACTCATCAAACCATAACAACTACTAATAACAGCAGAACCAGTACCAATCATGCCGTATCAACTATCAATCACACCATAACAACTACCAATCATACCATAACAACTACCAATCACAACATAACAATGACCAATCAAACCATAACAACTACTCATCAAACCATAACAACTACTAATAACACCTGAACCAGTACCAATCATACCATAACAACTACCAATCACGCCATAACAACGACCAATCACACCATAACAACTACCAATCACACCATAACAATGACCAATCGCACCATAACAACTACCAATCGCACCAGAACAACTACTCATCAAACCATAACAACTACTAATAACACCTGAACCAGTACCAATCATACCATAACAACTACCAATCACGCCATAACAACGACCAATCACACCCTAACAATGACCAATCGCACCACAACAACTACCAATCGCACCAGAACAACTACTCATCAAACCATAACAACTACTAATAACAGCAGAACCAGTACCAATCATGCCGTATCAACTATCAGTCACACCATAACAACTACCAATCATACCATAACAACTACCAATCACACCATAACAATGACCAATCACACCATAACAACTACTCATCAAACCATAACAACTACTAATAACAGCAGAACCAGTACCAATCACACCAGAACAACTACCAATCACATCATAACAACTACCAATCGCACCAGAGCAACTACCAATCATACCATAACAACTACCAATCACACTATAACAACGACCAGTCACACCATAACAACGACCAATCAGACCATAACAACTACTCATCAAACCATAACAACGACCGATCACTCCATAACAACTGCCAATCACACCATAACAACGACCAATCACACCATAACAACTACCAATCACACCATAACAATGACCAATCGCACCATAACAACTACCAATCGCACCAGAACAACTACTCATCAAACCATAACAACTACTAATAACAGCAGAACCAGTACCAATCATGCCGTATCAACTATCAATCACACCATAACAACTACCAATCAGACCATAACAACTACCAATCACACCATAACAACTACCGATCACTCCATAACAACTGCCAATCACTCCATAACAACTACCAATCGCACCAGAACAACTACTCATCAAACCATAACAACTACTAATATCAGCAGAACCAGTACCAATCATGCCGTATCAACTATCAATCCCACCATAACAACTACCAATCAGACCATAACAACTACCAATCACACCATAACAACTACCGATCACTCCATAACAACTGCCAATCACTCCATAACAACTACCAATCGCACCAGAACAACTACTCATCAAACCATAACAACTACTAATATCAGCAGAACCAGTACCAATCATGCCGTATCAACTATCAATCACACCATAACAACGACCGATCACTCCATAACAACTGCCAATCACACCATAACAACTACCAATCACATCATAACAACTACCAATCTCACGAGAACAACTACCAATCACACCATAACAACGACCAGTCACACCATAACAACGACCAATCAGACCATAACAACTACTCATCAAACCATAACAACTACCGATCACTCCATAACAACTGCCAATCACACCATAACAACTCCCAATCACATCATAACAACTACCAATCGCACCAGAACAACTACCAATCATACCATGACAACTACCAATCATACCATGACAACTACCAATCACACCATAACAACGACCAATCACACCATAACAACTACCAATCGCACCAGAACAACTACTCATCAAACAATAACAACTACGAATAACAGCAGAACCAGTACCAATCGTGCCGTATCAACCATCAATCACATCATAACAACTACCAATCACACCATAACAACTACCAATCACACAATAACAACTACCAATCGCACCAGAACAACTACTCATCAAACCATAACAACTACTAATATCAGCAGAACCAGTACCAATCATGCCGTATCAACTATCAATCACACCATAACAACTACCAATCACTCCATAACAACTGCCAATCACACCAGAACAACTACCAATCACATCATAACAACTACCAATCGCACCAGAGCAACTACCAATCATACCATAACAACTACCAATCACACTATAACAACGACCAGTCATACCATAACAACGACCAATCAGACCATAACAACTACTCATCAAACCATAACAACTACCGATCACTCCATAACAACTGCCAATCACACCATAACAACGACCAATCACACCATTACAACTACCAATCTCACCAGAACAACTACTCATCAAACCATAACAACTACTAATAACAGCAGAACCAGTACCAATCATGCCGTATCAACTATCAATCACACCATAACAACTACCAATCATACCATAACAACTACCAATCACGCCATAACAACGACCAATCACACCATAACAACTACCAATCACACCATAACAATGACCAATCGCACCATAACAACTACCAATCGCACCAGAACAACTACTCATCAAACCATAACAACTACTAATAACACCTGAACCAGTACCAATCATACCATAACAACTACCAATCACGCCATAACAACGACCAATCACACCCTAACAATGACCAATCGCACCACAACAACTACCAATCGCACCAGAACAACTACTCATCAAACCATAACAACTACTAATAACAGCAGAACCAGTACCAATCATGCCGTATCAACTATCAGTCACACCATAACAACTACCAATCATACCATAACAACTACCAATCACACCATAACAATGACCAATCACACCATAACAACTACTCATCAAACCATAACAACTACTAATAACAGCAGAACCAGTACCAATCACACCAGAACAACTACCAATCACATCATAACAACTACCAATCGCACCAGAGCAACTACCAATCATACCATAACAACTACCAATCACACTATAACAACGACCAGTCACACCATAACAACGACCAATCAGACCATAACAACTACTCATCAAACCATAACAACGACCGATCACTCCATAACAACTGCCAATCACACCATAACAACGACCAATCACACCATAACAACTACCAATCACACCATAACAATGACCAATCGCACCATAACAACTACCAATCGCACCAGAACAACTACTCATCAAACCATAACAACTACTAATAACAGCAGAACCAGTACCAATCATGCCGTATCAACTATCAATCACACCATAACAACTACCAATCAGACCATAACAACTACCAATCACACCATAACAACTACCGATCACTCCATAACAACTGCCAATCACTCCATAACAACTACCAATCGCACCAGAACAACTACTCATCAAACCATAACAACTACTAATATCAGCAGAACCAGTACCAATCATGCCGTATCAACTATCAATCCCACCATAACAACTACCAATCAGACCATAACAACTACCAATCACACCATAACAACTACCGATCACTCCATAACAACTGCCAATCACTCCATAACAACTACCAATCGCACCAGAACAACTACTCATCAAACCATAACAACTACTAATATCAGCAGAACCAGTACCAATCATGCCGTATCAACTATCAATCACACCATAACAACGACCGATCACTCCATAACAACTGCCAATCACACCATAACAACTACCAATCACATCATAACAACTACCAATCTCACGAGAACAACTACCAATCACACCATAACAACGACCAGTCACACCATAACAACGACCAATCAGACCATAACAACTACTCATCAAACCATAACAACTACCGATCACTCCATAACAACTGCCAATCACACCATAACAACTCCCAATCACATCATAACAACTACCAATCGCACCAGAACAACTACCAATCATACCATGACAACTACCAATCATACCATGACAACTACCAATCACACCATAACAACGACCAATCACACCATAACAACTACCAATCGCACCAGAACAACTACTCATCAAACAATAACAACTACGAATAACAGCAGAACCAGTACCAATCGTGCCGTATCAACCATCAATCACATCATAACAACTACCAATCACACCATAACAACTACCAATCACACAATAACAACTACCAATCGCACCAGAACAACTACTCATCAAACCATAACAACTACTAATATCAGCAGAACCAGTACCAATCATGCCGTATCAACTATCAATCACACCATAACAACTACCAATCACTCCATAACAACTGCCAATCACACCAGAACAACTACCAATCACATCATAACAACTACCAATCGCACCAGAGCAACTACCAATCATACCATAACAACTACCAATCACACTATAACAACGACCAGTCATACCATAACAACGACCAATCAGACCATAACAACTACTCATCAAACCATAACAACTACCGATCACTCCATAACAACTGCCAATCACACCATAACAACGACCAATCACACCATTACAACTACCAATCTCACCAGAACAACTACTCATCAAACCATAACAACTACTAATAACAGCAGAACCAGTACCAATCATGCCGTATCAACTATCAATCACACCATAACAACTACCAATCATACCATAACAACTACCAATCACAACATAACAATGACCAATCAAACCATAACAACTACTCATCAAACCATAACAACTACTAATAACACCTGAACCAGTACCAATCATACCATAACAACTACCAATCACGCCATAACAACGACCAATCACACCATAACAACTACCAATCACACCATAACAATGACCAATCACACCATAACAACTACCAATCGCACCAGAACAACTACTCATCAAACCATAACAACTACTAATAACACGAGAACCAGTACCAATCATGCCGTATCAACTATCAATCACACCATAACAACTACCTATCACACCACGACAACTACCAATCACACCATAACAACTGCCTATCACACCATGACAACTACCAATCTCACCATAACAACTACCAATCACATCATAACAACTACCAATCAGGCCATAAAAACTACCGATCACTCCATAACAACTGCCAATCACACCATTACAACTACCAACCACACATAACAACTACCAATCACATCATAACAACTACCGATCACACCATGACAACTACCAATCAGGCCATAACAACTACCGATCACTCCATAACAACTGCCAATCAGACCATAACAACTACTCATCAAACCATCACAACTGCTAATAACACCAGAACCAGTACCAATCATACCATAACAACTATCAATCACACCATAACAACGACAAATCACACCATAACAACTACCAATCGCACCAGAACAACTACTCATCAAACCATAACAACTACTAATAACACCAGAACCAGTACCAATCATAGCATTACAACTACCAATCACACCATAACAACGACCAATCACACCATAACAACTACCAATCGCACCAGAACAACTACCAATCAGACCATAACAACTACCAATCACACCATAGCAACGACCAATCAGACCATAACAACTACCAATCAGACCATAACAACTACCAATCATACCATAACAATGACCAATCAGATCATAACAACTACCAATCACACCATAACAAAGACCAATCACAACATTACAACTACCAATCGCCCCAGAACAACTACTTATCAAACCATAACTACTACTAATAACACCAGAACCAGTACCAATGAAGCCGTATCATCTACCAATCACATCATAACAACGAACAATCACACCTTAACAACAATAGGTAACACCGTAACAGCTACCAATCACACCAGAACAACTACCAATTGCAACAGAGCAACTACCAGTCGCACCATAACAACAAATAGTTACACCGTAACAATTACCAATCGCGCCATAACAACTACCAATCACAGAGTAGCAACTACTAATCCCACCACAACTATCAATCCCGCCACAACCACTCCCAATGACACCAGAACAACTACCAATCACACCACAACAACCACCAATCACACCACAACAACTACCAATCGCATCCGAACAACTACCAATCGCACCAGTACAACTACCAATCAATCACACCATAACAACTATCAATCACACCATAACAACTATCAATCCCACCACAACAACAACGAATCGCACCCGAACAACTACCAATCACATCATAACAACTATCAATCCCACCACAACAACTACCAATCAGACGATAACAACTACCGATCACACCATAACAACTACCAATCACACCATAACAACTACCAATCAGACCATAACAACTACCAATCACACCATAACAACTACCAATCAGACCATAACAACTATCAATCACACCATAACATCTACCAATCACATCATAACAACTACCAATCACACCATAACAACTACCAATCACACCATAACAACTACCAATCAGACCATAACAACTACCGATCACTCCATAACAACTGCCAATCACTCCATAACAACTACCAATCACACCATAACAACTACCAATCACATCATAACAACTACCAACCAAACATAACAACTACCCAATCACACCATAACAACTACCAATCACACCATAACAACTACCAATCGTCCATAACAACTACCGATCACTCCATAACAACTGCCAATCACTCCATAACAACTACCAATCAGACCATAACAACTACCGATCACTCCATAACACCTGCCAATCACACCATCACAACTACCAGTCCCTCCATTAAAACTACCAACCACTCATAATAAGTACCCAATCACACCATAACAACTACCATTCAGACCATAACAACTACCAGTCCCTGCATAACAACTACCAATCACATCATAACAACTACCAATCGCACCAGAACAACTACCAATCACACCATAACAACTACCAATCACATCATAACAACTACCAATCGCACCAGAGCAACTACCAATCATACCATAACAACTACCAATCACACTATAACAACGACCAGTCACACCATAACAACGACCAATCAGACCATAACAACTACTCATCAAACCATAACAACTACCGATCACTCCATAACAACTGCCAATCACACCATAACAACGACCAATCACACCATTACAACTACCAATCTCACCAGAACAACTACTCATCAAACCATAACAACTACTAATAACAGCAGAACCAGTACCAATCATGCCGTATCAACTATCAATCACACCATAACAACTACCAATCATACCATAACAACTACCAATCACAACATAACAATGACCAATCAAACCATAACAACTACTCATCAAACCATAACAACTACTAATAACACCTGAACCAGTACCAATCATACCATAACAACTACCAATCACGCCATAACAACGACCAATCACACCATAACAACTACCAATCACACCATAACAATGACCAATCGCACCATAACAACTACCAATCGCACCAGAACAACTACTCATCAAACCATAACAACTACTAATAACACCTGAACCAGTACCAATCATACCATAACAACTACCAATCACGCCATAACAACGACCAATCACACCCTAACAATGACCAATCGCACCACAACAACTACCAATCGCACCAGAACAACTACTCATCAAACCATAACAACTACTAATAACAGCAGAACCAGTACCAATCATGCCGTATCAACTATCAGTCACACCATAACAACTACCAATCATACCATAACAACTACCAATCACACCATAACAATGACCAATCACACCATAACAACTACTCATCAAACCATAACAACTACTAATAACAGCAGAACCAGTACCAATCACACCAGAACAACTACCAATCACATCATAACAACTACCAATCGCACCAGAGCAACTACCAATCATACCATAACAACTACCAATCACACTATAACAACGACCAGTCACACCATAACAACGACCAATCAGACCATAACAACTACTCATCAAACCATAACAACGACCGATCACTCCATAACAACTGCCAATCACACCATAACAACGACCAATCACACCATAACAACTACCAATCACACCATAACAATGACCAATCGCACCATAACAACTACCAATCGCACCAGAACAACTACTCATCAAACCATAACAACTACTAATAACAGCAGAACCAGTACCAATCATGCCGTATCAACTATCAATCACACCATAACAACTACCAATCAGACCATAACAACTACCAATCACACCATAACAACTACCGATCACTCCATAACAACTGCCAATCACTCCATAACAACTACCAATCGCACCAGAACAACTACTCATCAAACCATAACAACTACTAATATCAGCAGAACCAGTACCAATCATGCCGTATCAACTATCAATCCCACCATAACAACTACCAATCAGACCATAACAACTACCAATCACACCATAACAACTACCGATCACTCCATAACAACTGCCAATCACTCCATAACAACTACCAATCGCACCAGAACAACTACTCATCAAACCATAACAACTACTAATATCAGCAGAACCAGTACCAATCATGCCGTATCAACTATCAATCACACCATAACAACGACCGATCACTCCATAACAACTGCCAATCACACCATAACAACTACCAATCACATCATAACAACTACCAATCTCACGAGAACAACTACCAATCACACCATAACAACGACCAGTCACACCATAACAACGACCAATCAGACCATAACAACTACTCATCAAACCATAACAACTACCGATCACTCCATAACAACTGCCAATCACACCATAACAACTCCCAATCACATCATAACAACTACCAATCGCACCAGAACAACTACCAATCATACCATGACAACTACCAATCATACCATGACAACTACCAATCACACCATAACAACGACCAATCACACCATAACAACTACCAATCGCACCAGAACAACTACTCATCAAACAATAACAACTACGAATAACAGCAGAACCAGTACCAATCGTGCCGTATCAACCATCAATCACATCATAACAACTACCAATCACACCATAACAACTACCAATCACACAATAACAACTACCAATCGCACCAGAACAACTACTCATCAAACCATAACAACTACTAATATCAGCAGAACCAGTACCAATCATGCCGTATCAACTATTAATCACACCATAACAACTACCAATCACTCCATAACAACTGCCAATCACACCAGAACAACTACCAATCACATCATAACAACTACCAATCGCACCAGAGCAACTACCAATCATACCATAACAACTACCAATCACACTATAACAACGACCAGTCATACCATAACAACGACCAATCAGACCATAACAACTACTCATCAAACCATAACAACTACCGATCACTCCATAACAACTGCCAATCACACCATAACAACGACCAATCACACCATTACAAATACCAATCTCACCAGAACAACTACTCATCAAACCATAACAACTACTAATAACAGCAGAACCAGTACCAATCATGCCGTATCAACTATCAATCACACCATAACAACTACCAATCATACCATAACAACTACCAATCACAACATAACAATGACCAATCAAACCATAACAACTACTCATCAAACCATAACAACTACTAATAACACCTGAACCAGTACCAATCATACCATAACAACTACCAATCACGCCATAACAACGACCAATCACACCCTAACAATGACCAATCGCACCACAACAACTACCAATCGCACCAGAACAACTACTCATCAAACCATAACAACTACTAATAACAGCAGAACCAGTACCAATCATGCCGTATCAACTATCAGTCACACCATAACAACTACCAATCATACCATAACAACTACCAATCACACCATAACAATGACCAATCACACCATAACAACTACTCATCAAACCATAACAACTACTAATAACAGCAGAACCAGTACCAATCACACCAGAACAACTACCAATCACATCATAACAACTACCAATCGCACCAGAGCAACTACCAATCATACCATAACAACTACCAATCACACTATAACAACGACCAGTCACACCATAACAACGACCAATCAGACCATAACAACTACTCATCAAACCATAACAACGACCGATCACTCCATAACAACTGCCAATCACACCATAACAACGACCAATCACACCATAACAACTACCAATCACACCATAACAATGACCAATCGCACCATAACAACTACCAATCGCACCAGAACAACTACTCATCAAACCATAACAACTACTAATAACAGCAGAACCAGTACCAATCATGCCGTATCAACTATCAATCACACCATAACAACTACCAATCAGACCATAACAACTACCAATCACACCATAACAACTACCGATCACTCCATAACAACTGCCAATCACTCCATAACAACTACCAATCGCACCAGAACAACTACTCATCAAACCATAACAACTACTAATATCAGCAGAACCAGTACCAATCATGCCGTATCAACTATCAATCCCACCATAACAACTACCAATCAGACCATAACAACTACCAATCACACCATAACAACTACCGATCACTCCATAACAACTGCCAATCACTCCATAACAACTACCAATCGCACCAGAACAACTACTCATCAAACCATAACAACTACTAATATCAGCAGAACCAGTACCAATCATGCCATATCAACTATCAATCACACCATAACAACGACCGATCACTCCATAACAACTGCCAATCACACCATAACAACTACCAATCACATCATAACAACTACCAATCTCACGAGAACAACTACCAATCACACCATAACAACGACCAGTCACACCATAACAACGACCAATCAGACCATAACAACTACTCATCAAACCATAACAACTACCGATCACTCCATAACAACTGCCAATCACACCATAACAACTCCCAATCACATCATAACAACTACCAATCGCACCAGAACAACTACCAATCATACCATGACAACTACCAATCATACCATGACAACTACCAATCACACCATAACAACGACCAATCACACCATAACAACTACCAATCGCACCAGAACAACTACTCATCAAACAATAACAACTACGAATAACAGCAGAACCAGTACCAATCGTGCCGTATCAACCATCAATCACATCATAACAACTACCAATCACACCATAACAACTACCAATCACACAATAACAACTACCAATCGCACCAGAACAACTACTCATCAAACCATAACAACTACTAATATCAGCAGAACCAGTACCAATCATGCCGTATCAACTATCAATCACACCATAACAACTACCAATCACTCCATAACAACTGCCAATCACACCAGAACAACTACCAATCACATCATAACAACTACCAATCGCACCAGAGCAACTACCAATCATACCATAACAACTTCCAATCACACTATAACAACGACCAGTCATACCATAACAACGACCAATCAGACCATAACAACTACTCATCAAACCATAACAACTACCGATCACTCCATAACAACTGCCAATCACACCATAACAACGACCAATCACACCATTACAACTACCAATCTCACCAGAACAACTACTCATCAAACCATAACAACTACTAATAACAGCAGAACCAGTACCAATCATGCCGTATCAACTATCAATCACACCATAACAACTACCAATCATACCATAACAACTACCAATCACAACATAACAATGACCAATCAAACCATAACAACTACTCATCAAACCATAACAACTACTAATAACACCTGAACCAGTACCAATCATACCATAACAACTACCAATCACGCCATAACAACGACCAATCACACCATAACAACTACCAATCACACCATAAGAATGACCAATCACACCATAACAACTACCAATCGCACCAGAACAACTACTCATCAAACCATAACAACTACTAATAACACGAGAACCAGTACCAATCATGCCGTATCAACTATCAATCACACCATAACAACTACCTATCACACCACGACAACTACCAATCACACCATAACAACTGCCTATCACACCATGACAACTACCAATCTCACCATAACAACTACCAATCACATCATAACAACTACCAATCAGGCCATAAAAACTACCGATCACTCCATAACAACTGCCAATCACACCATTACAACTACCAACCACACATAACAACTACCAATCACATCATAACAACTACCGATCACACCATGACAACTACCAATCAGGCCATAACAACTACCGATCACTCCATAACAACTGCCAATCAGACCATAACAACTACTCATCAAACCATCACAACTGCTAATAACACCAGAACCAGTACCAATCATACCATAACAACTATCAATCACACCATAACAACGACAAATCACACCATAACAACTACCAATCGCACCAGAACAACTACTCATCAAACCATAACAACTACTAATAACACCAGAACCAGTACCAATCATAGCATTACAACTACCAATCACACCATAACAACGACCAATCACACCATAACAACTACCAATCGCACCAGAACAACTACCAATCAGACCATAACAACTACCAATCACACCATAGCAACGACCAATCAGACCATAACAACTACCAATCAGACCATAACAACTACCAATCATACCATAACAATGACCAATCAGATCATAACAACTACCAATCACACCATAACAAAGACCAATCACAACATTACAACTACCAATCGCCCCAGAACAACTACTTATCAAACTATAACTACTACTAATAACACCAGAACCAGTACCAATCAAGCCGTATCATCTACCAATCACATCATAACAACGAACAATCACACCTTAACAACAATAGGTAACACCGTAACAGCTACCAATCACACCAGAACAACTACCAATTGCAACAGAGCAACTACCAGTCGCACCATAACAACAAATAGTTACACCGTAACAATTACCAGTCGCGCCATAACAACTACCAATCACAGAGTAGCAACTACTAATCCCACCATAACAACTATCAATCCCGCCACAACCACTCCCAATGACACCAGAACAACTACCAATCACACCACAACAACCACCAATCACACCACAACAACTACCAATCGCATCCGAACAACTACCAATCGCACCAGTACAACTACCAATCAATCACACCATAACAACTATCAATCACACCATAACAACTATCAATCCCACCACAACAACAACGAATCGCACCCGAACAACTACCAATCACATCATAACAACTATCAATCCCACCACAACAACTACCAATCAGACGATAACAACTACCGATCACACCATAACAACTACCAATCACACCATAACAACTACCAATCAGACCATAACAACTACCAATCACACCATAACAACTACCAATCAGACCATAACAACTATCAATCACACCATAACATCTACCAATCACATCATAACAACTACCAATCACATCATAACAACTACCAATCACACCATAACAACTACCAATCAGACCATAACAACTACCAATCACACCAAAACAACTACCAATCAGACCATAACAACTACCGATCACTCCATAACAACTGCCAATCACTCCATAACAACTACCAATCACACCATAACAACTACCAATCACATCATAACAACTACCAACCAAACATAACAACTACCCAATCACACCATAACAACTACCAATCACACCATAACAACTACCAATCGTCCATAACAACTACCGATCACTCCATAACAACTGCCAATCACTCCATAACAACTACCAATCAGACCATAACAACTACCGATCACTCCATAACACCTGCCAATCACACCATCACAACTACCAGTCCCTCCATTAAAACTACCAACCACACATAATAAGTACCCAATCACACCATAACAACTACCATTCAGACCATAACAACTACCAGTCCCTCCATAACAACTACCAATCACATCATAACAACTACCAATCGCACCAGAACAACTACCAATCACACCATAACAACTACCAATCACATCATAACAACTACCAATCGCACCAGAGCAACTACCAATCATACCATAACAACTACCAATCACACTATAACAACGACCAGTCACACCATAACAACGACCAATCAGACCATAACAACTACTCATCAAACCATAACAACTACCGATCACTCCATAACAACTGCCAATCACACCATAACAACGACCAATCACACCATTACAACTACCAATCTCACCAGAACAACTACTCATCAAACCATAACAACTACTAATAACAGCAGAACCAGTACCAATCATGCCGTATCAACTATCAATCACACCATAACAACTACCAATCATACCATAACAACTACCAATCACAACATAACAATGACCAATCAAACCATAACAACTACTCATCAAACCATAACAACTACTAATAACACCTGAACCAGTACCAATCATACCATAACAACTACCAATCACGCCATAACAACGACCAATCACACCATAACAACTACCAATCACACCATAACAATGACCAATCGCACCATAACAACTACCAATCGCACCAGAACAACTACTCATCAAACCATAACAACTACTAATAACACCTGAACCAGTACCAATCATACCATAACAACTACCAATCACGCCATAACAACGACCAATCACACCCTAACAATGACCAATCGCACCACAACAACTACCAATCGCACCAGAACAACTACTCATCAAACCATAACAACTACTAATAACAGCAGAACCAGTACCAATCATGCCGTATCAACTATCAGTCACACCATAACAACTACCAATCATACCATAACAACTACCAATCACACCATAACAATGACCAATCACACCATAACAACTACTCATCAAACCATAACAACTACTAATAACAGCAGAACCAGTACCAATCACACCAGAACAACTACCAATCACATCATAACAACTACCAATCGCACCAGAGCAACTACCAATCATACCATAACAACTACCAAAAACACTATAACAACGACCAGTCACACCATAACAACGACCAATCAGACCATAACAACTACTCATCAAACCATAACAACGACCGATCACTCCATAACAACTGCCAATCACACCATAACAACGACCAATCACACCATAACAACTACCAATCACACCATAACAATGACCAATCGCACCATAACAACGACCAATCGCACCAGAACAACTACTCATCAAACCATAACAACTACTAATAACAGCAGAACCAGTACCAATCATGCCGTATCAACTATCAATCACACCATAACAACTACCAATCAGACCATAACAACTACCAATCACACCATAACAACTACCGATCACTCCATAACAACTGCCAATCACTCCATAACAACTACCAATCGCACCAGAACAACTACTCATCAAACCATAACAACTACTAATATCAGCAGAACCAGTACCAATCATGCCGTATCAACTATCAATCCCACCATAACAACTACCAATCAGACCATAACAACTACCAATCACACCATAACAACTACCGATCACTCCATAACAACTGCCAATCACTCCATAACAACTACCAATCGCACCAGAACAACTACTCATCAAACCATAACAACTACTAATATCAGCAGAACCAGTACCAATCATGCCGTATCAACTATCAATCACACCATAACAACGACCGATCACTCCATAACAACTGCCAATCACACCATAACAACTACCAATCACATCATAACAACTACCAATCTCACGAGAACAACTACCAATCACACCATAACAACGACCAGTCACACCATAACAACGACCAATCAGACCATAACAAATACTCATCAAACCATAACAACTACCGATCACTCCATAACAACTGCCAATCACACCATAACAACTCCCAATCACATCATAACAACTACCAATCGCACCAGAACAACTACCAATCATACCATGACAACTACCAATCATACCATGACAACTACCAATCACACCATAACAACGACCAATCACACCATAACAACTACCAATCGCACCAGAACAACTACTCATCAAACAATAACAACTACGAATAACAGCAGAACCAGTACCAATCGTGCCGTATCAACCATCAATCACATCATAACAACTACCAATCACACCATAACAATTACCAATCACACAATAACAACTACCAATCGCACCAGAACAACTACTCATCAAACCATAACAACTACTAATATCAGCAGAACCAGTACCAATCATGCCGTATCAACTATCAATCACACCATAACAACTACCAATCACTCCATAACAACTGCCAATCACACCAGAACAACTACCAATCACATCATAACAACTACCAATCGCACCAGAGCAACTACCAATCATACCATAACAACTACCAATCACACTATAACAACGACCAGTCATACCATAACAACGACCAATCAGACCATAACAACTACTCATCAAACCATAACAACTACCGATCACTCCATAACAACTGCCAATCACACCATAACAACGACCAATCACACCATTACAACTACCAATCTCACCAGAACAACTACTCATCAAACCATAACAACTACTAATAACAGCAGAACCAGTACCAATCATGCCGTATCAACTATCAATCACACCATAACAACTACCAATCATACCATAACAACTACCAATCACAACATAACAATGACCAATCAAACCATAACAACTACTCATCAAACCATAACAACTACTAATAACACCTGAACCAGTACCAATCATACCATAACAACTACCAATCACGCCATAACAACGACCAATCACACCATAACAACTACCAATCACACCATAACAATGACCAATCACACCATAACAACTACCAATCGCACCAGAACAACTACTCATCAAACCATAACAACTACTAATAACACGAGAACCAGTACCAATCATGCCGTATCAACTATCAATCACACCATAACAACTACCTATCACACCACGACAACTACCAATCACACCATAACAACTGCCTATCACACCATGACAACTACCAATCTCACCATAACAACTACCAATCACATCATAACAACTACCAATCAGGCCATAAAAACTACCGATCACTCCATAACAACTGCCAATCACACCATTACAACTACCAACCACACATAACAACTACCAATCACATCATAACAACTACCGATCACACCATGACAACTACCAATCAGGCCATAACAACTACCGATCACTCCATAACAACTGCCAATCAGACCATAACAACTACTCATCAAACCATCACAACTGCTAATAACACCAGAACCAGTACCAATCATACCATAACAACTATCAATCACACCATAACAACGACAAATCACACCATAACAACTACCAATCGCACCAGAACAACTACTCATCAAACCATAACAACTACTAATAACACCAGAACCAGTACCAATCATAGCATTACAACTACCAATCACACCATAACAACGACCAATCACACCATAACAACTACCAATCGCACCAGAACAACTACCAATCAGACCATAACAACTACCAATCACACCATAGCAACGACCAATCAGACCATAACAACTACCAATCAGACCATAACAACTACCAATCATACCATAACAATGACCAATCAGATCATAACAACTACCAATCACACCATAAGAAAGACCAATCACAACATTACAACTACCAATCGCCCCAGAACAACTACTTATCAAACCATAACTACTACTAATAACACCAGAACCAGTACCAATCAAGCCGTATCATCTACCAATCACATCATAACAACGAACAATCACACCTTAACAACAATAGGTAACACCGTAACAGCTACCAATCACACCAGAACAACTACCAATTGCAACAGAGCAACTACCAGTCGCACCATAACAACAAATAGTTACACCGTAACAATTACCAATCGCGCCATAACAATTACCAATCACAGAGTAGCAACTACTAATCCCACCATAACAACTATCAATCCCGCCACAACCACTCCCAATGACACCAGAACAACTACCAATCACACCACAACAACCACCAATCACACCACAACAACTACCAATCGCATCCGAACAACTACCAATCGCACCAGTACAACTACCAATCAATCACACCATAACAACTATCAATCACACCATAACAACTATCAATCCCACCACAACAACAACGAATCGCACCCGAACAACTACCAATCACATCATAACAACTATCAATCCCACCACAACAACTACCAATCAGACGATAACAACTACCGATCACACCATAACAACTACCAATCACACTATAACAACTACCAATCAGACCATAACAACTACCAATCACACCATAACAACTACCAATCAGACCATAACAACTATCAATCACACCATAACATCTACCAATCACATCATAACAACTACCAATCACATCATAACAACTACCAATCACACCATAACAACTACCAATCAGACCATAACAACTACCGATCACTCCATAACAACTGCCAATCACTCCATAACAACTACCAATCACACCATAACAACTACCAATCACATCATAACAACTACCAACCAAACATAACAACTACCCAATCACACCATAACAACTACCAATCACACCATAACAACTACCAATCGTCCATAACAACTACCGATCACTCCATAACAACTGCCAATCACTCCATAACAACTACCAATCAGACCATAACAACTACCGATCACTCCATAACACCTGCCAATCACACCATCACAACTACCAGTCCCTCCATTAAAACTACCAACCACACATAATAAGTACCCAATCACACCATAACAACTACCATTCAGACCATAACAACTACCAGTCCCTCCATAACAACTACCAATCACATCATAACAACTACCAATCGCACCAGAACAACTACCAATCACACCATAACAACTACCAATCACACCATAACAACGACCAATCAGACCATAATAACTACTCATCAAACCATAACAACTACCGATCACTCCATAACAACTGCCAATCACACCAGAACAACTACCAATCACATCATAACAACTACCAATCGCACCAGAGCAACTACCAATCATACCATAACAACTACCAATCACACTATAACAACGACCAGTCACACCATAACAACGACCAATCAGACCATAACAACTACTCATCAAACCATAACAACTACCGATCACTCCATAACAACTGCCAATCACACCATAACAACGACCAATCACACCATTACAACTACCAATCTCACCAGAACAACTACTCATCAAACCATAACAACTACTAATAACAGCAGAACCAGTACCAATCATGCCGTATCAACTATCAATCACACCATAACAACTACCAATCATACCATAACAACTACCAATCACAACATAACAATGACCAATCAAACCATAACAACTACTCATCAAACCATAACAACTACTAATAACACCTGAACCAGTACCAATCATACCATAACAACTACCAATCACGCCATAACAACGACCAATCACACCATAACAACTACCAATCACACCATAACAATGACCAATCGCACCATAACAACTACCAATCGCACCAGAACAACTACTCATCAAACCATAACAACTACTAATAACACCTGAACCAGTACCAATCATACCATAACAACTACCAATCACGCCATAACAACGACCAATCACACCCTAACAATGACCAATCGCACCACAACAACTACCAATCGCACCAGAACAACTACTCATCAAACCATAACAACTACTAATAACAGCAGAACCAGTACCAATCATGCCGTATCAACTATCAGTCACACCATAACAACTACCAATCATACCATAACAACTACCAATCACACCATAACAATGACCAATCACACCATAACAACTACTCATCAAACCATAACAACTACTAATAACAGCAGAACCAGTACCAATCACACCAGAACAACTACCAATCACATCATAACAACTACCAATCGCACCAGAGCAACTACCAATCATACCATAACAACTACCAATCACACTATAACAACGACCAGTCACACCATAACAACGACCAATCAGACCATAACAACTACTCATCAAACCATAACAACGACCGATCACTCCATAACAACTGCCAATCACACCATAACAACGACCAATCACACCATAACAACTACCAATCACACCATAACAATGACCAATCGCACCATAACAACTACCAATCGCACCAGAACAACTACTCATCAAACCATAACAACTACTAATAACAGCAGAACCAGTACCAATCATGCCGTATCAACTATCAATCACACCATAACAACTACCAATCAGACCATAACAACTACCAATCACACCATAACAACTACCGATCACTCCATAACAACTGCCAATCACTCCATAACAACTACCAATCGCACCAGATCAACTACTCATCAAACCATAACAACTACTAATATCAGCAGAACCAGTACCAATCATGCCGTATCAACTATCAATCCCACCATAACAACTACCAATCAGACCATAACAACTACCAATCACACCATAACAACTACCGATCACTCCATAACAACTGCCAATCACTCCATAACAACTACCAATCGCACCAGAACAACTACTCATCAAACCATAACAACTACTAATATCAGCAGAACCAGTACCAATCATGCCGTATCAACTATCAATCCCACCATAACAACTACCAATCAGACCATAACAACTACCAATCACACCATAACAACTACCGATCACTCCATAACAACTGCCAATCACTCCATAACAACTACCAATCGCACCAGAACAACTACTCATCAAACCATAACAACTACTAATATCAGCAGAACCAGTACCAATCATGCCGTATCAACTATCAATCACACCATAACAACGACCGATCACTCCATAACAACTGCCAATCACACCATAACAACTACCAATCACATCATAACAACTACCAATCTCACGAGAACAACTACCAATCACACCATAACAACGACCAGTCACACCATAACAACGACCAATCAGACCATAACAACTACTCATCAAACCATAACAACTACCGATCACTCCATAACAACTGCCAATCACACCATAACAACTCCCAATCACATCATAACAACTACCAATCGCACCAGAACAACTACCAATCATACCATGACAACTACCAATCATACCATGACAACTACCAATCACACCATAACAACGACCAATCACACCATAACAACTACCAATCGCACCAGAACAACTACTCATCAAACAATAACAACTACGAATAACAGCAGAACCAGTACCAATCGTGCCGTATCAACCATCAATCACATCATAACAACTACCAATCACACCATAACAACTACCAATCACACAATAACAACTACCAATCGCACCAGAACAACTACTCATCAAACCATAACAACTACTAATATCAGCAGAACCAGTACCAATCATGCCGTATCAACTATCAATCACACCATAACAACTACCAATCACTCCATAACAACTGCCAATCACACCAGAACAACTACCAATCACATCATAACAACTACCAATCGCACCAGAGCAACTACCAATCATACCATAACAACTACCAATCACACTATAACAACGACCAGTCATACCATAACAACGACCAATCAGACCATAACAACTACTCATCAAACCATAACAACTACCGATCACTCCATAACAACTGCCAATCACACCATAACAACGACCAATCACACCATTACAACTACCAATCTCACCAGAACAACTACTCATCAAACCATAACAACTACTAATAACAGCAGAACCAGTACCAATCATGCCGTATCAACTATCAATCACACCATAACAACTACCAATCATACCATAACAACTACCAATCACAACATAACAATGACCAATCAAACCATAACAACTACTCATCAAACCATAACAACTACTAATAACACCTGAACCAGTACCAATCATACCATAACAACTACCAATCACGCCATAACAACGACCAATCACACCATAACAACTACCAATCACACCATAACAATGACCAATCACACCATAACAACTACCAATCGCACCAGAACAACTACTCATCAAACCATAACAACTACTAATAACACGAGAACCAGTACCAATCATGCCGTATCAACTATCAATCACACCATAACAACTACCTATCACACCACGACAACTACCAATCACACCATAACAACTGCCTATCACACCATGACAACTACCAATCTCACCACAACAACTACCAATCACATCATAACAACTACCAATCAGGCCATAAAAACTACCGATCACTCCATAACAACTGCCAATCACACCATTACAACTACCAACCACACATAACAACTACCAATCACATCATAACAACTACCGATCACACCATGACAACTACCAATCAGGCCATAACAACTACCGATCACTCCATAACAACTGCCAATCAGACCATAACAACTACTCATCAAACCATCACAACTACTAATAACACCAGAACCAGTACCAATCATACCATAACAACTATCAATCACACCATAACAACGACAAATCACACCATAACAACTACCAATCGCACCAGAACAACTACTCATCAAACCATAACAACTACTAATAACACCAGAACCAGTACCAATCATAGCATTACAACTACCAATCACACCATAACAACGACCAATCACACCATAACAACTACCAATCGCACCAGAACAACTACCAATCAGACCATAACAACTACCAATCACACCATAGCAACGACCAATCAGACCATAACAACTACCAATCAGACCATAACAACTACCAATCATACCATAACAATGACCAATCAGACCATAACAACTACCAATCACACCATAACAAAGACCAATCACAACATTACAACTACCAATCGCCCCAGAACAACTACTTATCAAACCATAACTACTACTAATAACACCAGAACCAGTACCAATCAAGCCGTATCATCTACCAATCACATCATAACAACGAACAATCACACCTTAACAACAATAGGTAACACCGTAACAGCTACCAATCACACCAGAACAACTACCAATTGCAACAGAGCAACTACCAGTCGCACCATAACAACAAATAGTTACACCGTAACAATTACCAATCGCGCCATAACAACTACCAATCACAGAGTAGCAACTACTAATCCCACCATAACAACTATCAATCCCGCCACAACCACTCCCAATGACACCAGAACAACTACCAATCACACCACAACAACCACCAATCACACCACAACAACTACCAATCGCATCCGAACAACTACCAATCGCACCAGTACAACTACCAATCAATCACACCATAACAACTATCAATCACACCATAACAACTATCAATCCCACCACAACAACAACGAATCGCACCCGAACAACTACCAATCACATCATAACAACTATCAATCCCACCACAACAACTACCAATCAGACGATAACAACTACCGATCACACCATAACAACTACCAATCACACCATAACAACTACCAATCAGACCATAACAACTACCAATCACACCATAACAACTACCAATCACACCATAACAACTATCAATCACACCATAACATCTACCAATCACATCATAACAACTACCAATCACATCATAACAACTACCAATCACACCATAACAACTACCAATCAGACCATAACAACTACCGATCACTCCATAACAACTGCCAATCACTCCATAACAACTACCAATCACACCATAACAACTACCAATCACATCATAACAACTACCAACCAAACATAACAACTACCCAATCACACCATAACAACTACCAATCACACCATAACAACTACCAATCGTCCATAACAACTACCGATCACTCCATAACAACTGCCAATCACTCCATAACAACTACCAATCAGACCATAACAACTACCGATCACTCCATAACACCTGCCAATCACACCATCACAACTACCAGTCCCTCCATTAAAACTACCAACCACACATAATAAGTACCCAATCACACCATAACAACTACCATTCAGACCATAACAACTACCAGTCCCTCCATAACAACTACCAATCACATCATAACAACTACCAATCGCACCAGAACAACTACCAATCACACCATAACAACTACCAATCACACCATAACAACGACCAATCAGACCATAATAACTACTCATCAAACCATAACAACTACCGATCACTCCATAACAACTGCCAATCACACCAGAACAACTACCAATCACATCATAACAACTACCAATCGCACCAGAGCAACTACCAATCATACCATAACAACTACCAATCACACTATAACAACGACCAGTCACACCATAACAACGACCAATCAGACCATAACAACTACTCATCAAACCATAACAACTACCGATCACTCCATAACAACTGCCAATCACACCATAACAACGACCAATCACACCATTACAACTACCAATCTCACCAGAACAACTACTCATCAAACCATAACAACTACTAATAACAGCAGAACCAGTACCAATCATGCCGTATCAACTATCAATCACACCATAACAACTACCAGTCATACCATAACAACTACCAATCACACCATAACAATGACCAATCGCACCATAACAACTACCAATCGCACCAGAACAACTACTCATCAAACCATAACAACTACTAATAACACCTGAACCAGTACCAATCATACCATAACAACTACCAATCACGCCATAACAACGACCAATCACACCCTAACAATGACCAATCGCACCACAACAACTACCAATCGCACCAGAACAACTACTCATCAAACCATAACAACTACTAATAACAGCAGAACCAGTACCAATCATGCCGTATCAACTATCAGTCACACCATAACAACTACCAATCATACCATAACAACTACCAATCACACCATAACAATGACCAATCACACCATAACAACTACTCATCAAACCATAACAACTACTAATAACAGCAGAACCAGTACCAATCACACCAGAACAACTATCAATCACATCATAACAACTACCAATCGCACCAGAGCAACTACCAATCATACCATAACAACTACCAATCACACTATAACAACGACCAGTCACACCATAACAACGACCAATCAGACCATAACAACTACTCATCAAACCATAACAACGACCGATCACTCCATAACAACTGCCAATCACACCATAACAACGACCAATCACACCATAACAACTACCAATCACACCATAACAATGACCAATCGCACCATAACAACTACCAATCACACCATAACAACTACCAATCACACCATAACAATGACCAATCGCACCATAACAACTACCAATCGCACCAGAACAACTACTCATCAAACCATAACAACTACTAATAACACCTGAACCAGTACCAATCATACCATAACAACTACCAATCACGCCATAACAACGACCAATCACACCCTAACAATGACCAACCGCACCACAACAACTACCAATCGCACCAGAACAACTACTCATCAAACCATAACAACTACTAATAACAGCAGAACCAGTACCAATCATGCCGTATCAACTATCAGTCACACCATAACAACTACCAATCATACCATAACAACTACCAATCACACCATAACAATGACCAATCACACCATAACAACTACTCATCAAACCATAACAACTACTAATAACAGCAGAACCAGTACCAATCACACCAGAACAACTACCAATCACATCATAACAACTACCAATCGCACCAGAGCAACTACCAATCATACCATAACAACTACCAATCACACTATAACAACGACCAGTCACACCATAACAACGACCAATCAGACCATAACAACTACTCATCAAACCATAACAACGACCGATCACTCCATAACAACTGCCAATCACACCATAACAACGACCAATCACACCATAACAACTACCAATCACACCATAACAATGACCAATCGCACCATAACAACTACCAATCGCACCAGAACAACTACTCATCAAACCATAACAACTATTAATAACAGCAGAACCAGTACCAATCATGCCGTATCAACTATCAATCACACCATAACAACTACCAATCAGACCATAACAACTACCAATCACACCATAACAACTACCGATCACTCCATAACAACTGCCAATCACTCCATAACAACTACCAATCGCACCAGAACAACTACTCATCAAACCATAACAACTACTAATATCAGCAGAACCAGTACCAATCATGCCGTATCAACTATCAATCCCACCATAACAACTACCAATCAGACCATAACAACTACCAATCACACCATAACAACTACCGATCACTCCATAACAACTGCCAATCACTCCATAACAACTACCAATCGCACCAGAACAACTACTCATCAAACCATAACAACTACTAATATCAGCAGAACCAGTACCAATCATGCCGTATCAACTATCAATCACACCATAACAACGACCGATCACTCCATAACAACTGCCAATCACACCATAACAACTACCAATCACATCATAACAACTACCAATCTCACGAGAACAACTACCAATCACACCATAACAACGACCAGTCACACCATAACAACGACCAATCAGACCATAACAACTACTCATCAAACCATAACAACTACCGATCACTCCATAACAACTGCCAATCACACCATAACAACTCCCAATCACATCATAACAACTACCAATCGCACCAGAACAACTACCAATCATACCATGACAACTACCAATCATACCATGACAACTACCAATCACACCATAACAACGACCAATCACACCATAACAACTACCAATCGCACCAGAACAACTACTCATCAAACAATAACAACTACGAATAACAGCAGAACCAGTACCAATCGTGCCGTATCAACCATCAATCACATCATAACAACTACCAATCACACCATAACAACTACCAATCACACAATAACAACTACCAATCGCACCAGAACAACTACTCATCAAACCATAACAACTACTAATATCAGCAGAACCAGTACCAATCATGCCGTATCAACTATCAATCACACCATAACAACTACCAATCACATCATAACAACTACCAATCTCACGAGAACAACTACCAATCACACCATAACAACGACCAATCAGACCATAACAACTACTCATCAAACCATAACAACTACCGATCACTCCATAACAACTGCCAATCACACCATAACAACTCCCAATCACATCATAACAACTACCAATCACACCATAACAACGACCAATCACACCAGAACAACTACTCATCAAACCATAACAACTACTAATAACACGAGAACCAGTACCAATCATGCCGTATCAACTATCAATCACACCATAACAACTACCTATCGCACCACGACAACTACCAATCACACCATAACAACTGCCTATCACACCATGACAACTACCAATCTCACCATAACAACTACCAATCACATCATAACAACTACCAATCAGGCCATAAAAACTACCGATCACTCCATAACAACTGCCAATCACACCATTACAACTACCAACCACACATAACAACTACCAATCACATCATAACAACTACCGATCACACCATGACAACTACCAATCAGGCCATAACAACTACCGATCACTCCATAACAACTGCCAATCAGACCATAACAACTACTCATCAAACCATCACAACTACTAATAACACCAGAACCAGTACCAATCATACCATAACAACTATCAATCACACCATAACAACGACAAATCACACCATAACAACTACCAATCGCACCAGAACAACTACTCATCAAACCATAACAACTACTAATAACACCAGAACCAGTACCAATCATAGCATTACAACTACCAATCACACCATAACAACGACCAATCACACCATAACAACTACCAATCGCACCAGAACAACTACCAATCAGACCATAACAACTACCAATCACACCATAGCAACGACCAATCAGACCATAACAACTACCAATCAGACCATAACAACTACCAATCATACCATAACAATGACCAATCAGACCATAACAACTACCAATCACACCATAACAAAGACCAATCACAACATTACAACTACCAATCGCCCCAGAACAACTACTTATCAAACCATAACTACTACTAATAACACCAGAACCAGTACCAATCAAGCCGTATCATCTACCAATCACATCATAACAACGAACAATCACACCTTAACAACAATAGGTAACACCGTAACAGCTACCAATCACACCAGAACAACTACCAATTGCAACAGAGCAACTACCAGTCGCACCATAACAACAAATAGTTACACCGTAACAATTACCAATCGCGCCATAACAACTACCAATCACAGAGTAGCAACTACTAATCCCACCATAACAACTATCAATCCCGCCACAACCACTCCCAATGACACCAGAACAACTACCAATCACACCACAACAACCACCAATCACACCACAACAACTACCAATCGCATCCGAACAACTACCAATCGCACCAGTACAACTACCAATCAATCACACCATAACAACTATCAATCACACCATAACAACTATCAATCCCACCACAACAACAACGAATCGCACCCGAACAACTACCAATCACATCATAACAACTATCAATCCCACCACAACAACTACCAATCAGACGATAACAACTACCGATCACACCATAACAACTACCAATCACACCATAACAACTACCAATCAGACCATAACAACTACCAATCACACCATAACAACTACCAATCAGACCATAACAACTATCAATCACACCATAACATCTACCAATCACATCATAACAACTACCAATCACATCATAACAACTACCAATCACACCATAACAACTACCAATCAGACCATAACAACTACCGATCACTCCATAACAACTGCCAATCACTCCATAACAACTACCAATCACACCATAACAACTACCAATCACATCATAACAACTACCAACCAAACATAACAACTACCCAATCACACCATAACAACTACCAATCACACCATAACAACTACCAATCGTCCATAACAACTACCGATCACTCCATAACAACTGCCAATCACTCCATAACAACTACCAATCAGACCATAACAACTACCGATCACTCCATAACACCTGCCAATCACACCATCACAACTACCAGTCCCTCCATTAAAACTACCAACCACACATAATAAGTACCCAATCACACCATAACAACTACCATTCAGACCATAACAACTACCAGTCCCTCCATAACAACTACCAATCACATCATAACAACTACCAATCGCACCAGAACAACTACCAATCACACCATAACAACTACCAATCAGACCATAATAACTACTCATCAAACCATAACAACTACCGATCACTCCATAACAACTGCCAATCACACCAGAACAACTACCAATCACATCATAACAACTACCAATCGCACCAGAGCAACTACCAATCATACCATAACAACTACCAATCACACTATAACAACGACCAGTCACACCATAACAACGACCAATCAGACCATAACAACTACTCATCAAACCATAACAACTACCGATCACTCCATAACAACTGCCAATCACACCATAACAACGACCAATCACACCATTACAACTACCAATCTCACCAGAACAACTACTCATCAAACCATAACAACTACTAATAACAGCAGAACCAGTACCAATCATGCCGTATCAACTATCAATCACACCATAACAACTACCAGTCATACCATAACAACTACCAATCACAACATAACAATGACCAATCAAACCATAACAACTACTCATCAAACCATAACAACTACTAATAACACCTGAACCAGTACCAATCATACCATAACAACTACCAATCACGCCATAACAACGACCAATCACACCATAACAACTACCAATCACACCATAACAATGACCAATCGCACCATAACAACTACCAATCGCACCAGAACAACTACTCATCAAACCATAACAACTACTAATAACACCTGAACCAGTACCAATCATACCATAACAACTACCAATCACGCCATAACAACGACCAATCACACCCTAACAATGACCAATCGCACCACAACAACTACCAATCGCACCAGAACAACTACTCATCAAACCATAACAACTACTAATAACAGCAGAACCAGTACCAATCATGCCGTATCAACTATCAGTCACACCATAACAACTACCAATCATACCATAACAACTACCAATCACACCATAACAATGACCAATCACACCATAACAACTACTCATCAAACCATAACAACTACTAATAACAGCAGAACCAGTACCAATCACACCAGAACAACTACCAATCACATCATAACAACTACCAATCGCACCAGAGCAACTACCAATCATACCATAACAACTACCAATCACACTATAACAACGACCAGTCACACCATAACAACGACCAATCAGACCATAACAACTACTCATCAAACCATAACAACGACCGATCACTCCATAACAACTGCCAATCACACCATAACAACGACCAATCACACCATAACAACTACCAATCACACCATAACAATGACCAATCGCACCATAACAACTACCAATCACACCATAACAACTACCAATCACACCATAACAATGACCAATCGCACCATAACAACTACCAATCGCACCAGAACAACTACTCATCAAACCATAACAACTACTAATAACACCTGAACCAGTACCAATCATACCATAACAACTACCAATCACGCCATAACAACGACCAATCACACCCTAACAATGACCAATCGCACCACAACAACTACCAATCGCACCAGAACAACTACTCATCAAACCATAACAACTACTAATAACAGCAGAACCAGTACCAATCATGCCGTATCAACTATCAGTCACACCATAACAACTACCAATCATACCATAACAACTACCAATCACACCATAACAATGACCAATCACACCATAACAACTACTCATCAAACCATAACAACTACTAATAACAGCAGAACCAGTACCAATCACACCAGAACAACTACCAATCACATCATAACAACTACCAATCGCACCAGAGCAACTACCAATCATACCATAACAACTACCAATCACACTATAACAACGACCAGTCACACCATAACAACGACCAATCAGACCATAACAACTACTCATCAAACCATAACAACGACCGATCACTCCATAACAACTGCCAATCACACCATAACAACGACCAATCACACCATAACAACTACCAATCACACCATAACAATGACCAATCGCACCATAACAACTACCAATCGCACCAGAACAACTACTCATCAAACCATAACAACTACTAATAACAGCAGAACCAGTACCAATCATGCCGTATCAACTATCAATCACACCATAACAACTACCAATCAGACCATAACAACTACCAATCACACCATAACAACTACCGATCACTCCATAACAACTGCCAATCACTCCATAACAACTACCAATCGCACCAGAACAACTACTCATCAAACCATAACAACTACTAATATCAGCAGAACCAGTACCAATCATGCCGTATCAACTATCAATCCCACCATAACAACTACCAATCAGACCATAACAACTACCAATCACACCATAACAACTACCGATCACTCCATAACAACTGCCAATCACTCCATAACAACTACCAATCGCACCAGAACAACTACTCATCAAACCATAACAACTACTAATATCAGCAGAACCAGTACCAATCATGCCGTATCAACTATCAATCACACCATAACAACGACCGATCACTCCATAACAACTGCCAATCACACCATAACAACTACCAATCACATCATAACAACTACCAATCTCACGAGAACAACTACCAATCACACCATAACAACGACCAGTCACACCATAACAACGACCAATCAGACCATAACAACTACTCATCAAACCATAACAACTACCGATCACTCCATAACAACTGCCAATCACACCATAACAACTCCCAATCACATCATAACAACTACCAATCGCACCAGAACAACTACCAATCATACCATGACAACTACCAATCATACCATGACAACTACCAATCACACCATAACAACGACCAATCACACCATAACAACTACCAATCGCACCAGAACAACTACTCATCAAACAATAACAACTACGAATAACAGCAGAACCAGTACCAATCGTGCCGTATCAACCATCAATCACATCATAACAACTACCAATCACACCATAACAACTACCAATCACACAATAACAACTACCAATCGCACCAGAACAACTACTCATCAAACCATAACAACTACTAATATCAGCAGAACCAGTACCAATCATGCCGTATCAACTATCAATCACACCATAACAACTACCAATCACATCATAACAACTACCAATCTCACGAGAACAACTACCAATCACACCATAACAACGACCAATCAGACCATAACAACTACTCATCAAACCATAACAACTACCGATCACTCCATAACAACTGCCAATCACACCATAACAACTCCCAATCACATCATAACAACTACCAATCACACCATAACAACGACCAATCACACCAGAACAACTACTCATCAAACCATAACAACTACGAATAACAGCAGAACCAGTACCAATCATGCCGTATCAACCATCAATCACATCATAACAACTACCAATCACACCATAACAACTACCAATCACACAATAACAACTACCAATCGCACCAGAACAACTACTCATCAAACCATAACTACTACTAGTAACAACAGAACCAGTACCAATCACACCGTATCAACTACCAATCACACCATAACAACGACCAATCACACCATAACAACTACCAATCGCACCAGAACAACTACTCATCAAACAATAACAACTACGAATAACTGCAGAACCAGTACCAATCGTGCCGTATCAACCATCAATCACATCATAACAACTACCAATCACACCATAACAACTACCAATCACACAATAACAACTACCAATCGCACCAGAACAACTACTCATCAAACCATAACAACTACTAATATCAGCAGAACCAGTACCAATCATGCCGTATCAACTATCAATCACACCATAACAACTACCTATCACATCATAACAACTACCAATCTCACGAGAACAACTACCAATCACACCATAACAACGACCAATCAGACCATAACAACTACTCATCAAACCATAACAACTACCGATCACTCCATAACAACTGCCAATCACACCATAACAACTCCCAATCACATCATAACAACTACCAATCACACCATAACAACGACCAATCACACCAGAACAACTACTCATCAAACCATAACAACTACGAATAACAGCAGAACCAGTACCAATCATGCCGTATCAACCATCAATCACATCATAACAACTACCAATCACACCATAACAATTACCAATCACACAATAACAACTACCAATCGCACCAGAACAACTACTCATCAAACCATAACTACTACTAATAACAACAGAACCAGTACCAATCACACCGTATCAACTACCAATCACACCATAACAATGAGCAATCACACCTTAACAACAATGGGTTACACCGTAACAACTACCAATCACACCAGAACAACTACCAATTGCAACACAGCAACTACCAGTCACACCATAACAACAACTAGTGACACCGTAACAATTACCAATCACGCCATAACAACTACCAATCACAGAGTAGCAACTACTAATCCCACCATAACAACTATCAATCCCGCCACAACCACTCCCAATGACACCAGAACAACTACCAATCACACCACAACAACCACCAATCACACCACAACAACTACCAATCGCATCCGAACAACTACCAATCGCACCAGTACAACTACCAATCAATCACACCATAACAACTATCAATCACACCATAACAACTACCAATCCCACCACAACAACAACGAATCGCACCCGAACAACTACCAATCACATCATAACAACTATCAATCCCACCACAACAATTACCAATCAGACGATAACAACTACCGATCACACCATAACAACTACCAATCACACCATAACAACTACCAATCAGACCATAACAACTACCAATCACACCATAACAACTACCAATCAGACCATAACAACTATCAATCACACCATAACATTTACCAATCACATCATAACAACTACCAATCACATCATAACAACTACCAATCACACCATAACAACTACCAATCAGACCATAACAACTACCGATCACTCCATAACAACTGCCAATCACTCCATAACAACTACCAATCACACCATAACAACTACCAACCAAACATAACAACTACCCAATCACACCATAACAACTACCAATCACACCATAACAACTACCAATCGTCCATAACAACTACCGATCACTCCATAACAACTGCCAATCACTCCATAACAACTACCAATCAGACCATAACAACTACCGATCACTCCATAACACCTGCCAATCACACCATCACAACTACCAGTCCCTCCATTAAAACTACCAACCACACATAATAAGTACCCAATCACACCATAACAACTACCATTCAGACCATAACAACTACCAGTCCCTCCATAACAACTACCAATCACATCATAACAACTACCAATCGCACCAGAACAACTACCAATCACACCATAACAACTACCAATCAGACCATAATAACTACTCATCAAACCATAACAACTACCGATCACTCCATAACAACTGCCAATCACACCAGAACAACTACCAATCACATCATAACAACTACCAATCGCACCAGAGCAACTACCAATCATACCATAACAACTACCAATCACACTATAACAACGACCAGTCACACCATAACAACGACCAATCAGACCATAACAACTACTCATCAAACCATAACAACTACCGATCACTCCATAACAACTGCCAATCACACCATAACAACGACCAATCACACCATTACAACTACCAATCTCACCAGAACAACTACTCATCAAACCATAACAACTACTAATAACAGCAGAACCAGTACCAATCATGCCGTATCAACTATCAATCACACCATAACAACTATCAATCACACCATAACAACTACCAATCACAACATAACAATGACCAATCAAACCATAACAACTACTCATCAAACCATAACAACTACTAATAACACCTGAACCAGTACCAATCATACCATAACAACTACCAATCACGCCATAACAACGACCAATCACACCATAACAACTACCAATCACACCATAACAATGACCAATCGCACCACAACAACTACCAATCGCACCAGAACAACTACTCATCAAACCATAACAACTACTAATAACAGCAGAACCAGTACCAATCATGCCGTATCAACTATCAGTCACACCATAACAACTACCAATCATACCATAACAACTACCAATCACACCATAACAATGACCAATCACACCATAACAACTACTCATCAAACCATAACAACTACTAATAACAGCTGAACCAGTACCAATCACACCAGAACAACTACCAATCACATCATAACAACTACCAATCGCACCAGAGCAACTACCAATCATACCATAACAACTACCAATCACACTATAACAACGACCAGTCACACCATAACAACGACCAATCAGACCATAACAACTACTCATCAAACCATAACAACTACCGATCACTCCATAACAACTGCCAATCACACCATAACAACGACCAATCACACCATAACAACTACCAATCACACCATAACAATGACCAATCACACCATAACAACTACCAATCGCACCAGAACAACTACTCATCAAACCATAACAACTACTAATAACAGCAGAACCAGTACCAATCATGCCGTATCAACTATCAATCACACCATAACAACTACCAATCGCACCAGAGCAACTACCAATCATACCATAACAACTACCAATCACACTATAACAACGACCAATCACACCATAACAACTACCAATCGCACCAGAACAACTACTCATCAAACCATAACAACTACTAATAACAGCAGAACCAGTACCAATCATGCCGTATCAACTATCAATCACACCATAACAACTACCAATCGCACCAGAGCAACTACCAATCATACCATAACAACTACCAATCACACTATAACAACGACCAATCACACCATAACAACTACCAATCGCACCAGAACAACTACTCATCAAACCATAACAACTACTAATAACAGCAGAACCAGTACCAATCATGCCGTATCAACTATCAATCACACCATAACAACTACCAATCACACCATAACAACTACCGATCACTCCATAACAACTGCCAATCACTCCATAACAACTACCAATCGCACCAGAACAACTACTCATCAAACCATAACAACTACTAATATCAGCAGAACCAGTACCAATCATGCCGTATCAACTATCAATCACACCATAACAACTACCAATCGCACCAGAGCAACTACCAATCATACCATAACAACTACCAATCACACTATAACAACGACCAATCACACCATAACAACTACCAATCGCACCAGAACAACTACTCATCAAACCATAACAACTACTAATAACAGCAGAACCAGTACCAATCATGCCGTATCAACTATCAATCACACCATAACAACTATCAATCACACCATAACAACTACCAATCACACCATAACAACTACCGATCACTCCATAACAACTGCCAATCACTCCATAACAACTACCAATCGCACCAGAACAACTACTCATCAAACCATAACAACTACTAATATCAGCAGAACCAGTACCAATCATGCCGTATCAACTATCAATCACACCATAACAACTACCAATCGCACCAGAGCAACTACCAATCATACCATAACAACTACCAATCACACTATAACAACGACCAATCACACCATAACAACTACCAATCGCACCAGAACAACTACTCATCAAACCATAACAACTACTAATAACAGCAGAACCAGTACCAATCATGCCGTATCAACTATCAATCACACCATAACAACTACCAATCACACCATAACAACGACCGATCACTCCATAACAACTGCCAATCACTCCATAACAACTGCCAATCACACCATAACAACTACCAATCACATCATAACAACTACCAATCTCACGAGAACAACTACCAATCACACCATAACAACGACCAGTCACACCATAACAACGACCAGTCACACCATAACAACGACCAATCAGACCATAACAACTACTCATCAAACCATAACAACTACCGATCACTCCATAACAACTGCCAATCACACCAGAACAACTACCGATCACACCATAACAACTACCGATCACACCATAACAACTCCCAATCACATCATAACAACTACCAATCGCACCAGAACAACTACCAATCGCACCAGAACAACTACCAATCACACCATGACAACTACCAATCACACCATAACAACGACCAATCACACCATAACAACGACCAATCACACCACAACAACTACTCATCAAACCATAACAACTACGAATAACAGCAGAACCAGTACCAATCATGCCGTATCAACCATCAATCACATCATAACAACTACCAATCACACCATAACAACTACCAATCACACAATAACAACTACCAATCGCACCAGAACAACTACTCATCAAACCATAACTACTACTAATAACAACAGAACCAGTACCAATCACACCGTATCAACTACCAATCACACCATAACAATGAGCAATCACACCTTAACAACAATGGGTTACACCGTAACAACTACCAATCACACCAGAACAACTACCAATTGCAACACAGCAACTACCAGTCACACCATAACAACAACTAGTGACACCGTAACAATTACCAATCACGCTATAACAACTACCAATCACAGAGTAGCAACTACTAATCACACCATAACAACTATCAATCCTGCCACAACCACTACCAATGACACCAGAACAACTACCAATCACACCACAACAACCACCAATCACACCACAACAACTACCAATCGCATCCGAACAACTACCAATCGCACCGGTACAACTACCAATCAATCACACCATAACAACTACCAATCCCACCACAACAACTGCGAATGGCACCCGAACAACTACCAATCCCACCACAACAACTACCAATCCCGCCCAAACAACTCCCAATCATACCATAACAACTACCAATCCAACCACAACTAACAATCGCACACAAACAACTACCAATCACACCGTAACAACAACAAATCGTACCATAACAATTACCAATCACACGAGAACAACTACTAATCACACCATAATAATGACCATCCACATGATAGTAACTTCCAATCACACCATAATAACTACCAATCACACCATAATTACGACCAATCACAACGAAAGAACTATCAACCACACCAGAAACACAACCAAGCACACCATAATAATGACCAACCACACTGTAGCAAATACCAATCACTCCTTAACAACTACCAATCACCTCACAACAACTATCAATCAGACCAGAACAACTGCCATTGACACCATAACTATTACCAATAACATCATAGCAGCTACAAATCATACCATAACAACTACCAATCACACGAGAACAACAACCAATCACACCATTACAACTATCAATCACACTGTATTACCTACCAATCACACCATACCAACTACTAATCACACCATACCAACTACCAATCCCACCATAACAACTATCAATCACCCTGTAACAACTACCAATCACACCAGAACTACTAGCAATCTCACCAGAATGACCAATCACACCATAACAGCTACCAATCATACCATAACAGTTACCAATCACACCATAACAACTACCATTCACAGCAAAAGAATTACCAGTCACACAAAAACAACTATCAATCACACCAGAAACACAACCGATCACACCGTAATAATGACCAATCACACTGTGGCAACTACCAATTGCTCCTTAACAACTACCAATCACACGACAACAACTACCAATCACATCAGAACACCTACCTATCACACTATTCCAGCTATCATTCACACCGTAACAACCACCAATCGCACCATAACAACAACCTATCACACCAGAACAACTAGCAATCACACCATAACAACTACCAGTCACTCCATAATAACTACCAATCACACCGTAACATCTACCAATCACACCGTAACACTACCAGTTGCACCATATCAACAACCAATCACACCAGAACAACTACCAATCACACCTTAACAACAACCAATAACACTATAACAACCAATCACACGAGGAAAACAACCAATCACACCGTAGCAACTACCTATCACACCATAACAACTACTAATCGCACAAAAACAACAACCAATCCTAATACATGCAAAAGGGTTCCCCGATATTATTGATCGGTAACCTCAATCTACTCCTCACCCATCTTTCAAGTTCCATGAACAGAATTCCATCAGTTCATCCTTCCATTGGCCTCACACCAAGCTTAATTCCTCTGCCCGCCAAGCTTCCCATTGCTAGTGGGACTGGGAGATTTTGCCTATCGTATTGGGCACCCCATTGCAGGTAAAAACATTAAAAGGATGGGATTCGTCATGTGTAGATTCACCAGCATGATTTCAGAGATTGGAAACCATTGTTTTGAAGAGAGATGAGATACTGGTGCCATTTTGTTGGAGCAAATAGGCTAAAATGAGAGTCAATAGAGATATTATTATCCAAAAGTTTTGATAGGGAGAGCAGGGAAAGGTATTCCTCTGATTAGCAATTGAGGAACTAGTGGTAAGAGCTTGATGATCTAAAATTGCCATTAACAGAATTAGGAAAGAGGTAAAGAGAAATTTCTTTACATAGAATGTTATTAGTGCATGTAATGCTTTTTCAAACTAAATATTTGAAGCAAAGACCATGCCACGTGCTAGTCAGAGTAGAAATAGCAAGATATATTGGATATTTATGTGGCTGAAGAGAGGGTGTAAGGGGGAGGGTTTCAGATTCCTGGGCATTGGGACCGGTTCTGGGGGAGGTCGGACCAGTACAAACTGGATGGGTTACACCTGGGCAGGACTGGGACTGATGTCCCAGGGGGAGTATTTGCGAGAGTGGTTGTGGAGGGTTTAAACTAATATGGCAGGGGAATGGAAACCTATGCAAGGAGTCAGAGGAGGAAGAAATAAGGATAAAAGCAAAAGACAGAAAGGGGAATAAGAAAAGTGATGGGCAGATAAGAACATAAGAACATAAGAACTAGGAGCAGTAGTAGGCCATCTGGCCCCTCGAGCCTGCTCCACCATTCAATGAGATCATGGCTGATCTTTTGTGGACTCAGCTCCACTTTCCGGCCCGAACACATAACCCTTAATCCTTTATTCTTCAAAAAACTATCTATCTTTATCTTAAAAACATTTAATGAAGGAGCCTCTACTGCTTCACTGGACAAGGAATTCCATAGATTCACAACCCTTTGGGTGAAGAGGTTCCTCCTAAACTCAGTCCTAAATCTACTTCCCCTTATTTTGAGGCTATGCCCCCTAGATCTGCTTTCACCCGCCAGTGGAAACAACCTGCCCGCATCTATCATATCTAGTCCCTTCATAATCTTATATGTTTCTATAAGATCCCCCCTCATCCTTCTAAATTCCAACGAGTACAGTCTCAGTCTACTCAGCCTCTCCTCGTAATCCAACCCTTTCAGCTCTGGGATTAACCTAGTGAATCTCCTCTGCACACCCTCCAGTGCCAGTACGTCCTTTCTCAAGTAAGGAGACCAAGACTGAACACAATACTCCAGGTGTGGCCTTACTAACACCTTATACAATTGCAGCATAACCTCCCTAGTCTTAAACTCCATCCCTCTAGCAATGAAGGACAAAATGCCATTTGCCTTCTTAATCACCTGTTGCACCTGTAAACCAACTTTGTGCGACTCATTCACTATCACACCCAGGTCTCTCTGCATAGCAGCACGTTTTAATATTTTATCATATTTTTAGTATTAAACCAAGTGCCAGATTCAAACAGAGCCACAGAGAAAAATATTGGAATGGGACTAGTAATATTGAAAATACAAGCTTAAAGGCTTTGTGCCTTAACGCACGGAGCATTCGCAACATAATAGATGAACTAATCGTACAAATAAATGTAAATGGCTATGATATAGTCGGGATTATCATAGATTTTCATAGAATTTACAGTGCAGAAGGAGGCCATTCGGCCCATCGAGTCTGCACCAGCTCTTGGAAAGAGCACCCCACCAATGTCAACACCTCCACCCTATCCCCATAACCCAGTAACCCCACCCAACACCAAGGGCAATTTTGGACACTAAGTGCGATTTATCATGGCCAATCCACCTAACCTGCACATCTTTGGACTGTGGGAGGAAACCGGAGCACCCGGAGGAAACCCAGGGAGGATGTGCAAACTCCGCACAGGCAGTGACCCAAGCCGGAATCGAACCTGGGACCCTGGAGCTGTGAAGCAATTGTGCTATCCACAATGCTTATGGAGACATGGCTTCAGCGTGAGCAGTGATGGGAACTGAATGTCCAAGGGTGTTCATTATTTAGGGAACACAGGCATAAAGGAAAAGGTGATTGGTGGTTCCCCAGACAGTACAGCAGGAGTGGAGGCGGCCTGCTCTGATTCCCACCCTGTGACCTGGGCAGCCGTCTTCTAGGCTGACCGGGCCCGCTGTAGCCCGTGTATCCCAGGTGGTGTGGTGCTGCCCTGTTCTACACCCTGCCCACCAGATGCACCAGGGACAGGAAGGGAGGGGGGAGTCCAAGGTGCTGCAGTGTTCCAGCACTTCCCCTGCGGGAGTCACAGGCACAGCCCAATCACTTCCTCCTTCCTTGGGGTGCCAGTTGGCCCCTGGGCTACTCCTTGGGATGGGGGTGCGAGGGGAGATGTCCCCTGAGGCTCCCCCGCCACCTGGCACTGCCAGACCTGGAGGCCGGCTCTGGTCTCGACCAGGGTCTGCAAGCTTCCAGCCATGGAGCACAGGGAGTGGACCATCTCCGTCTGGAACTGCACCACATCACCCATTGACTGTGCCACCGCCTTCTGGGTTTGTGTCACGTCAGCCAGTGACTACGCAATCTCCCTCTGCGACTGGCCATCTCTCTCTGTGGCTGTGCCATGCTGGCCAGCTCCTGGGCAATGCCGCTGATGTTCCCAGCCATGGCCTGCTGTGACTGGGCCAAACTCAGGAGCACCGCTCCGATTTCCAGGTGGCTCTGGCACATGGTTGCTTGTGAGGCGGCTACCCTGTCCGGGGCCTAGACCAGCGGCCACACAGAATGCCCCAGGCCTTGGATATGCTGATCCATAGCCAACTCTGTCATCCCCAATGCATCCAACATGGACGTCACCAGTGTGTGTTGGCCTGGGTAGCCTGCATATCGGCACCACCTCCTGCTCCTGCACGCGGTTGGACTCCTCCAACTGCACCTGCAGATGCTGGATGCTCCCCAATAACCCCTCATATAATCTCTAGCTTTGCAAAAATTGATGGGACTCTCCATTCCAGAAGCCCGACACCCATCTGGATGGCAGCTAGTCCCTGGGGTCGGCCTTCCCTCCGAACGTCCGCACCCTTGGGTGTTGCTACTTCCACCTGCTGTACTGGGTCAGCTGAGTGGTGCACACCAGATAGTGTCCCAGGAGTCTCTTCACTAAAGTGCCCAACTGAGGTGAGTGTCACTGGGATGTTGGAGGGTATAGGAGACAACTGTGACGGGAAGTCAGTGTCATCCTCAGACTCGAGCTCCGGGGTGTCCTGAGTCTTGGGTGGAGGGCTGGCGTCGGAGCTGCTCGGCTCATGGGGGGCTCAGGCTGTGGCACTGGCTGGAGGCGGGGGACGTCTGTTGGGCCCACCCCATTTCCGGCAGGTCCTGCAAATCACAAGACGCATGATTAAACCAAGGGCCAGGGGAGTGGGGTGATGGGGGTGGTGTGGGGGTGAAGGTGGTGGGGGTGAGGGTGGTGTGGGTGTGGGGTGAGGGTGGTGTAGGGGTGAGGGCAGTGGAGGGGTGAGGGTGAGGGTAGTGTAGGGGTGAAGATGGATGAGGGTGGTGCTGGGAGGGCTTCACACACCTGTCACAGGGAACCGCAACGTGGCAGGATCTCACTTCTGCGGTAAACCACTGTTAGTATATTATATGTATTGTGGTAACCTGCTACTGTATTACATGTAATGTGGTAAACCACTGCCTGATGGCTCCGCCTCCCCTCGGGTTCAGTATAAAGGTGGCCGACCTCCAGCCCTGTCTCAGTTCGGGATCAGAAGCCAGGAGGCTTTCTGTTTAGCTTATTAAAGCCTTGGTTTTGTTCACTGCTCATCTTGTGTTAATTGATGGCACATCAATTTAAGAAGCTAAACTTTTAAGATGAATTCATCGCTCAAGCCTGATCGCCTGGAGCTTGACCCACAAGCAGCCGACGCCACTGCGACATTCGAGCACTGGCTAAGCTGCTTCGAAGCTTACCTCGGATCCTCCACCGAAGACGTCTCCGACCTCCCGAAGCAGCAAATACTCAATGCACGGGTGAGCCCTCAAGTTTTTCTTCTTATCAGAGACGCCCCCTCGTATACAGAGGTGATAATGCTGCTGAAGGGACAGTACGTGAAGACAGTAAACGAGGTGTACGCCAGGTACCTCCTTGCCACGAGGCGATAACGCCCCGGAGAATCACAAGCCGAATTCCTGCGTGCCTTGCGGGTACTCGGCCGGAACTGTGCTTGCCAGGCGGTATCGGCTGTCCAACACACGGAGCTGCTGATCAGGGACGCCTATGTCGCGGGCATTAAATCCAATTACATCCGCCAGCGCTTGCTAGAAGGGGGTACGCTCGGCCATCCCGAGACAGTGCAGCTCTGAAACTCCCTGGAAGTGGTTTTCCAGAACATGGAGGCCTGCACCTCCGACCACGCGGTTCCCTCGTGGACGTCGTGGGCGCCGCCATCACCCTCAAGTGCAGCGCAAGCCTGTGCCGCGCAGCAGCCCGCCAATGCCGGAAGCCCCAAATGCTCCTTTTGTGGCCAGGGTAAGCACCCCAGACAACGCTGCCCTGCACGGAACACGACTTGCAACGGGTGTGGGAGAAAGGGCCACTTCACCAAAGTCTGCCAGGCCTGACCGGTCCCTAAAACTCCTAGGCCTAGCAGCGTTGCCTGCTGTTCGTCGGGACCTCCCCCATCTGCTGCACCACCCGCCATGTGTGACTCGTGGGCGCCACCATCTTCACTGCCACCCGCCATGTATGACCCGTGGGGGCCGCCATCTTCACCACCATCTTCGCTGCCACCCGCCCTGCGCGACCCGTGGGGGCAGCCATCTTCGCCGCCATCTTGTACTCCACCCGCCCTGCGCGACCCATGGGGGCCGCCATCTTTGATGCCACCTCCGATGCCACTCGCCACGCACGACCCATGGGGGCCGCCATCTTGGATTCGCTCCGCCGCCTCCCAGGACCCCTTCTCACCCGGTCAAAGGCTGGCCACCGCTACCACCAACTGGCCCACCCACCACCTTCCGAAGCTCGCCTCCATCACGCTCGACCAGTCTCGACCCCATCAACTCACGAGATCCACGATGACCGTCCTGATCAACGTGCGCGAGACGACCTGCCTCTTCGACTCCGGGAGCACAGACAGCTTTATCCACCCAGATTTGGTAAGGCGCTGCTCCCTCCCAATTTTACCCGCGACCCAGAAAATCTCCCTGGCTTCCGGATCGCATTCCATAGCAATCTGGGGGTACTGTGTCGCGACTCTTTCGGTACAAGGTGGAGAGTACACTAACTTTAAGCTCTACATCCTCCCCATCTCTGCGCTGCCCTATTACTGGGGCTCGACTTCCAGTGTCCCCTCCAAAGCCTTACCTTAAAGTTCGGTGGACCCCTGCCCACTCTCACCATCTGTATCCTCACGGCCCTTAAGGTCGCCCCACCCTTGCTCTTCGCTAACCTCACCCCGGACTGTAAGCCCGTCGCCACTAGGAGCAGATGATACAATGCCCGGGACAGGGCCTTTATCAGGTCGGAGGTCCAGCGACTCCTACGAGAGGGGATCATTGAGGCTAGTACCAGCCCCTGGAGAGCCCAAGTGGTGGTCGTCAAGACTGGGGAGAAGCACCGGATGGTCATCGACTACAGTCAGACGATCAACCGGTACATGCAAGTCGATGCATACCCCCTCCCCCGCATATCTTTTGCGCAGTATCGAGTCTTCTCCACAGTCGACCTGAAGTCCGCGTACCACCAGCTCCCTATCCGCCCGGAGGACTTCTAATACACTGCCTTCGAGGCAGATGGCCGCCTCTATCACTTCCTCAGCGTTCCCTTCGGCGTCACCAATGGGGTCTCGGTCTTCCAGCGAGAAATGGACCGAATGGTTGACCAGTGCGGGCTGCGGGCCACGTTCCTGTACCTAGACAATGTCACCATATGTGGCCATGACCAGTAGGACCATGACGCCAACCTCCAAAAATTCTTCCACACCGCTAAGCTCCTAACCCTCCTCAGGAGGGTTTCCTGACACAATATGTTGACAGGCCAACAAGAGGTGAGGCCACGTTGGATTTGGTTTTGGGTAATGAACCAGGCCAGGTGTTGGATTTGGAGGTAGGAGAGCACTTTGGGGACAGTGACCACAATTCGGTGACGTTTACGTTAATGATGGAAAGGGATAAGTATACACCGCAGGGCAAGAGTTATAGCTGGGGGAAGGGCAATTATGATGCCATTAGACGTGACTTGGGGGGGATAAGGTGGAGAAGTAGGCTGCAAGTGTTGGGCACACTGGATAAATGGAGCTTGTTCAAGGATCAGCTACTGCGTGTTCTTGATAAGTATGTACCGGTCAGGCAAGGAGGAAAGCGTCGAGCGAGGGAACCGTGGTTTACCAAAGAAGTGGAATCTCTTGTTAAGAGGAAGAAGGAGGCCTATGTGAAGATGAGGTGTGAAGTTTCAGTTGGGGCGATGGATAGTTACAAGGTAGCGAGGAAGGATCTAAAGAGAGAGCTAAGACGAGCAAGGAGGGGACATAAGAAGTATTTGGCAGGTAGGATCAAGGAAAACCCAAAAGCTTTCTATAGGTATGTCAGGAATAAGCGAATGACTAGGGTAAGAGTAGGACCAGTCAAGGACAGGGATGGGAAGTTGTGTGTGGAGTCTGAAGAAATAGGCGAGATACTAAATAAATATTTTTCGTCAGTATTCACTCAGGAAAAAGATAATGTTGTGGAGGAGAATGCTGAGACCCAGGCTAATAGAATAGATGGCATTGAGGTACGTAGGGAAGAGGTGTTGGCAATTCTGGACAGGCTGAAAATAGGTAAGTCCCCGGGTCCTGATGGGATTTATCCTAGGATTCTCTGGGAGGCCAGGGAAGAGATTGCTGGACCTTTGGCTTTGATTTTTATGTCATCATTGGCTACAGGAATAGTGCCAGAGGACTGGAGGATAGCAAATGTGGTCCCTTTGTTCAAAAAGGGGAGCAGAGACAACGCCGGCAACTATAGACCGGTGAGCCTCACGTCTGTAGTGGGTAAAGTCTTGGAGGGGATTATAAGAGACAAGATTTATAATCATCTAGATAGGAATAATATGATCAGGGATAGTCAGCATGGCTTTGTGAAGGGTAGGTCATGCCTCACAAACCGTATCGAGTTCTTTGAGAAGGTGACTGAACAGGTAGACGAGGGTAGAACAGTTGATGTGGTGTATATGGATTTCAGCAAAGCGTTTGATAAGGTTCCCCACGGTAGGCTATTGCAGAAAATACGGAGGCTGGGGATTGAGGGTGATTTAGAGATGTGGATCAGAAATTGGCTAGCTGAAAGAAGACAGAGGGTGGTGGTTGATGGGAAATGTTTAGAATGGAGTTCAGTTACAAGTGGAGCACCACAAGGATCTGTTCTGGGGCCGTTGCTGTTTGTCATTTTTATCAATGACCTAGAGGAAGGCGCAGAAGGGTGGGTGAGTAAATTTGCAGACGATACTAAAGTCGGTGGTGTTGTCGATAGTGTGGAAGGATGTAGCAGGTTACAGAGGGATATAGATAAGCTGCAGAGCTGGGCTGAGAGGTGGCAAATGGGGTTTAATGTAGAGAAGTGTGAGGTGATTCACTTTGGAAGGAATAACAGGAATGCGGAATATTTGGCTAATGGTAAAGTTCTTGGAAGTGTGGATGAGCAGAGGGATCTAGGTGTCCATGTACATAGATCCCTGAAAGTTGCCACCCAGGTTGATAGGGTTGTGAAGAAGACCTATGGAGTGTTGGCCTTTATTGGTAGAGGGATTGAGTTCCGGAGTCAGGAGGTCATGTTGCAGCTGTACAGAACTCTGGTACGGCCGCATTTGGAGTATTGCGTACAGTTCTGGTCACCGCATTATAGGAAGGACGTGGAGGCTTTGGAGCGGGTGCAGAGGAGATTTACCAGGATGTTGCCTGGTATGGAGGGAAAATCTTATGAGGAAAGGCTGATGGACTTGAGGTTGTTTTCGTTGGAGAGAAGAAGGTTAAGAGGAGACTTAATAGAGGCATACAAAATGATCAGGGGGTTAGATAGGGTGGACAGTGAGAGCCTTCTCCCACAGATGGAAATGGCTGGCACGAGGGGACATAGCTTTAAACTGAGGGGTAATAGATATAGGACAGAGGTCAGAGGTAGGTTCTTTACGCAAAGAGTAGTGAGGCCGTGGAATGCCCTACCTGCTACAGTAGTGAACTCGCCAACATTGAGGGCATTTAAACGTTTATTGGATAAACATATGGATGATAATGGCATAGTGTAGGTTAGATGGCTTTTGTTTCGGTGCAACATCGTGGGCCGAAGGGCCTGTACTGCGCTGTATCGTTCTATGTTCTATGTTCTATGTTAACCTCACGCACAATAAGGAGAAATGCGTTTTCCGCACAACCCGCCTAGCCATCCTCGGTTACGTTGTGGAAAACAGAGTCCTAGGGCCCGACCCCGACCGCATGCGCCCCCTCCTGGAACTTCCCCACTGCCCCAAGGCACTGAAGAGATGCCTGGGGTTCTCCTCGTATTATGCACAGTGGGTCCCCAATTATGCGGACAAGGCCCGCCCACTCATTAAATCTACCGTTTTTCCCCTGACGGCTGAGGCCCGACTGGCCTTCAACCGCATCAAGGCAGATATTGCCAAAGCCACGATGCACATTGTGAACGAGTCCATTCCATTCCAGGTGGAGAGCTATGCGTCCGACTTTGCCCTGGCCACTACCCTCAACCAGGTGGGCAGGCCCGTGGCTTCCTTCTCCCGTACCCTCCATGCCTCCGAAATTCGGCACTCCTCCGTCGAAAAGGAAGTCCAAGCCATTGTTGAAGCTGTGCGACATTGGAGGCATTACCTGGCCGGCAGGCGATTCACTCTCCTCACTGACCAACGGTCGGTTGCCTTCATGTTCAATAACACGCAGCGGGGCAAGATCAAGAACGACAAAATTCTGAGGTGGAGGATCGAAGTCGCAACCTACAACTATGAGATCTTGTACCGACCTGGGAAGCTCAAGAGCCCCCAGATGCCCTATCCCGCGGTACATGTGCCAGCGCACAAGTAGACCGACTTCGGGCCCTCCACACCCAGGGGTCACCCGTCTTTTTCATTTTATCAAGGCTCGCAACCTGCCATACTTCATCGAGGAGGTCAGGACCATGACCAGGGACTGCCAGGTCTGCGCGGAGTGCAAACCGCACTTCTATCGGCCCGACAGAGCGCACCTGTGAAAAGCCTCCCGCCCCTTTGAGCGCCTCAACATCGACTTCAAAGGGCCCCTTCCCTCCACTGACCGTAACCTTGTAGCGCACAAAGACTACACAAACCTGTACTTCCTCAACGTTGTTGATGAGTACTCACGCTTCCCCTTTGCCATCCCGTGCCCTGACATGACCTCTGCCACCGTCATCAAGGCCCTGCACAGTCTCTTCACTTTGTTCAATTTCCCCACCTACATCCATAGCGATCGGGGTTCCTCCTTCATGAGCGACGAGTTGCGTCAGTTCCTGCTTAGCAAGGGCATCGCCTCCAGCAGGACTACCAGCTACAACCCCTGGGGAAACGGACAGGTGGAGAGGGAGAACATGACAGTCTGGAAGGCCGTCCTTCTGGCCCTACAGTCTAGAAGTCTCCCAGTCTCCCGCTGGCAGGAGGTTCTTCCCGATGCGCTCCACTCCATCTGGTCGCTCCTGTGCACTGCCACCAATGAGACCCCTCACAAACGTATGTTTGCCTTCCCCCAGGAAGTCCACCTCAGGGGTCTCGCTCCCGTCCTGGCTGACACTCCCAGGGCCCGTCCTCCTCCGGAAGCATGCGAGGAGCCATAAAGCAGATCCCCTCGTCGAGAAGGTCCTGCTCCTCCATGCCAATCCACAATATGCCTACGTGGCACATCATGACGGGCAGCAGGACAGTCTCCCTCCGGGATTTGGCACCTTCAGGTTCCCCAGCGACCATCACCACCACTCCCGACCCTACACCGTCTGCCTCCACCACTACCCGGCTACTTCAAGATTTGGCACCCGCAGGCCTGACGGCGACCATCACCACCACCCCCGCCCCTATACCCCCCCTCCACCGACTCCACTACTGGGTGAAGAAGAGGACAACACGCTCCCGGACGCGCAAGTCTCAACACCAATGTACACACACCACAGCCGGGACTGAGGCGATCACAGACTCGACCTTTAAGCCCACTTCACCCCCGCTGGACTCTTTTTTTAACAGGGTGTGAATGTGGTAAACCACTGTTAGTATATTATATGTATTGTGGTAACCTTCTACTGTATTACACGTAATGTGGTAAACCACTGCCTAATGGCTTCGCCTTTCCTCGGGCTTGGTATACAGGTGGCCGACCTCCAGCCCTGTCTCAGTTCGGGATCAGAGGCCAGGAGGCTTTCTGATTAGCTTATTAAAGCCTCAGTTTCATTCACTACTCATCTTGTGTTGACTGATGGCACATCAACTTCCTCGCCTGCGACCGTACTCCACCCCGGCAACCTCCCTTTCCTCGGCCCGCCAGCCACCATCCACGGCGGGAGGTGGTTGAGGGAGGGGGGGGGGACGGTGGAGGTGAGCTGGCAAACAGAAAACGACAGTGTTAGATAATCTGATGCATGCAGCCCAGGGGATGGGTAGCTGGTGGCCTCAGAGGCCTTAATGTTGGTCGTTATGGCTGCCAACATGTGGTGCAGGGTAGAGGTTCGCTCATCCTGCGGTTGGGGGGGGGGGGGTGGGGTCAGGTTACGGGTGTGTGGGATGGGGGCACAGTGTTGCCTACTCACCTTGGCCTCCCTGAGGAGGTTGTGCAGTTTTTTACGGCATTGCTGTCCGTACAGGATGGTGGTACCCACAGCGCTATTCACCTCTGCCACCTGCCCCCAGGCATGCCGAATGGCAGCGGCTGGCAGCCTCCTTTCCGGATCGGGATACAGGGTCATCCGCCTCTCCTCCCCGATGTCCAGGATGGTCTCCAGCTTGGCATCCATGAATCTTGAGGCTGATCTCCTCGCTGCCTTCTTGTTGGGTGGAATGGTGTGTGAGCGGAGTGAAGTGTGTTTATGAGGCTGCAGCTTGTCAGCCTCCTGAGTGCCAATCACGAAACCAGCAAATCTGGTACCGTTTCTCATTGGAATCGATTGTGTTCCATGTGGCGCCGGTGCTTAACAGTAGTAGAAACGACTTCCGGTTGCATCTTTGCAGAGCTAAGTTGCACATTCGGCAGCTCCCGCTAAAAACTGACTTTTGGGCTCTTTTCAGGGCCCCAACGGGATTTTTTCGACATTTTCCGGTGTGGGAAGGAGATTGCAATAGATCCCCGACAGTGTATAGCTTGGACCAGGAACGGGCGACTAAAAAAGTGGTGGTGAACCCAAAGAAGGTGCGAGGGAAGAAGAGCAAAATGGCGGCGGGCGGGGACCAGGCAGCGTGGATGCAGTGGGCGCAGGAGCAGCAGGAGGTTATCCAGCGCTTCTTCAGGGAGGTTAAAGCGGACCTGCTGGAGCCGATGAAGGCTTCTATCGACAAGCTGCTGCAGACCCAGACGGCCCGGGGGTGGCGATCCGCGAGGTCCGACAAAAGGTCTCCGACAACGAGAACGAGATCTTAGGCCTTGCGGTAAAGGTGGAGGCGCACGAGGCGCTCCAGAAGAAATGTCAGGAACGGTTCGAGGAGATGGAGAATTGGTCGAGGCGGAAGAATTTGCGGATTCTGGGCCTCCCGGAGGGGCTGGAGGGGTCAGACGTGTGGGCCTATGTGGTCACCATGCTAAAGTCGCTGATGGGAGCGGGGTCCTTTCAGGGACCCCTGGAGCTGGAAGGGGCCCATAGAGTGCTGGCGAGGAGGCCCAAGGCTAATGAGTCGCCGCAGGCGGTGTTGGTGCGGTTTCATCGGTTCGTTGATCGGGAGTGTGTGCTCAGGTGGGCCAAGAAGGAGACGAGCAGCAGGTGGGAGAATGTGCAGGTTCGAATATACCAGGACTGGAGTGCGGAGGTGGCGAAGAAGAGGGCCGGATACAATTGGGCGAAGGCGGTGCTGCACAGAAAGGGGGTGAAGTTTGGCATGTTGCAGCTGGCGCGACTGTGGGTCACCTAGAAGGACCGGCACCATTATTTTGAGTCTCCGGAGGAGGCGTGGGCCTTTGTCCAGGCCGAGAAACTGGACACAAACTGAGGGTAGGGATGGGTGGTCGGGGATTGCTGTTGGGGTGTTACTCTTTGAGGGGGGGTTCTTTGCTCTTATTTCTGTTTGGTTTGATGAGGGTGGTTCGGGTGAGTTGGGCACTGTTTTGGTTGGGTCTGTCGGGTGGGCTCTTGGAAGGGGGTAAGTAAATGGAGTAGGCATGGATGGCCGGTAGGGGGGATGGGGCCCCGCGGAGGAGGGGGAGGCCCGAGTCGGGGGTGAGGGGACTGGGCCTGTAAAAGGAGCGGCGACTGAGGTGGCGGGGCCGGGCAGGTGGAAAGCGTGGGCTTTTTCCCGCGCTGAAGGCTGGAGGGGGCGGGATCGGGGCGGGGAAGCGAGGGTTATTTCCTACGCTTGGGATGGAAGGGGGAGGCGGAGAGCCTGTGGATGGGTAATGGAGGAGGAGGGTATGTCCCACAATGGGAGGAGTCGAAGGAGAGGCGGGAGTAGCCGGGGTCAGCAGGAGTCAGCTGACTTGCGGGAGTGCAATGTGGGGAGTAAAGCAGCTAGGAGGGATCCTAGCTTGGGGGCCGGGGGGGGGGGGGGGGGGGGGGGTGGGGGGGACCAGGTTGCTGCTGCTATGGTCAAGGGGGAGCTGGAGCGAGTAGAGGGGGTTGGGACGGGGGTCTGCCGCCGTGGGGAACGGGCCGGGCATGGAGTGCGGGCGCGAGGCTGGCCGAGGAGGGGTTATGGCTGGTTGGCGGGGGAGGGGGGGGGGGGCGGGTAGCCCCCCGATCCGTCTGATAACCTGGAATGTAAGGGGACTGAACGGGCCGGTCAAGCGGGCCCGGGTGTTTGCGCACCTGAAGGGGCTGAAGGCGGATGTGGTCATGCTCCAGGAGACACACCTGAAGGTGGCAGACCAGGTAAGATTGAGGAAGGGGTGAGTAGGTCAGGTGTTTCACTCAGGGTTGGATGCCAAATATCAGGGTGTGGCGATCTTGGTAGGAAAGAGGGTGTCGTTCGAGGCGTCGAGCATTGTGACAGACAATGGCGGCAGGTACGTAATGGTAAGTGGTAAGCTTCAAGGGGAGAGGGTGGTGCTGGTCAACGTGTAGGCCCCGAACTGGGATGATACGGGTTTTATGCGGCACATGTTGGGTCGGATCCCGGACTTGGAAGTGGGGGCCCTGATAATGGGGTGGACTTTAACACGGTGTTGAATCCGGCACTGGATCGCTCCAGGTCTAGGACAGGTAGGAAGCCGGCAGCGGCTAAGGTGCTGAGGGGATTTATGGACCAGATGGGAGGTGTGGACCCTTGGAGATTTGCAAGGCCGGGGGCTACGGAATTTTCATTCTTCTCACATGTCCATAAGGCTTATTCCTGGATCGACTTCTTAATTATGAGTAGGGCGCTGATAGCGAGAGTAGAGGATACCGAGTACTCGTCGATAGCCATTTCGGATCACGCCCCGCATTGGGTAGATCTAGAGCTGGGGGAGGAGAGGGACCAGCGCCCGCTGTGGCGCTTGGAGGTGGGGCTGTTGGCGGACGAGGAGGTGAGTGAGCGGGTCCGAGGAAGCATAGAGAGATACCTTGAGTCCAACGATAACGGGGAGGTCCAAGTGGGGATGGTATGGGAGGCGCTGAAGGCGGTGGTTAGGGGAGAGCTGATCTCCATTAAGGCCCACAAGGAGAGGAGAGAGCAGAGAGAGAGGGAAAGGCTGGCGGGGGAGATGGTGAGGGTAGACAGGAGGTATGCGGAGGTGCTGGAGGAGGGCCTGTTGAGGAAGAGACGTAGCCTCCAGGCCGAATTCGACCTGTTGACCACCAGGAAGGCGGCGGCGCAGTGGAGGAAGGCCCAGGGGGCGATTTATGAGTATGGGGAAAAGGCAAGTCGGATGCTGGCGCATCAGCTTCGGAAGCAGGACGCAGCTAGGGAGATCGGGGGAGTTAAGGATAGAGGAGGGAGTGTAGTACGGAGTGGGGTTCACATCAATGGGGTCTTCAGGGACTTTTATGAGGAATTGTATCGGTCCGAGCCCCCACGGGGGGAGGGAGGGATGGGCTGCTTTCTGGACCAAGTGAGGTTTCCGAAGGTGGAGGAGGGACTGGTAGCGGGATTGGGGGCCCCGATTGGGCAGGAGGAGCTGGCCAAAGGGATAGGGAGCATGCAAGCAGGGAAAGCACCGGGGCCGGATGGTTTCCCGGTCGAATTCTACAAGAAATATGTGGACCTGTTGGGCCCGTTGCTAGTTAGGACCTTCAATGAGGCAAGGGGGGGGGGCCTTGCCCCCGACGATGTCCCGGGCACTGATCTCCTTGATCCTGAAGCGGGAGGGGGTTGGTGCGGGGCGGGGAGGAGCATAGGGTGTCGCTCTATGCGGACGACTTGCTGCTATATGTGGCGGCCCCGGTGGGGGTAATGCCAGAGGTAATGAGGATCCTCAGGGAGTTCTGGGATTTCTCAGTGTACAAGCTCAGCATGGGGAAGAGCGAGTTGTTCGTAGTTCACCCAGGGGACCAGGAGACGGGGATTGGCGAGCTCCCACTAAAAAGGGCGGAGAGAAGCTTCAGGTACTTGGGGGTCCAGGTGGCCAGCAGCTGGGGGGCCCTGCATAGACTTAATTTCACAAGGCTGATGGAGCAAATGGAGGAAGATTTCAAGAGGTGGGGTGTGTTGCCGCTGTCCCTGGCAGGTAGGGTGCAGTCAGTTAAGATAACGGTGCTCCCAAGGTTTTTATTCCTGTTCCAGTGCCTCCCCATGTTTATCCCAAGGCCTTCTTTAGGCGAGTCAATCGGAGCATAACGGGGTTTGTGTGGGAGCGAGGGACTCCGAGGGTGAGAAGGGTGTTCCTGGAGCGGAGTAGGGATGGGGGGGGTGGGGGGGGCTGGCACTGCCCAACCTCTGTGGGTACTACTGGGCCGCCAATGCGGCGATGGTGCGCAAGTGGGTGATGGAGGGGGAGGGGGCTGCATGGAAGAGGCTGGAGACGGCGTCTTGTGAGGGTACGCGTCTGGAGGCGCTGGCAACGGCGCCGCTGCCGCTCCCTCCAATGAGGTATACCACGAGCCCAGTAGTTACCCTCAAAATCTGGGGGCAGTGGAGGCGGCACAGGGGGGAAGTTGGGGCCTCGGTGTGGACCCCAATACAGGGGAACCATTGGTTTGTCCCAGGGAAATAGATGGAGGGTTTTTGGGGTGGCACAGGGCAGGGATAAGAAGGTTGGGGGAGCTGTTTGTGGACGGGAAGTTCGGGAGCCTGGGTGAACTGGAGGAGAAGTACAGGCTCCCCCCCCGAGGAACATCTTCAGATATTTACAGGTAAGGGCGTTTGCCAGGCGGCAAGTGGTGGAATTCCTGCGACTGCTGCCACACACAGTACAGGACAGGGTGCTCTCGTGGGGGTGGGTTGGAGTGGGGAAGATCTCGGAAACTTACCAGGTGATGCAAGAGGAGGAGGAGGCCTCGGTAGTGGAGTTGAAAGGTAAGTGGGAGGGGGAGTTGGGAGAGGAGATCAAAGAGGGGACGTGGGCAGATGCCCTAGGGAGGGTGAACTCTTCCTCTTCGTACGCGAGGCTCAGCCTCATACAGTTTAAGGTGCTGCACAGGGCACACATGACCGGGACAAGGATGAGCCGGTTCTTTGGGGGTGAGGACAGGTGTGTTAGGTGCTCGGGGAGCCCAGCAAATCACACCCATATGTTCTGGGCATGCCCAGCGCTGGAGGAATTTTGGAAGGGTGTGGCGAGGACGGTGTCGGGGGTGATAGGATCCCGGGTCAAGCCGGGCTGGGGGCTCGCAATATTTGGGGTTGCGGGGAGCCGGGAGTGCAGGAGGCGAAAGATGCCAGTATTCTGGCCTTTGATTCCCTGGTAGCCCGGCGAAGGATTCTTCTTCAGTGGAGGGATGCGAGACCCCCAAGCGTGGAATCCTGGATCAACAATATGGCGGGCTTTATTAAATTGGAGAGGGTGAAATTCGCCTTAAGGGGATTGGTCCAAGGGTTCTTGGACTTTCTGGCAGAACGGTAGACAATGGTCAGTAGCAGCAGCAACCCCGGGGGTGGGGGGTCCTATTGTCTTTTTGTTTATTTACCCTGGGGGATCTGAGGGGGTGTATATATTTGCTATGTTTGCTTTGTGTTAACTCGGGATGTTAATTTATTATTTATGTATGGGGGGAGGGGGCACGGGGGTTGTTTTACTTTGTTCTGTATTTAATTTTATTGGGTTTCTTTTTCATTCTGTTGTTGATATTTTGTGAAAACCCTGATAAAAATTATTTTAAAAAAAAAAAACAGTAGTAGAATCAGTCCAGGTGCGGTGCCAGTTTTGCTGTCGTGGAATCCATGAATCTGCGCCGGCGTCAACACTTAGTCTCAGAAACGGAGAATCCCGTCCTTGATCTTTCACCTCAGAAACTTCCAACACATTTCTAGGCAGTAGAAAGCAATAGGGGATGAGGTTATTTCACCCTCCACGGGGACTTTGATTGTCTGTTGGGTGTACATAGTTGGTTAGCAGATCTAATTGTCTTTACTGTTGATTAAAATTCAGTACTTTGAATTTTTTATGCCGTTCTTTCAAGAGTCCCTTTTTAATGTGAAACTTGGCATGTCCCCAGGTGTGGAATTCCATGCAACAGGTCAGCGCAGGTCTGCAGTACAATCCATATGGGAACTTTCCAGAAACGTGGTCAACTTACAATACGAGACATCAGTTGTGACTGATGGTAGCCATCTTTCGTCAACGCCTTTCCTTGTATTTTTTTTAAAAATAGGCCCACTTTAGACAGTTCAATATGTTTTTCGTTAGCTGCTGAAGTTATGGATAGATCTCACTCAGTCACAATTTCCTGTCATTGTGACACAGGGAAGTAAGGTTTTAATTACTGTAGCAAAAAAATGGTTCACAATCGCCTCAATACGAAAAGGTCTAATCCTACCGCACATGGGAGAGGATTCAAAAGTGAAATGAGGGCACATCCCCAACACATTGGCCATTACTGTTATTGCAGCTGCGATCAGCTACCTGGAGCATTCTAGCTTATATGGTTCAGTCCTCTACTTGCTTTGTCAATGGAGTCACTGGGAAGCATTATTAAACTTCTTTGTATAAAGATTACCTTACAATAGATTTTACAGTTATTCAGTCAAAAATTTTATTTTTCAACTTCAGCATGTTGCTATACCTTGCCAGATCACCTTTTTAGTGAAAGTGTTGCACTAGCCTAACTGTCAATTTAATTTGAGCAATGCTTTTATATTTCACCTATATCATTCTCAGTTTGCCGAGTGCATACCATAGAAAACACAGATTCATAGAAAAAAATAATAGATTGTAATTTAATCTCAGGAGTCAAAACTTAAATCTATAAACTAAGCATGCTATCTAAACCCCTTGACTGAATGACATTGACTAAACCTCAATATTCACTACCAACTATCCATAATTCTGTAATTATTGTCAGTACTGGAAGGCTTTTCCATGTTTTCTACACTTTTGTGAATAAATTGGGGCTGGTTTAACACAAGGCTAAATTGTTGGCTTTAAAAGCAGACCAAGGCAGGCCAGCAGCACGGTTCAATTCCCATACCAGCCTCCCAGAACAGGTGCCGGAATGTGGCTACTAGGGGCTTATCACAGTAACTTCATTTGAAGCCTACTTGTGACAATAAGCGACTTTCATCTCATTTTTTTCATTTCAAACTGCACCCTTTCAACTGATGAAAACATCACATGCAAAAGCTAACACAAAGTACATGGTAAATAGCATCCTTTTATTTTGGTATTTGGCAGAAAATCAGCCAAGGTAAGTAAGCAATTACCATTATATGAAATGCTGGTAAAATTGAGATTTGGAGCCTGCTCTGCTGCACCTGATGACACAAAGCACATCAACCGTGCGAATATATTTTATTAATAATTCTTTTTCCGTTTCAGTCTCTATTTCAAAATATGCTGCAACGCTCCCAATTTAGATATCTGCATTCTTCAATTAGGTACATGCTGGTCTGGTGCTTGTCACGCCTACAATGACAAGATGTTGCATTTATATAGCACCTTCCTTGTAATAAAATATCCCAAGTCACTTCACAGACATGTCATCAAACATAATTTGGCACCCAACTCCATGCAGATATTTAAGGGAAGATGAGCAAATGCTGAATCAAAGAGGTAATTTTTAAGGCGCACCTTAAACCTGGAGAGAATGTTAGGAAGCTGGAGAGATTTTAGGAGGAAATTCCAGAGATAAGGAGAGAGGAAGCTTAAGGCATGGCCGCCAATGACGAAACAATGCAAATTGGAGGTGCACAAGAGGCCAGAACTGGAGGAGCCCAGAGATTTCAGTGCGTTCTGAGACTAGAGGAGGCTATAGAGATAAAGAGGGGAGAGAACCATGAAGGAATTTTTAAAAAGCTGCATATATTAAAATTGAGGCATTGCCAGACCGGGACTCAATGTAGGTCAGAGACATCAAAAATATATACAATTTAATGATAAGATTAGCTTTCACATTTTAAGCACACTGGAAAAATAATACTTGATGTATCTTAGATAGTAAGGATGTAAGATTTTATTTGGTACAACTATCCAGAAAAACCAACCATGAATTTATTACAAATAAAAACAAAAAGATGGTGAAAATATTCAGCAGATCTGACAGCATCTGTCGAGAGAGAACAGCGGTGTATTTTTAAATATTTAAACAGGGGATGGTTTAGCACAGTGGGTTAAACAGCTAGCTTGTAATGCAGAACAAGGCAGCAGCACAGATTCAATTCCCGGACCAGCCTCCCCAAACAGGTGCCGGAATGTGTTGACGAGGTGCTTTTCACAGTAACTCCATTGAAGCCTACTTGTGACAATAAGTGATTGTTATTATTTCTTAGGATATCAAGGCTGCATTTGGGTGAGTGTAGCATCAAGGAGCCTGTAACAATTCCACGAGGTGCAGAGCAAAAGGCCAAACTGGTTTATTTTAAACCGAAAATAAAGCTGCTACACAGCACACAAAAAAAAACATATCAGCCCAGGATTATTGGGAACTACCGGTCCGGGTTTGGGAGCTACATTTAAAGATCCCACTAGTGGGCTCCAGCTGGGCAGGACTCCGCAGAACTCTTATTCTATGGAACCCACGGTGAGATCAATCAGCGATCCCCCTGGCCCTTGTGAGGGTTATCACAGAACCCTTGCAAAACTGGTGTCAATGGGAATCAGGAGGAAAACTCTCTGCACTCTCTACCACTTAGAAGGACAAGGGCAGCAGATGCATGGGAACACCACCACCTGGAATTTCCCCTCTAGACCACACAACCGCCCTGACTTGACACTATATCGCCATCTCTTCACGGTCGCAGGATCAAAATCTAAGAACTCACTTCCCAGCGAAGCTGTGCTCTTATCTAAATCAGATGGACTGCAGCAACTCAAGAAGGCGGCTCACCACCATCTTCTTACGGGATAGCGATGGGCAACAAATGCTCCCCACACCAGTGTTGCCCACATCCTATGAAAGAACAACAAATAGTAAACAGGTTAACCATTTATTAATCAGGAACACCCTGCTGAGGACGCACTTAACTCGTTTCCGACACTGACAAGCTCAGCTCATCATTTTTAAATGCAGCCCTGATCTCATGATCCCCCACTGTGGCCTCCGAACCCCCACAACGCCCCAACTTACTGATTGGGGGGTCGTCGAGCCCCCCATCATCTCACTCATGACAGGGCCCCCCAGGGCCTGATTCCTGACATGGGCAACCTGCCACCTGGGCACTTTGACACTGCTGGCCTGTAACCCTGGCAGTGCCCCTGCCCGCCTAGCAGTGCCAGCCGTGCCCCTCGCAGTGCCAGGGTGGCACTGACAGGGTGGCACTGAAAGGGTGGCACTGACAGGGTGCCCAGATGGCAGTGCCAAAGTGCATTGGTGGCTTCAGTGTGCCAGGGTGTCATCCTGCCCAGAGCCCAACCATCTGGGGGCCTCTGATTGGTTGGGAGACCCCCCCAAATGCCGTTATACCTGGTCCACATTTGTGGCAACCAGTGCTAAATGGCACCACGGCAAGGCTCCCAGCTGTGGACGTTCGATCCCAAGCCTTGGGATACTCCAGCTAACAACTCACTTAAATGTGCAAATCTGGATCCTGCCCAGTGCTGGCGAGATCCAGATCGTGATGTCTCGTGAGATTCCCTTAGACCTCATGAGGCGTACCAAGGGTCCTAAATCGCGACAAGGCCTCTCGTGAGATTTAACGGCCTTGTCACATTACCGAGTCGGGCGTGACGACCCGTACGATTGCGCCCCACATTAACAGGGTCCATTTGAGAATCTATCAAAACAATTGTTTCATATTTTTAAACCCCTTTGGAGAATGGTTCTATTTATCTAGAGTTGAAAGATTAGCAGCTCTAGGTAACTTGCGAAGTAAAGTTTCTTTGACATTATCCCAACACTGTATTCATTTTAAGATCATTAAATTACCAATATGACATTCCTGTTATCCATGCTCAACTTTGTCGTCTTCAGCTGACTCTGCCAACTATTGTCAAATAAGGAGTTCTGTTGGACTTATGTAATTTGGGATCAGGACAGTAAATAGAGGTTTTGATTCTACTAGTTTGGCCTGAAATTGGCCCAACACTCAAAGGGTAAATATAATAACCCACAGCTGCCTCCATTCCCAGGCTACCCATGACTGAGGTAGAGACTGTAATGACTTTTTAAGCCATGTGCCAGAGAAAAAAAACCAATTATCAGCATTTACAAATCTTCTCTACAGCTTACATTTATTAACACAGTAGATCAAATTTCTGATTAATAAGATAACTCCAAAAGCAATTAAGCATGACTTCAGTATTATTAATGCCCATTCAAATAATTATCATTAAGATGCTGTGTAATACTCATTAACTGCTTAGGCAGAGCCATTTAAAAAGTTGGAAGTTATCAGGCAATGGACATGACTCGTGCTGCAGATTTATTCATGTTCAATCCTATTATTCCTATTTTTAATCATTTTATTACTGATCTTTTATAGATGCAAAGTTCAGGATTCTGATCTGAATGTGAAAAATTAAAGATTTTAAGGATACAGTAGTATTGCCACAACGCGAAAAGCCACATTATTTTGACCTTTGTTTAACGACAAATCATGAATTGTCATTGCATCTTTTATTTGCACTGGAGGATAAAGGATCGATCGATAATCACTGAAATGAAGAGAAACTGCTTTACTCAAAGGTTTGTGGAACTTATGAATTCTTTGGGGGAGGGAGTTTCTTGCCACCGCTCTCCTCCCAGCCCCACCCCGGCGTATCCTCCGGTGGTGGTAGAGGCGGCCTGCCATTGGCGACGGCGGGATCTTCCAGTTCCTCTGATGTCTATAGGGTTTTGCATGCCCTGCACCCCTCGCCGCCGGGGAGCCGAATGGAAGATCCTGCCAGTGGAAAGAGTCAGAAAATATCGGCCTAGATCTCAGTTGAGAGCATTACTGACAGTGAGCTGCTCAGTTGAGATTGGTAGATTTTTGGACACCAAGGGAGGTAAGGATATGTAGGTAGTGTGAATAGGTGCAACTGAGGTAGCGAATAAACCACAATTGCTTTGAATGGTGGAGCTAGCTTGAAGGGCTGAATGGTCCACTCTGCCCCTATTTCTAACTTCTCTTATAAAACATACTTAGTCCACTTCTGAAAACCTTTTGTTCACAATATTTCCTATCTTTTTTGGTTTCCTCTTCTGAAGATGCCGAAGTAAGTTTTGTTAAGGGTCCATATGCTAATCACCTTCTGGCACCCCACAGAAGTGACCACCCTGTTAGTGGCAACTCAAGCAGTGAGTTTTGGCAAGCCATTCACCAATCAAGAAGGTGGGAATGTAGTTCAGGACAACCTGTCCTCACCCAATGCTCACGCACAAAGAGCTGGGTTTAGTGGAGCCTGTCAAAGTGGACATTGTGGTAGGGGTGGGCGGGAGACTATTCGCATCCAATTCCTGGCACCTGGGAAACTGCCCTCAGTTAAGTTGGAGGCAGGAAGGCCCCAAAGTGAGAATTGCGCGTGCTGGTGGTGGGATGCCATTTAGCCTCATAGATGAGCCTCCGAGATCCAAATAGCACTGATCCCACCGGAATTTATTGTTGGCTCCAGGATTTAACAGGACTTGCACAGGTCCGCTGGTCCTCCCATGGGTCTACAGCAATCCCTGTTGGGTTGCCATGCGGTCTTGTATGATCAAGGGAGTTAACATTGAGATATAGAAGCTGCCAAAAGCCACCTCCCTACCCTTGCCTTTGACCTGCCAGCTTCCCTTCTCCGGCAACCCCCTCCCTGTGACCCCCAACCTGTCCTACTCACTTGTTTACGGGGAACCAGCGTTGATCCTCTGGGTAGGCCTCAAAGCATTACTGACAGCAGCCAATGTTTGCAGCGGCATTGCCGTCAATGGAGAGTTTCTAGCCGGGCCCATGCTGCCCAGTTAAGCGCCTGAAAGTAATTAATTTGCATCGGGCCTCCTCCACAGACGCACTGAGGGGCTCCCACTGATTTTACAAACGGTGTCACTGGAACTTAATTCCTCAAACTTTCCAGTAGAACCCACTTGATAAGAAATCTGGTACAAGAACCTGGGTGGTCTTAAGTAAAACCCAGACCATGGGAAATTATCTTTTTGCTTCTTATATCATAGCTAGCTACAATGTGTGTAACCAATTACGGGACATAAGGAGCATCAAACCACACAAAGTCATTTCATTTATTCTGCAATTTCAAATGAAGCACATGTCGTGTTGGGTGTTCCGCTGTAGAGACGAACCAACACGGTTGCAGATGGTACAACTCTGTTTTATTACTATCAATAACAACATCTGTAAACTTGTTACTGTGGTTCGTCCTTTACCCTTTAACCTGTGGACCCAGCCCTAACACTATCTTGGAGAGGCACTCAGCACATGGTGTATGTCTGAGTGGCTTGCTGTGAGCTCTGTGCCCTGAGCTGCCTCCTGCTGGAATGAGCGGGAACTGTGGTGTTCCCCGTTTTGGGGAAACACGTGTTTCCCCAAACACGTTGTGTGTGTGTGCTCTTGCTTGTGATTGGCTGTGATGTTGCGTGTGTGTTGATTGGTCCGTTGATCTGTCCATCAGTGTGCATGTGTGTTTGCACCATGATGTTTATCTGAATATCATGACAGCACACTGTATGCCATTATATTCGATATAATTCACTGTGTGATAATCATATAGATTGTGTGCTTTTCTGTGATAAAATAAGGATATTTGTTTTCAAAATGTTGATTATGTTTTAATTAATGCAAATAATGTTATTGCAGATTTGTGCAAATCTCCTTTTTGTACAAAAAATACCCCCGGCAGTTTCACCTCAGAATGAAAATTATGTGAAAATTTCAGACTCGGGTTTTCCAATTTGAAAGAAAAAAAGGGATTGCACACCTTCCGCATTAGTGGATTCCTCTTCAAAATGCAAAAGATAATTGGCAGCGTGTCTATCATGCTGGCAATTTGTTTCTACTTGCGTTGCGTTGTCACTGAAAACCAATTTCACTGCTTTAATGTGCGAAAGATCTCCTGATAGATTGGGGAATAAAATTACCAACCAGCTGTTGATGGCAGCTGTCTGGTTCAGACATACTTTGATCAGCTTACTTTATAGATTTTTTATTTGGTTTAAAATAGCACTCAAAGATAAACAGCTTTTCGTATGCTGTTTGAAGAACAACTCATCGTCCAAAACTGCCAGTTCTTATGGAAATTCACCCTGATTCTTTGGCAGGGATGATACTGATTGCAATTAAAAGTAAACACGCAGCTACAGATGTGCAGGATGAGTTGTCTGTGTTAGGGGAAATGAACTAAATTTATTAAAAGAGGGTAGGGCTAACATTCCTGACTCAGAGTAAAGGGCACATGCGAGTTAAATGGTTACACAGCCAGTATCATCAAACACAGCCAACAGTCAGGATTCACCAGATGAACCTTGTACATCCTAAGGGTCCATATCAGCAACCTTAATTGCCAGACAAACCTTGTATGGCCTCAAGGACTTAAATCAGCAGGCCCGGGGAACCAACTCTGATAACTGTTAGAAGGACAATAGTTAAGGCGAAGCTGATTAACTCTAGTCTTTGGGTAGGATAAGGAGAAATGTAAGGGACCTTCCTTATTTCCCATTTATTTTATGTTGATGTTATCATTTTTGATCTATGGATTTTTAATGGACATATACTTTTAAGTCAAGCAGAGGAAGTGAGGAACTCAAAGGTTACAAAACACTATGCTAGCTTTCGAACAGCAGAACTCAGACCTTTTGACACCTGAGAGATTGAAGGAACTTGGTTGATTGGTTGACTGGTGACCAATGAATTGGCCAAAAGGCCGCATTCTGCCGGGCAACAGGCAGTGATTGATTCCTAAATGGTTTTCAGAGAACCAAGGAAAGTACAGTCAAGTCCTGGGTGCTCAGCGAAGAAGCTGTGAGTCTCTCTCCTTTCTCCAGAGAAGCTGCTTAGCGGCTGAATTTCTGAACATGGATGAGATCCAGGATCGGACAGAGAACCTGGATGAATCTACAATGAAAACCATTACAGACTGAAAGCAAAAACCTCAAACTGAAAGTCTAGACTGAAGGAAGATGTGCTGGAAGACAACCACCTGAAACAAAGGGCGGGATTCTCCGATCTCCCGCCGGGTCGGAGTATTCATCACCAGTATTATTTGTATTTCCCATCTGCATGCTGCCCTCAGAGGCACCTATCCAAAGACAGGATGGGTTCCACATGTCCATTGACAACACCCAGCTCTACATGACTGCCAAATCTGTCGACTGCCTCATCAACTCTGATTTGCCAAACTGCTTGATTGACAGTTAGTCACGGCTGAGCACAGATTTCTCCCAAATAAACATTGGGGAAAATTAAGTAATTGGGTTGGATTTTCCACACCCCAACCTCACTGCCCGCCCCCCCACCCCACCATGACATGTTTTGCGATGGTGGAGCAGCTGGTCATTGGCTGACGGCAGGATTTCCCGGTCTTGCCGACGTCAACAATGTTTTCCATGGCTTTCACCATCTGCCGCTTGGGGGAGGGGGTGGGGCTGTCACCGGTGGGACCGGAAGATCCCACCAGCAGGAAGGGCTGGAAAATTTCTGCCATGGGGGGGGGGGGGGGTGGATTTCATGGCCACTCCCACCAGCAAGATCGCCCGGTCCTGCAAACTATGGACCCCTGCCACAGGTTTCCCGGCGGCATGGAGTGGATTCAATGCGAAATCCCATTGACGGCATTGGGAACAATGGAAGGTCCAATGGAAGAGCCAATGGTGGGCTGCCTCCCACCACTGAGAAACACACTGTGAGGGATGCAGAAAATTCCCTCCCCCACCATTGACTTTGGTGCCTACCAAATCCTATATTCCCTAGCCGCAGATTCCATCCCCCTTCCTGACAGCTGTCTGAGGTCGAACTATACTGTTCACAGTCTTCATATAATACATGACCTTGACATAAGCTTCTGACCACATTTATAAACTTCATGCTAACTTTCCCCTTCATAACTTTGGCTGACTCTGCTTGTCCCACCTCATCTGCTGATATACACCCATGATTTTGGTGCTTTGAGGCTACACGATTACAATGCTCGTTGAGCCAAAACCACAACTTCCACCTTAGACAAACTTGAGCTCGTCCAAAAATCTGCTATCCATATCCTAATTTGTGGAAAATCCCATTCACTCATAACCCACTGTGTTCGCTGAGATATATTGGTTCCCATGAATAAAGGCAAATTACTGCTGGAATCTGAAACAAGAACAGAAAATGCTGGAAAATCTCAGCATGAAGAAGACTTCAAGTTAGCATGCAGATCCAGCAAGCAATCAGGAAAGCAAATGGTGTGTTGACTTGATAAGAAAAAATAAGTCTTGCTACAATTATACAGGGCTTTGGTGAGACCATGGGCTGGATTCTCCGTCCTGGAGACTAAGTCCCCACACCGGTGTGAACACAGTGGCGTTTTACGCCAGGAAAACTGGTGCAAAGCGGCTGCCGATTCCCTGTTCCGGGGGGGCTAGCAGCCAGGCAGAGTAGAGATCCCAGCTCTAGCTGCCGATACAGCCTAGAGAGTTGCTGGGTCCATGGCCATGCATGCGCATGATGGCAGCCTGCAGATACCGCTCGTGGACCCAGCCCACGAAATAGAACCCCCATTCGGCCGGCTCGCGCGCCCCGGACCGCCCCACCACACTGCGTTCAGTCCTGAATATGCCCCCCCTGCCCCCGGATCGGCCCTCCCCTGACTGTGGCGGCACTGGACTGCGTCCGCAGCCGCCATGCTGAGTTCCCGATGGGTGAGACCATGAGAGACCCACGTCATCGGGAACTCGGCCGGTCGGGGACGGAGCATCGCGGGCGGGCCTCAGCCAACGTTCGGAGGCCGTGGCTATGCCACTTTTCAGGGGCAGAGCATCAAGAAAGTGGCGCCGCTCGATCTCGGCATCATCGGAGATTCTCCACCCCGTCGAGGATCGGAGAATTCAGCCCCATACCTGGGATTCGCCTTTTTTAGTTCTCTGCCTGAAGGTAGGTCCAGCCCACAGCGCTGCAATCTCTACCATGGGTTGGGGAATAAAGCAGGTTCTGAAACCACCCCGTCCAGAAAGGGGTTCGAATTCCTTGCTTTTGGCACCAATCTGATCCACACCTACCATCCAACCAACAGAGCCATCTAATCCCCTTGAGGTCTGTGTTGCTGTGGCAACATGCATTTTTACATTCTTAAATGCTTGTTACAGCCTGGAGCTATTGATAGCGATGACAAAGGTTCCAATGTTTTTCCATCATTTGGGGGACTAGGAATGTCTCCTGCTCGTGCCACCTGCCATTTGTTTATGTTGGAGGGATTTACAGGTTGATGCTCAACATTTTTGACTGCGCTATGAACCTACCTTTGTGGCCACCAAGACTTGGAGTTGTTTTTGAACCTGGATCCTCTGGCTCAGAGGCTAACTGCACCACAAGACCTTCTACACCAGGAATGCTGTGTGCAATTTTGGCCACCATATTTGTGGAAGGATACTTGCTTTGGAGGCAGTGCAGCAATGGCTGGATTCTCTGCCACCGGTAACAGAGCTCCCGATACAGCGAAGAATCCCATTTCGGGGGAAAATGGGATCGCTGCCTAATGCTGGTGGTGGCACTGCGGTTCGCGCCCACACCATTAGGAGGATGCAAATTCGTCATTTGAATCATTTAAATTCTATTAATAGGCAAGATACCTGGGCCGGGATTCGCTGCTATCCGGCGGGGCGGGCTGTACCGGCGCCGAGGAGTGGCGTGAACCACTCCGGTGTCGGGCTGCCCGGAAGGTGCGGAATCCTTCGCACCTTCAGGGGCTAGGCTGGCGCCGGCGGGGTTGGCACCATGCCAACTGGCGCCGAAGGGCCTCCGCCGGACGGCGCGAGTTGGCGCATGCGCGGGAGCGCCAGCACGTTCTGGCGTGATCCCAGCGCATGCGCAGGGGGGTTCTTCTCCACGCCGGCCATGGCGGACCATTACAGTGGCCGGCACGGAGGGAAAGAGTGCCCCCCCGGCACAGGCCCGCCCACTGATCGGTGGGCCCCGATCGCGGGCCAGGCCACCGTAGGGCCGCCCCCCCCCACCCCGGGCCCGGTCCCTCCGCACCCCTCTGAGGACTCTGCAGGCCGCCCGCAGAGCCAGGTCCCGCCGGTAAAGACCTTGTTTGATTTACGCCGCTGGGACTGGCCGAAAACGGGCGGCCATTAGGCCCATCGTGGAGCAGAGAATTGCCGGTGGGGGGGGCATTGCCAATGGCCCCCGACCAGTGCAACGCGATTCCCACCCCCGGCAGAAAACCGGCACTGGAGAATCCGGCAGCTGGCGTCGGGGCGGCGGGGCGGGATTCACGCTGCCCCCCCCGGCGATTCATCGGCCTGGCGGGGGGTCGGAGAATCCCACCCCTGATTCTCCGTGTCTCCATGGTGCTCTGGCCTTCTGAGCTGGGATTCACACAGATGTGGATTGGTGCAAGTATTTGCCAGTGTGGCCCTGATGCGGTGGACTTCATGGTAGGCCACTTCAGAAAGACCGGTAACAGAGAACCCCCCATAACAGAGAACCCCCCATAACTGAGAGCAGTCAAGCTACAATTGACAGGGTAGTAGCCTCCAGACAGCCAGTTGACTAGACAGTTTATTTTCATTTCTCTTGAATGCATCTCAAGTAGCCTGCTGTGACCCTAGCTACAATGTTTATAAGCATCTAGCTATGATTGACAGCTCCTGACCACACAAAAGCAGTGATGTGCTTTCTCCTGAGGAAAAGAGAAAGTGAAAGCACTTAACTCCTAGATGGTTATAAACATTGGGGGGCATTCTCCGATCCTCCGCGCCGAAATTGCGCTCGGCGTGGGGGCGGAGAATTACCCAAAATAGGCTCACATGCTGGCGCGCGATTCTCCGCCGACCAGAGAATCGCTGCCAGTCACATGCGCGATCGACGTGCGCCGGTTGGGGGCCATTGAAAGCGGCCCCAGCGGCGATTCTCCGCGCTCTTTGGGCTGAGTGCCCGCCGAGCTCCGCCGAGTCCCGCCGGCGTGGTTCACATGTGGTCCCACTCGGCGGGACCTCAGCATTCTGGCTGCAGGGGCCGTCTTGGTGGGGGGGTGGGGGGATCCGACTCCTTGAGGGGGCCTCCACAGTGGCCAGGCCCGTGATCGGTAGCTACCGATCGGCGGGCATGCTCATTCCAGGGGGGCCTATGTTCCTCCATGCCGGGTCCCCGGAGGGCTCTGCCATGTTGCGGGGGGACTGGCGCGAAGACAGCCACGGCGCACATGATCGCATTGATATACGCAATGCCCAATAGCTCTGTGGGGTATCTCAGGAAGAAGTGTGCACAAAGTAGGGCAGCACGGTAGCATTGTGGATAGCACAATTGCTTAACAGCTCCAGGGTCCCAAGTTCGATTCCGGCTTGGGTCACTGTCTGTGCGGAGTCTGCACATCCTCCCCGTGTGTTGCTGGGTTTCCTCCGGGTGCTCCGGTTTCCTCCCATAGTCCAAAGATGTGCAGGTTAGGTGGATTAGCCATGATAAATTGCCCTTAGTGTTGGGTGGGGTTACTGGGTTATGGGGATAGGGTGGAGGTGTTGACTTTGGGTAGGGTGCTCTTTCCAAGAGCCGGTGCAGTCTCGATGGGCCGAATTGCCTCCTTCTGCACTGTAAATTCTATGTTAATTCTATGTTAATCTATGTTAATCTATGTACAAAGATGAATAGAATCCCTACAGTGCAGAAGGAGTCCATTCGGCCCGGAGTCTGCACCGACCCTCTGAAAAAGCATGCTACATGGGTCCACTTCCCCTCTCTATCCCCATAACCCCTCCTAATCTGCACATCTTTAGACACTAAGGTACAATTTAGCATGGCCACGCCACCTAATCTGCACATCTTTGGACTATGGGAGGAATTGAGAACACCCGGAGGAAACCCACGCAGACAAGGGGAGAAAAGCCAAACTCCACACAGGCAGTCACCCAAGGCCGGAATTGAACCCGGACCCCTGGCGCTGTGAGGCAGCAGTGCTAACCACTGTGCCACCATGCCACCCGAATCTAGCTGGAGGTATAGTTCTGACAGCTTGAGTGAATCACCAAATTTTGGCATTGTTGTTGACTGACACGGCAAACACTGATTGATTTTGATCTCTAACATGCAGTCAATTACTGGGAACCATACCCTTTCCCGAGGGAGTTGTTCGGTTTTAACAATTCCCTGGTGACCTTCATTTGCTATAGAGATGACACATTCTTTCGGATAGTGTGGAATGACATTACGGTTGCGAGGTAACATGTGGTTGTGACAGTGAGCTCAGTTTGACCATTCTGACGACCTTGTAAGTGTGAGTAATTTCCTTTGTCGATGCTCTCTCGGTCATGTCTTTCCAATTTGCTGATTCCATAGCCACCATACATTGGCATAGGCCTGAATTTTATATTTCCCCACCTGTGTTTTGGGGAGGTGAAAATTCAGGGATGGGTTTCACTCCGGCTTCCCCAACTACTCAACGATTTTACACTGGGGAAGGCAGAAGTTCTGCCTGCAGCCAATCAATGCTCACTGGAGTATAAATTGGTGGAGGTGAGCCCTGCCATTTGAAAGATTCATACCATAGTTGCAAGATCGCATCATGTTTTGTTACTTTGACGTCAGCTAGTTTTAGTGACTTTGATACTGCATTCAGGTTAACATGCGTAAAATATTTGCCACCTTTCCCTCATGATTTATGGGACTGACTGTCGGCAACAGATGTCATGAAAGATAGTCCACTGGGTTGAGCTTGTTTGGTTGATCCTCATGGAACTTGTTCTCTTGCAGTTTGAGTATCCAGTGCTCTATCCAAGTGGTTTGTTGTGTGGGTTGTTGCGCAAGCTTACCAGGGGCCGCTGACTGGTTATAACTTTAAACTCACTTCCATGCAAGTAGAAATTAAGTGTACCATGCACCATGTGATTGAGAGTACTTTTCTACCTGTTTGTAAATAACATTATTGATCTGCATGCCATCCCAATGATTGATGGGTTGCCTGCCTTGATTTTCTGCACAAGAACTGTGCTTAAGCCACACTTGTCTCCACGACTAGTTCAGTTGTTTTCTTGGGGTCAAAATAGGTATTTGTACAACTTGTTGCCGTTCATTCTTTGATATGGTGTGCAGTCTGTTTGCGTGATGTAGTTCCCCTTATGTCAGACCACGTAGGGGGATAGTTAGCAGAGGGAGATCAGGAATAAAACAACTATAATACAACTGTGTCTTAGCAGGCACCAGACTTCCTGCACATCTGTGGGATCCGCGCTGCTTGCAGTGGCTTTAGCTTTCTGTAGATAAGATGATACTCCTTTACCGCTGAATACATAATAGAAGAATTTGATTCTCCTTTCATTGAACAATCAATTGTCTTTCTCCATGGTGAGGTTACATTCTCTGAGACATTGTAGGCATGCATGTAGGCATGTTTCGAGTTAACTTTCAGTGCAACAACAGAGGAGAATGCCATCGCTGATGTTCCACGTGCTCTTAAACTCTTGAGTACTGTTGCTAACTTTTGGTTGGCTCTTAATTCGTAATTTGCTCTGTTTGTTTAACCTTTGCTCTAGAGTCGCCAGGTATCTTTATGATACCACCACGAGGTTCAAGTTCAAGGACTGATCAATAATTCAACACACCAATTAGTAAGATTCAAATCAAAACACATTTATTATACACAGTAAATCACTACTCATGCATAAACTCTACTTTCTAGGCTATTCCTATCACTAAAAGGCCTATACTTAGCTTTGGACTGGCCCACCAGGTCAGGGGAACAAATGGCCTTTCGTTCAGGTCCTGAGTCTGCGGATTCAAAAGCTGGTATGGACTTGTAGCTAGGAGCGCCTATCTCGTAGCGAGCGTGGACTGGAGACTTACTTGGTTGATGTGGCCGTTTGGGCAGTTCACTCTCAGGGGTTGATTCGCATTGTTGAGTGGCCCTGCCAAGAAGGATGATTTGAACTTGGGGGCTTTACTTTATAGTCCCCAGGGGCTTCCCGCCCTTCAGGGCGGACCCCGTACCTGGTTCCAAATGATTGGACTGCGTTCTGATCATTTGGATCGATTTCTCCAATACTGGAGTTGTTCCCTGATCGCTGGGCGGTCCCTAAATGTCCGTTGGCCTTCCTTTGTCTTGGCTCCAGCTGGCGCCGAGGAGTCTGGTTTGGCTTTATTCACCTTAAGTGTTGCAATTGTGCCTTGGAATCGCTCATTACTATGCAGATGGCTGCTGGTTTCAGTGCTGTCTGGTTGTTTTGCAGGTTTCAATGCACATGATTTCTGCACTTGCTAGTCTTTGCCTGTGTTGGCTGAATTTCCCTTCAGTCTTTGCGATTCTCCATTTTAAGTCGGGAAGTGGCCAACCCAGGTGGCTACAGTACGGAATGAATAATATGCTGAAATATCTCAGCTGCTGATTTGTCTCCAAGGTTGAGCCTCTTGTATTGAAAAAGTCCGATGTGAGTGTCTGCACTGTGGGATCCCTCAATTTTTCTGCAAGTTCAATTTGACGAGAGGTGAAATAGCAAAGTATTTAGCACGATTCACTTTCTCTGTGATAGCATCAATATTGACCCTTCTCGCTGTGTGGCTTGGTTTGGTGATCACATATTAACGCAGACTGCGATCTGGTTCTCGGTCTTTCTTCATGACTTGTATAAGTGAGACCGAAGAGGTAGGCTCATCCCCAACCTTCTCTAGAATGTCAGGGTGAAGTAGGTGCTGAAATTCCTTCACTGTCTGCTTTCTGACATGAAATGATATTCGTTGCCATTGCTGCGCAACAGGGTCAACTAGCATTAGGGTCAACATACAGCTTACATGTAATACCTTCCATATTGCTGATACCAGTGAAGTGCAGCATACATAAAAAAATATTGTTGGTAGGTTGAGGAATCATGTATGTGACTGAAATCACGTGCCGATCTGTTGCTGTGCACCACATTCTCCAGATACGATATAGAATACAGCATTCGTTCCAGTATTTTTGTATGAGATTGCATTTCAAATGCCCCAAGAATTTTCAGTAGTTTGCCACTCTTATAAAGGAAAACTCTTGTATTCCTTGGTTTGCAGAGAATGGGGCAATCCTGAAGTTTGTTGAATATTTTGTCTCGCATAACATTACTGGCATAATATACACCAGTATATCATGGTGCAGACACACACTGATGGACACACAGTGGGACCAATCAATACACACAACACCGCAGCCAATCACCAGTTAGAGCACACGCACTATAAAGACAGGGGGCATCAGAGTTCCCGCCCATTCGAGCTGCAGCTAGCTAGCAGGACAGAGCTCACAGCCTGCAGCACAGACATTCACCATGTGCTGAGGGCATCGACTGGTTAGGACAAGGCAAAGGTCTTTAGTTAAAGCTAGTGTCGTGTTAACCCACAGTGAGAGTATGTTAAACAGTTAATGATTCAATAAAATAGTGTTGCACTATTTCAAGTGTTGGTGACCTGTATGTGTTCCACGGATCCAGAGCGCCCAACACAACAATTCCCAGATGCTCCTGCATTTATGAGAACATCTACCTCCGAGCAGCCAGTGGTCACTGTTACACGTAGCTTGTTGATGTGTCCAAAAGGGAACACAGAAATATATTCAGGATCATCTGCCTCTATATCGGCACCACTCCCTTGCTCCTTTGCTGCTATATGCATACGTGACACCCCACTGTTGGGATTGGTCTTCGTAGCTGATTTTAATGATGAACGACAAACATGAGCAAAATGGCTGGGCTTTTCACAAGCTTTACACGTTTACCAGCAGCAGGACACTCTGTCAGGTATGAGTAGGCACTGCCAAGGGTGGAATCATTTGTTGGGAAGGTCACAGCTCTGCAGGATTGCTGTTGTTTCTCTGCAGTTAGTTTCCTGCCACAGGAGTGATGAACTGCGTTCACAGGAGTTGAACTTGGAGTGTGGCAGTTACTGTTGGCAGTCTCAACTTCAATAACTCTGGACTCTGAAAAAGATAACGATCTTGTTAACTCCAACAACTCTGACAGCTCTCTATCTTTCTGGAGTGCTTTTCAGTGTAATTGATGAGAGAGACAACATCACCAAAGTCACATTTGGTTGCTAATTACCTCAATCACATCCAATATTGGCCAATTATTTTGTCTGCTTCTTGCTCAGTGTGCAGGAAGCCAATTTTTTCAGATATTGAGGTAAATGTTCCGGGTCTCGCCCGCCACGAGAATTGTCAGGGGTGGGACTGAACATTTGAAGGGCCATGTAAAGGTCTGTTGAACTCGGGCCGGAATTTCCGGCCTTGGGCGGGTGCGATTACAAAATCCTGCCCATTGTATTTTTCTTGGATGCGGAATTGGATGTGAGTACATTTTCTTTTATAAATTTAGAGTACCCAATTCATTTTTTCCAGTTAAGGGGCAATTTAGCGTGGCCAATCCACCTCGCCTGCACATCTTTGGTTTGTGGGGGCGAAACCCACGCAAACATGGGGAGAATGTGCAAACTCCACATGGACAGTGACCCAGAGCTGGGATCGAACCTGGGAGCTCGGCGCCATGAGGCAGCAGTGCTAACCACTGCGCCACCGCGCTGTCCCTATATTTCCTATTCTTCACCTCCAAACAGGAGAAGTAAGGCCTTTTCCCTTCGTTATCTGTGATTGCAAAACCTGCCATCACATCTTTGAAATGCCGCAGCCACATTTTGCCGATGTGGAAATACAGATGATAGCTCTGAATGCTAGAATGGGCATAGACAACACCATATTCATCAGCAAGGCAGTGATAGTGTATGATCAAGGATCTGAGATTGCTTTCCTTTTAAAGAAAAACATCTCTGTCATGATCTGAGATTAATGTTTTTGATTGAACGGTTACTCGACAAGGTGTGTAAGCTTTCCTGTTGCTAATCCCGAGTTGGAGTGTGTCGTGTGTGTGTATCCAACACAGCCTCAATAGAATCCTTACAATGCAGAAGGAGGCCATTTGGCCCATCAAGTCTGCAGCGAGCCTCTGAAAGAGCACCCTACCTAGGCCCACTCCCCTGCTCTATCCCTATAACCTTGTAGCCCCACCTAACTTGCACATCATTGGGCACTAAGGAGCAACTTTAGCCTGGCCAATCCACCTAACCGACACATCTTTGGACTGTGGGAGGAAATCGCAGCATCCGGACAAATCCTATGTAGACATGGGGAGAATGTGCACACTCCACACAGACAGTCACCCAAGGCTGGGATTGAACCTCGGTCCCTGGTGCTGTGGACAACTTGTGCTAACCACTGTGCCACCATGTTGCCTTATGTGCATGTGTGCACACTGTACAAGCTTTCCTGTGGGATAACGTTTTGTGTGTATCCAATGCAACCTTAATGTGTCCCTAAATCTAGAATGCTAAATAAATGCCCAGGCAGCATGAGGTAGCACTTATCAGCAAATAACTACCCTGTAATTTCCCCTGATTTAGAAAGGTGGCATTGACTGTGTTACATTTGTTTGCATACTGGACAAGAACCCCAAATACTTTTGAATTTGTAAAACTGTGAGGAAAGGATACTCCACCCTAGGAGTGATGACTCAGACCAATATGACTCTTTTGTGTTAAAACCAACTTTAATTTAAGCACAGAATTAACCACATTAACATCAAAACACAAGGAAAAACTTGAAGTTACCATCTATACCTGCTACTAACTCCAATTAAGCAATCCAATACAGTTCAAATGCCACTTACAAATAAAGTTAACAAACAGATTACTTGCTTTGTTGTGTAGCGACCTTTGGAGAGAGTGAGACCCTTCCATATTACTGTAAGGAAAGAGTTAATTAAATTGTCTTGAGCTCTTTATATTAACATTGAGATCATCAAATGTGTGTTTTAGTAATGCTCAGTTGATCTGTGAGAATTAAGTTATTAGACAGTGAAGTTTATGTGATAAGGATTCAATAACAAGATCCCTTTGACTTGGCCCCAAATATCTCGTAACTCTTTTCTCAGGATGAACCTTCATTTGTGCATGGCAAGTGAGAATTTTGCATGCAAAGGGACTTTCTGTAATCTCTCTGTAACTGTCTCCGGTTGAATTGACAGTTTGGGAGGTGAAGCTAGCACAATATGTTGGGAGCTATTCTTGTTAAAACTGTAGATATCAATAAGGTAGAGCAGCTAATGGAATGAGGTAATGCTATGGAGGCTCTGGATTCTCACGTCCCCAGATTGGGAAAAAGGTTAAAAAAAAAGGAATGTTGAGAAAAAAGTCACAGAATTCAATTAAACCTGTCTAGCTGTAAACCCTGCGAGCACGAGAACTTAGAGTCTTCTGGTGAACATGCAAGGTATCATTATAAGTGTGCTCTTAAGTCTACATATAAGTATTACAAAGAATCATTATCACAATATGCTCAATATTCTAGGTAAATGCTTTTACAACCTATTATTTTGGGGGTGTAACTTATAAATAAGATAATCCGTCCTCTATCAATGACTAATGGACCAGTGTGGCTGAAGCTCCCCTAAAACAATGACCTTGGCCGGATTTTGTGCTCCCATTCGCACCGAGCGTGAACGGCGACGGAAGTGCAAAATCTTGCGAGGCCCCCAAACTAAGTTACAAATTGGTGGGAAGTCCCATTGCGATTATCACCCCCCCCCAGTGACCTAATGAAATTCCCAATATTCGACTTTGTGAACCCCATTAGAAGAACTTTAAATCTAATTATTAGGTGTAGAAGCCTGATAATTCTGCACTCTCGTTACATTAGCCATTCATATTGGCCTGAGGGCACGACTGATCGACCATGGCTTGCATCTGACATGTAGACCCACTAGAGGAGCTCAGGTTGGCGACATCTCCTGCCCCTGCAGGCATTTGGATCCTCGAACTGTACCTGCAGGTACTGGATGGTTGCTGACATCCCCTCATGCACTCCCTGGCTCTGTGACTGAATCTCCACTGTCATTGGGATCGCCCTTTCCAGAAGCCCGAAAGTCGTCTCGACGGCAGCTAATCCCTGGGGTCAGGCTGCCCTCTGATACTCCACCCCCTCGGGGGTTCCTACCTCCAACTGCTGTACCACTGCATGTGTGTGTTACGCACCAGAGAGTGCCCCAAGAGCCTCTTCAGTAACATGCCCAACCGAGGTGAGTGGTTCTGGGATGGTGGAGGCTGTTGGAGACAGCTGTGTTGGGAGGTCAGTGTCCTCCCTGGATGGGTGCTCGGGAGTGCCTCGGGGTGCAGTTTCAAATGAGCTCCCATCGCAGTCCATGTCCTCTTCATCTCTGCTATCCATTTGGGGTTGTGGTTGGGGTCAGGCCAGGGGGCACCAGAAGGTCACGCCTCATCGGCAGGTGATCCAGACGCATGATTAGACCATGGGTTGGAGGTGGGGTTTGTGGGTGGTGTGGGGGTGGTGTGGGGAGGGTATAGGGGGTGGTTAGGGTGGTGTGGGGTGGGTGTGTGGGTGGTGAAGGTGCAGTGTGGGGGGGGGGGGGGGTGGTGGTGATGTGTGTGGTGGTGGGGATGGTGACACAAGTGCCATGGGGACCTCACTTGCTCACCCGATGCTAACCTCTGGGCCCCTCGACTAGTTTCAGGGACTGCTGGCTACTGTAGTGAGGGGCCGCAGGTCCGGTGGTCCCCCTCTATTCTCCCTCCCGGCGGTTGTGCGCCACCTTCTCCTGGGCAGGGGCCAGGGAGTGGAAGAAAGACAGTATTAGATAGTTGATGCCTGCAGCACAGGCGCTGGGTAGCTGGTGCCCTTTATTGCCCGGGCCTAGGCCTGGGTGCTGCCATATGATGCAGGGTGGGAGTTCGGTCACCCTAGGGGGGTGGGGGGGGGGGGTTATAAATGTGTGGGACGGGGTTTAGTGCCAGGGGCACAGTGCTACCTATTCATCCTGACCGCCTTGGAGGCGGCCGTACAGTTTTCTCCTACACCGCTCTCCGGTCCTGGTGGTGGGGCCCACGGTGCTCACAACCTCTGCCACTTGCGCCCAGGGTCACTGTAGGCCGGTGGGTTTCAGCTTTTTACCCACCCCAGGATAGAGGGTAGCCTGTCTCTCCTCCACGGCACCTAGGTCTCCAGCTCCGCGTCCGTAAACCGTGGTGCCGCTCTCTGTGCTACCATCTTGTTGGCTGGAATGAGTGTGTGTGGCGGTAGAGGGCTAATATGCGGCTGCAGCTTTTCAGCCTCTCAAGTGTCAATCCCGACTCTGGCATATCCAACACCATTTCTTAATGGTTGTGGAATTGCTCCAGGAGCGGCGCCAATTTTACTGTCATAGAAGTCCACCGATTCTATCTTGGCGTCAACACTTAGTCATTGAAATGGAGAATCCCGCCCCATGTTCCTTAAAACGTTCCTCTGCTTTAATATCTCTTAATGTAGTTTGTTGTCAAATGTTGCTTTATAAGCAACGGGGCAGCATGGTAGCATGGTGGTTAGCACAATTGCTTCACAGCTCCAGGGTCCCAGGTTCGATTCCTGGCTTGGGTCACTGTCTGTGCGGAGTCTGCACATTCTCCCCGTGTCTGCGTGGGTTTCCACCGGGTGCTCCGGTTTCCTCCCACAGTCCAAAGATGTGCAAGTTAGGTGGATTGGTCATGCTAAAATTGCCCTTAGTGTCCAAAATTGCCCTTAGTGTTGGGTCGGGTTACTGGGTTATGGGGATAGGGTGGGGGTATGGGATTAGGTAGGGTGCTCTTTCAAAGAGCTGGTGCAGGCTCGATGGGCCGAATGGCCTCCTTCTGCACTGTAAATTCTATGAAAACTCTATAAGCCATGGAATTCCCTCCTGAAAGGGTGGTAGGCCCTGGAATCCTCACAACATTTAAGAAGCATTTAGATGAGCATTTGAAATGCCATAACATACAAGGATATGGACCAAGTACTGGGGAATGGGATTAGAATAGATAGGTGCTTGCTGGCTGGTTCAGGTTGTTGCTTATTGTGTTTCTCTTAATTTGGCTCTGAATATGACGGCCAATATGGCTGCCTTCCTTGATTCTAATTACGTTTGCTCTAGAGTCGCCAGGTATCTTTCGATACCGCCACAAGGTTCAAAACCGAATACTGATCAAAGACTCGATACACCAGTTAGTAAGTTCAAACTAAATGCTCATCTATTTACACACACAGTCAAATATACTCATGCATAAAACTCTACAAACTAAACTATCACTACTGCTGAAGCCTATACTTAGCTTCGGGCGCCCACTCAGTCAGAGGAACAATGGCCGTTATTCGGTTCTGAGGCTGCTGGGGCCGAATTGGTATGGAATAACAGATAGGAGCGTCTGTCTTGTAGCGTGCGTTGACCTTGGACTTACTTGTTCTGATGCAGCTTTGGCAGGTCTCTCCTTGGTGAGAGCCGGAGCCAAGAGAGCGATTCTCTCTTGGGGGATTCTTCTTATACCCAAAAGGGGCTTCGCGCGCTTTTGGGCGGGCCTTGAACTTGGCCCCAATTAATTGGGCTGTTTCCCAATCGTTCCTATTGATTTCCTCCAATAGGGGGGTGGGTGCCCTGATGGCTGGGCGTGTCCTAGGTGGCCGTTGGCCTGCTTTGTTCTGGTCTCCTCTGGCACCGTGGTGTCTGTCTTGGTGTTGTTTACTTAAATGTTACCTTTTAGTTCCCGGGGTTGGCTCATTAGTATGGTAATGGTTTTGCAGTATCGGCCTTGTCTGGGAGCTACGGCTCCAATCAACAGACAAACCTTGCACCTGCTTGCTTTCTTAGTATTGTCCATTTTCCCTGCAATCTTTTCAGGTGTCCATTTTGTAATCGGGAAGTGGCCATCCCAGATGGTTACACTCCCTCATTGTGATCCTCAACGCGAAGCGTGAAGGATCACATTACTGCGTCGTCTTCATTCTCTGACCAAGCAGGACACCCATAAGCAGTTCATGGGCTCTACACTGCCCTATCCTATGAAACGCAATTCTTTGCCTAAAATCATTTTACTTACATACATCGGTATAAAACTCTACGGGGCGCTATGACATTCAGGCATGCATTACAAAATTTAAAAAACTGGAACCTCTAACTATCCTCAATAAACTATCCTCACTCAAACAATCAAAAATAATTGACAACACTTTAAATGGACAAAATAGCAGCAACACAAGTTTCTCTGGCCTGGCAGTCAGGCACAGAGGTTTACATTTCTTTATTGAATAAAACACACATAAAGAAGAGCGGATGCACTTTAATTCATGTCAAGGGGTTCGGGGGTTTGGTGACGTTCGAAAATAGGGGACCTAAATGTGTATACCGGGGTGCGAGAGCGGGAGGTTCTCCTTCGCCATTTTCTGATTCTAAGTGTCTGCACGACACTGCAAAGTATCGCCAGTACTAACAGTGCTTCTACTATGTAGGATAGTGAATACCAGGTGATTAACTTATCACACCAGGTCAGGGTATCGTTAACTGTCTTAGGACTAACTATCTCGGGGTTCTGTGTATGGTAGGGGTGGGAATCATTCCCGGCCTGTGTGGTAGGGGTCAGGGGGGTAGCGTCCGCACGCAACTGAAGGGATCCCGCTAAGATCCAGGTGAGCATGAAGGTTGTCTTCATCTTTCCGTCTTTCTGTCTTCTTCTTTTTCTTCCTCTGGGGTTCCTGAGGTTCCGGAGTTCTATGGACACAAGCATAATATCTGTTATTATCTTGCTTAAGATCTCATATGTCTGGCTGTCTGTCCTTTGTTGCAAATTAGCCATTATGATTGGTCACCATCTGTGACTCCCTCCTTTTTTTTTTTAAACCAAATATTTGGGACAAGACATCCGAGAAAAATACTGACATAGTGCGGGCTGTCTCGCAGCCTGTGTGATCTACCATCCTAGTGTTTGAGGATGTAAATAGCATACGGAAGCAACCTAAGGGTCGCCAAAAACAAACAAAAGAATTTCAAACTGAAAGTGCCAAAATGGGGTGCGTATGGGCCGCGGCGAGTAGGAAATGGGTAGAATCCTCGGGTAGGACAGTGATCAGTGCTGTCTGTACTCTACCCGAGCGTAGCTGACCAGACGGGGGTTCCTCAGGCAGGGTGGGGACCAGTGCCGTTTCTCCACTGCCTGAGCGACTGGCAAGAACGGGTATGAATGTGGTCGTCGTGGGGTTCTGCCTCTCGTGATCGAATCAGGAGAGTAGCTATGAGTGGTGTCTGTCGCCAACTAGTTCCTCTGAATGATTGTCTGTCGACAAACCAGTTCCTCTAACCGTCATTGGGTGTCAAAGGGGCGGTGGCGTGGGGCCATGAAAAACTTTCAAATTTCCAAACAACAAACATGTACATTAAACGAACAAACGTACAACAAACACGGTGCAGGTTCCATCAGAAAGGACACCGTTTCTCTCCATCGGTTCCTTTTTTCCATCATCTGGACACCTCATTGATCAATAGCGAATAGGGTCGCAAAGGGATTTGTTTGGTGGGAGTCAGACTCTATGTCATCATCTTCTCCCGGCTGCCATACTCTTGACTGGAGTAGTTTGGCTAAAGCTGCTTGGGGCGAATTGGGGTCCATCTCATCATTCCGGATGAGCCTGAACAAATTGTCTCGGTGCCAGAATTGTGTGTCGAGGTTGGAGCTGTTAGGTTGTAATCCATAATCGTCGGGTGGTGGGTCTGGGTCAGGGGCTTTGATGTATGTGATTTCAAAGGGGTCGCTGGAATCATGCTCGGATTCGCTGGGAGTGGGCCCTGGTGCAGGGGTGTAATCATAACGTGGTGTGCTGTGGCTGTCGTCATTGCTATCGCTATCACTGTCGCTGACGCTGCTGGTTGAAGGAAGGGAGAGGCAGAGTCGTGCCTCTGGGGGTGGAGTTGAAGATGTGTCTGAGGACGTGCTGGACTGACTGGGGGAGGGGAGGAATACGTCATCTGTGGGCGGGGCGTGCTCATCTGCTGCTGCGAGCAAGATGTGGTGTGAATGTTGTTCTGCGAGCCATATGCCTTAAGCTGGTTTATGTGGAACCACGCAGACTTGCCATTGAGATATGTGATCTTGTATACCGAGGGGCTTACTTTGTCTGAAATGGAGTACGGTCCGGAAAATTTGGGGGAAAGGAATGAACTGGGGTTGTATAGGGAAAGCATCACTTGCTAACCTACTACAAACTTGGTGGCATGTACCTTTTTGGCGAAACAAGCCTTGCTTTGTTTCCTCCTGGTCCCAAGTCTCACAGCTGCTGTGAGTTGGGCTGCCTTTATATTCTCAAGTAACTGCTGTACAGCATTTTCATGCGTGAGGGCAGTGACTGTGGGGGTGGCCAAATCCAGTCCTAATAGATACTCTGTCCCTTTCATGGGGTGTCCGGTCATGACGGTGTGGGGGGTGTATCCTGTGGACGTGGATACCGTGTTTCTTAGGAACATTAAAGCAAATGGGAGAACTGAATCCCAGGTGCTGTTTTTCTGTTGTACCATTTTCCTGAGGGTGGCTTTTAGAGTCCTATTCATCCTCTCTACAATGCCGCTTGACTGGGGGTGGTAGGCTATGTGAAACTTCTGCCGAATTCTGAAAATTGTGAGGACGTTTTTCATGACTCGTCCTGTAAAATGGGAGCCTTGATCGGACTCTATACTGCGTGGGAGGCCCCATCTTGTAAAGATGTGCTGTGTTAGGGAAGGCACGCCCACGTATATTGTTGTCCCTGGAATGTAAAGGCGAATTTGTTTTGGCACGCTTTATCCAATGGAATGGCCAAAAGCCATTGCTAATGTCCAAAACCGAATTTTGTTTTTGACTGGAGTCCCTGTTTGAGCATGGTCTCGGGACTCGTGGTTACGGTGGGGGCTGCTACTGGGGTTACTTTGTTCAGTTCCCGGTAATCAATGGTCAGTCGCCATGACCCATTGGGTTTCCAGATGGGCCAAATTGGTGCGTTGTTTGTGGAGGCTACTGATCTGAGTACGCCTTGATCCAGCAAACTCTCTATTACTTTGGAGATTTCTCCCTCTGCCTCTTGGGGAAAACCATACTGTTTTAGGGGTCTGGGGTCGGGACCTGTAATATTTACCAAGCCAGCTATTTTGCCACAGTCGTGCTTGTGCTGTCCTAATGCTACTTTGTGTTGCTGCAGGACTTCCCTAACCTGTTTGTCCTGACTCATGGCTCGGGGGTCGAACCAGAAGTCTCCTACTGAGCTAATCCTGTTTTCATAGTCTCCAACTGTGAGCGTGGCGGGGGCTCATGCTGCCTTTGCCATTCTCCAAACACATTTATTAACTGGATCAAAAGAGAGGTTGTGGAAGCTCATAAAATCAATTCCTAGGATGTGTTCAGCTGTCTGGGGTAGATCGACCAAAACTACGGGGTGTTTAGTTGTAATGTTCCCTATTTGTATCGCTACAGGGGCTGTGATGTGTCCTTGTTGTAAATGACCTGTAAAGCCACTGAGTGTGATGGTGTCTGTTGTGGGCCACGTGTCTCGCTGAAACATCGTGGAGGAATTGAATGTGGTGCGGGACCCTCCTGTGTCCCAAAGAAATTCTATGGGGTGTCCCCGGACTTTGCCTGCTATGACCGGTCTACCGGACTTGTCACAAAGGGTGCCGCAGACCCAAGTTGGGGATCCCGAACACCGTCAGTCGGTGCCGTTCATGTCTATGTACTCTGAACGGGCGCTAACGCTATGGATTGGCTTTGCCCTATTCTTATTTAGGGTGCCTGTCTGTTGGTTTCTCTGCTGCTTTTGGGGCGTGTTGCACTCTTGTGTAAAGTGTCCTAATTGTCCACAGTTGTAACATTCCTGGGGTTTTGGCTGTGGTGGGCTGTTCCTGCCCTCATTTACCCATGCGGGGTTCTGGTGCGCTTTATCTGGATTCATATCTGCCTGTTCTTCATCTGGTTTGATAAATGTGGTTTTGCCTTGGACTGATTGTTCCCAAGTGCGGGACAGTCTCTTCAAAACCCATTTCTCGTTGTGGGCCTCATCTGAGGGGTCGTAATTTGCACAAGCTCTCTGTCCTGCGTCTGTCTCGTGAGAGACTAGGATTCAAGTCCATTTGGCCATATTATCTGCAGACAAATGGGCGCGGGCTAACTCTCCGAAAACTGGTGTGAAATGTATCCGCAAGCGTCCAGCAAACGCTGTGGCGTGCTCTGTTTTCTTTTGCCTACACTTGTTTAGGCCTTCTACGGGGTCTCCTCTGTTATAGCCGATCACATCTAGGATCGCTGTGTGCATCTCTTGGAGTGTGCTTCCTCCTACATTCTGTGGGTCGTGAAGGGCTGCCACGACTGAAGGGTCGAGGCTTAAAACTGTGAGCTTCACTTGCTCCTTTTCGTCCAGGCCGTACATGGTAGCCTGCTGTTTAACTCTAGCGAAAAACTGGTGGGGGTCTGATGTGGAGGAGGAACGGTGTAATTTTTCCACACCGTAATTGGGTCACGGTTAACAGGGTCGTATATAGGAAATTTGCGTTTCCTTCTGCTGCGGCCCTGCGGTGTGTGGTTACAGGGTTCATGGGGGTGTGTTCTGCCTGTTCAGTCGGGGGTTGGGGTGCTTTTCTCTTTTGGGGTTTTTCTTGCGTACATGTCCCATGTAAATATCTGTGGGCAGTCTCACTTAACTCCTGCCAATCGGGGCCATTTTCCTAGTCTAATTGGGGTCCAAACGTATTTTGAAACCCATTCTGAATGGAAAGCAGAGATTGCAATTCTGCAATTTGCTTCTGGCACTTTGCGTGATCTACGGAGCTCTGCCTTTATTCCGTCGTGGAAGTGTGGAGCGCTCGTAGGGCTGCTTTCAAATCATTGCACTGTTTCTGCAATTTCTCTACCTGTTGATTGGTTTCTTGTCTTACCAAGACCGCACATTGCGTGTCCTGGTAGGCCTTATCGTATCGCGTCTGAAAAATAGTCAAATGGGCGAGGCAAGACTGGTGTGCCCACTTGGCATCATCTACTTCTCTGTCCCTCGCTGCTAACTGTTCTCTCAAATCTTTATTCTCTTTCTCAAACTCGCTCACATCTCCCTCACTATTTCAGTCTCTCTCCTCTATCTCTCTACGGAGCGTCCCAACGACCTCCTCTGTGCCTCGCAATTGTGCCAAGCAGGACACGATTGCCATCGGCTTGCGAGCTTTCCCTAAGCTCTTCTTGTGGATCTGTGACAGGTTCTCTCACCAAGTATGTCCTATACTCCCGTGACCTATTTCATCATTCACGCAGAATTTGCTCCAAAGGAGCCATCCTTTCCCTTTGAGGTACTTTCTGATTTCCTCTTCCCATACGGGACACTGTCCTACTCTACTGGTCGCTGCGACCTCAAATTCCTGGGGTTCATAAGGCATTCCATTGCCTTCATGGCCATTTTCTCTATCTGGGTTCTCTACTGAATTTGGAACAGGGGCTGATAAAGTGGTGACGTAAACACGGGTACGGCTTACACTAATTTCCGGCCTACAAAACTCCCGACAGTTTTACACAACAAAATCTCTCAGGTTTACCTTATAGCTCTGTTAGAACGCATGTATTAGCAGACTTCCAAATCTTGGAGCTTTGATCAGTATTGTTCTTACACTTATGGTGTAATTGTGGTTAGGCCACTTCTAGGTCGAGTCCCGGCAGAGTCGCCAGTAAATGTTGCTAATTGTGTTTCTCTTAATTTGGCTCTGAAGATGGCGGCCAATATGGTCGCCTTCCTTAATTCTAATTACGTTTGCTCTAGAGTCGCCAGGTATCTTTCGATACCGCCACAAGTTTCAAAACCGAATACTGATCAAAGATTCGATACATCAGTTAGTAAGTTCAAACTAAATGCTCATTTATTTACACACACAGTCAAATATACTCATGCATAAAATTCTACAAACTAAACTATCACTGCTGCTAAAGCCTATACTTAGCTTCGGGCGCCCACTCAGTCAGAGGAACAATGGCCGTTATTCGGTTCTAAGGCTGCTGGGGTCGAATTGGTATGGAATAACAGCTAGGAGCGTCTGTCTGATAGCATGCATTGACCTTGGACTTACTTGTTCTGATGTTGCTGTTGGGCAGGTCTCTCCTTGGTGAGAGCCGGAGCCACAAGAGAGCGATTCTCTCTTGGGGGATTCTTCTTATACCCAAAAGGGGCTTTACGCGCTTTTGGGCGGGCCTTGAACTTGGCCCCAATTAATTGGGCTGTTTACCAATCGTTCCTATCTATTTCCTCCAATAGGGGGGTGGGTGCCCTGATTGCTGGGCGTGTCCTAGGTGGCCGTTGGCCTGCTTTGTTCTGGTCTCCTCTGGCGCCGGGGTGTCTATCTTGGTATTGTTTACTTAAATGTTACCTTTTAGTTCCCGGGGTTGGCTCATTAGTATGGTAATGGTTTTGCAGTATCGGCCTTGTCTGGGAGCTACGGCTCCAATCAACAGACAAACCTTGCACCTGCTTGCTTTCTTAGTATTGTCCATTTTCCCTGCAATCTTTGCAAGTGTCCATTTTGTAATCGGGAAGTGGCCATCCCAGGTGGCTACAAGGTACAATGTGCTGTAGGGCCTCTTTCTGTGCTGTAAAATCTATGACTCTCTCTATGTCTCCAGGACTCTAAAGTCATTATATAAATGCAAGTTGATTTTTAAAAACGCTTAGGGGTCCAAATGGAGTGAATAGGAATGATCTATTTCCCTTAGTGGAGAGATCATAACCCAGGGGCCATAGAGTTCAAGTAATTGGAGCATTAGATGGGATTTGAGGAGAAAGTTTTCAGTCAGAGGATGGTGTACGTCCAGAGCTCACTGCTTGAAAGAATAATGGAGGTAAAAAACCCTGGGCATATTCTACGCTCCCACCCAGGCAGGTTCCGAGATCAGGGAGAACGTTAAATTGGGATCCTGCCCACTCTGACACAGTTGCAATTTTATGGCAGGACAGAGAGGGTCTCAGATGGGGATCTCCCCACCACCCCAATTAAGGCCCTTAAGTGGCCATTTAACGGCTATTTAAGGGCCTTTCCCCCCCCAGCCTCAATTTTTATGTTGGCATGCAATGGTTTGATCAGGGTTCCAGATAGAAAAAGTGAACTTTTGCAATCTCAGGCACGAAGGTAGAGGGCGTCTCAATTTGAAGACCTCATCAGAGTTGGGGCACTCTCTACTCAGGGAGATGGGAGCTCTGGCTCTCTACCCGGCCCCCGCCAGACACTGATCGCCCTCCTCCCAACCGCCAAGGCACCCCAACCCTCCTGCCCTCGGGACCTCTGGTACTTACCTGAACTGCATTCCTGGGACTTAGGGTCCTGCATCGTGCTAGTGCTGCAGTACCTCTTCTGGCCACTGCATCCAAGGGGGGTTGGAAATCTCGCCTGGTGCCAATCAATGCTCAATTGAATGTAAAATGGCAGCGGACGTGTCAGAATCGGTAGGAATGTGTTCTCCGCTGACTCTCAGGATGGCAGACACGAGTGCTCTCCATCCTAAAAATTCAGACCAAGGTGTTTTAAAAAATTACTTGAATTGCACATGGATTGAAGTAACCAACAGGGTATGGAGCAAGGATTGAAAAGCGGGATTAGGCCGAATTCCTCTTTATTGGTTGGCACAGAGACGCTGGGTTGAATGGCCTCCTTCTGTGCAGTCAATTTCTATGTTTCTATGATTTGTGTTTGCAACTTTTGCCCGCACACCATCACCCTCTAATTAAAAAAACTAGTCCTTTTTTACATGTTTCCTGTTTCCATGAAAAATAATTTGTTGAATTATATTGAATATAAACAAAGTAAAATAAATGGTAGAATGATTTTGAATACATAGCAATATACAAGATTGCCTTTCTGGCTTACATTTTCGCAGATATAACAGAGTACAAGTACCTTTTCATAGATGTTGCAGAATGGGAGAGGTTGTGAGGCTCTGCATCACTCTGTCAATGGCTCAATGTTCTGTCAATCGGCACATTCCTGTAAGTTCCACTTACACAATTGATTGAAGGATTGCATCAACTTGGGTTTCTCTGAGACACAGGCCTCAGTTGGGAAACATCGCTACAAGCTTTTAAGCATGAAAAAAAACTATTATTTAAATACGTTGAACAATTTCCCTGTGGATTTTATAATTTTTTTTACAGCTCTCTAATGCTCTAAACTTTACCTCCAATACCTAGGCATTAAACTTGGTAGAAAAAAAGATAACATTTGGAAAGATTTTGAAAAATTATTTTGAGTGATAATTCAACTATTTTTGAAATTACTGTTGTTTATTCTGGATATGTTGCTTTTGCATACATAGAACATAGAATATAGAACAATACAGCGCAGTACAGGCCCTTCGCCTTCAGTAACTTTGCATTTATCTGATATTCTCCATCCTGAGTCAGATTTAATTTTTTAATGTATTGTCGATATGAAATTTCAATTGACCAAACATGATGCAGAAAATTTGCATAATTAACAGAGCAGACACTAAGATCAGACTGCATTCATAGAATTATAGAATCCCTAATGTGCAGGAGGAGGCCATTCGGCCCACTGAGTCCACACCGAACCTTCGAAAGAGCACCCTACCCGTGTCCACTCCCCCATCCACCACACCCTATTGCTGTAACACTGTAACTTAACCTGTGCATCACTGGACACTGAGGGGCAATTTATCATGGCCAATCCACCTAACCTGCACATCTTTGGACTGTGGGAGCAAACCGGAGCACCCGGAAGAACCCACGCAGGCATGGGGAGAACGTACAAACTCCTATTTTGTCCTCCGATTTACTGCCTACAATGTCGCTCTTGGTAGTCACAGTGTATGCCGTTTTACAATGACAAGAGCAATGTATCATGAAAGTTTCATTTTAATTAGCAGTCTGTTCTGCAGTGTCAGTCTTGCTGCTTCTCTCAGCGTACTCAAGAGTGAAGGAAATTTCCAGCTCCTGGTCATCATAACCGCTGTTCGCTCAGGCACACTGCCCTTCGTACTGTCAATTTAATCCAAACTGTAACCCAAACGTGTCGATGAGCATGGCAGCTGATGCAGTAACCAGCTGGAAACTTACTTCAATGTTTGCCTGGCTGCGAAATGCTCATTAAAATTCCAATTGTCTCTCCCTCTTGCTGTCACACACTTTTGCAACTGACTGGCCTCGGCTTCTGTCTTCCCTTTTCTGCTTGCTGGTGATGCTATCAAAAAGCTTGGGGTCAGCTGTCACATAGCTGCTACAGTAATGACACCCAAATGCGTCATGCTATTTTCTCCATCAACCCCACGGCTGTTGCAATCATCACCAATTGAATATCTGACATTTAATTCTAAACAAGCCTCAAAGCTTCTTCCAACGTTGGGCGTGTATTAATTCCCATTCAGATTCATCGTGCTGCGACAACCCCAAGAAAATAGTGTAAATAACTGGGTACCTTGCACCAAGTCATTCACTGCCTGACTCCATAAAGCCTTCCCACCATCTACCAGGCTGAAGTCAGGAGCCAATTGGAATATGGACCACTCATCTGCATTTTGGTCGACAGAAAATTCAAATAACTCAATAACATTTAAGACAAAGCAGTCTGTTTAATTGGCATCCCTGTTACTCAATATCCACCCCCTCCATCATCATTACAGTAGCTGCAGTGTACATTCTACAGAAAGTGCTGCAGCAACTTGGCATAGTGTTTTGAACAAACTCCCTTTTCTACAATAACGATCACAGAGAGGGCAAGAACTGTAATGTCCTGGGAACAGTATCACCTGCATGTTGTTCAAACTACACACCACTGTGACATGGATATATATTGCCTTCCCATAAACGTTGCTGGTCAATATCCTGGAATTCGCTATTGCAGGAATATAATATAAGACTGGATTGACTCAAAGCAAAGGCCCCCCACCACCTTATCAGGGTGATTTAGATGGGCAACAAACATGGCTTTGCCACTTCCTGAGAGCAAATTAAAAAATGCTTTTCACACCGTTGGGGCTAGATTTTCCCAAAGAGGTGAAGGTGGATTAGGAGGTGGGCAAGATGACAGATTTGCACTGGAGAACAGCGTGCCAATTGCCCAACATATTGGTGCCTTCAGGCAAATTTTGCAGAAGTGGCATCTTGGGTGGAAGGATTGCACACTGGAAATAGGCAGGTCACCAATTAGGCTCATTATTAATGTAATTGAATGATCCATTTCCTCATAACTGCAATCTTTCCAATACAGGCTCCACCCTGTGCCAGAGCCTCATGCAAACAGTACAATGGATAGAGCACAGAAGGAGAACATTCAACTCTGCCCACTCTGTGCAAGAACAACTCAGCTAGTCCCAATCCCTTTCCCTTTCCCTACAATTCCCTGCAAATAGTTTCTCTTCAGATAATCCTGACGATCGGTCAGCCTTTCAAAATGGTGCCCCGATCTGTGAGGAGCCTCCATCATGAATATATTAGAGCAGATGGCTGTCCCTATCGAAGCAGATTGAGGCTGATTTGTATGCACCCCTGACGGATGATCTTTCACCACAATGCGTAGGGGACACCATATGCCAGAAGCTTTCAAGTTTGAACTTTCTGGCCTGGGGCTCATTTCGGGAGCCAGCAGGGGGCCCTTGTGTGAGCAGCCTATAGCTGCTCAGGTGGCTGATGCACTTATTGTGAGAGCATTGGAATTCATCAGCTTCAACACAGAGGCCATCAGTCAGGCACAGAGGGCAATGGGGTTTGCATCAATGGCAGTATTCCCTCAGATGTAGGGCATGGGCAATTACACCTCATTGAAGGCTCAATGGCTAATTCTGCTCCCATTGCTGTTATTGACTAATCACTGGAATAGTCATATCGAGATTTTCAGAATAAAGAGGCAGACATTTAATAATACATTATTCTCCTCCATTTTAGGGCGACCATTATGCAATTGAACTTTTTCATTCCAATTCAATTTCAACGTATCAATACAATTAACCATTTTCGGCGAGTTTGATGGGGTGTTTCTCGTCAGATGTTTGGGTGAGATCCAGATCTGTGCTCACCCGCACTTGGGCATTTCTTTGGAGCTTGGGGCCTTCCACTTTTAGAGCCCCCTTTCAGCACCTCTCCCCTTCACTCCCCCATCCATCATACCTCCCTTCATTTCCCCCCCTCTCATCGGCATGGCCCCCTCAGGCCCAGGCCCTTGGTAGTGCCAATCTGGCAACCTGACCCTGCCAACTTGGCACCTTGGCAGTGACAGGCTGATACTTCCAGGGTGCTCAGGTGCCAGGGGGAGTGCTAGGGTACAGCCCTTCACTGTCCCCGACCATCGGGGGGCTCCAATGGTTCTGCGACCCACGGAGTTGCCATTGATGTGTTGGGTGTTCTGGATCACAAACAGATCTACTGGTGTATATTATGACAGCCATGATGCCTGGGTTCCATTTGTCGATACCAGTACTAATTGGCTCCTGGGTGAGGCTTCGCCGTTGCAGCCGGTGACTCCCGGGAACAGAGGGAATGCAACCTGAACCCGGTCATGCATATTAAAATGAGCCTAATGGCTTGTTTAAATATCATGACCAATGAGGGTGTGATCCAGATCACGCCGGGCACCGTGGGTTGGGTGACTTCCATGCGGTTTTGAGTACAGTGCGAAGCCCCATTTGGGCTTCTGCCGCAATGCTCCCAGCACAACGAGATTGGCGCCCAGCACAACGTGGTGGGAAAATCAAGTCCATAGCTTCTGTTTGTGAGTAGGCATCATTGCATAATCAGATTGGGCATGATATAGTGGCCTCATTGCGCCCAACTTGCTGCCGCGACGAGGCTATTGAATCTTGCGTGAGGTTTGATGCACGATCAATTGCACAAAGACGAGAGTTGAATACAACTGAGGCTTTGTTACACGAAGATGTGTGGCCTCCTACAGCAGCTGGCGAAACGGCTGCTGCATGGGGAGCACACATATTTATACTCTGCCTACTGGGCGGAGCCAGCAGATAGGGACTACCCTCGTACCTGTAGTACAGGGCCTTACCACACATATCCTAATATATACAACAGTGGTGATTACCACATTCACCCCCTGTTAAATTTGAGTCCGGCGGGGGTGGCGGAGAACTATATACAGAACAAGTTTTAATATACCGAGGCAAAAAAAGTTTGGAGTCCAGTACATGGTGCTTTAACAGTCCATAACCAATTAAAGGTTTAGCCGGTCCGGGGCCTTGATCTGATGTTGGGAGCGACGCAGTGGTGGCGGCGATTCCGGTGTCGGTACGGTCCTCGGTGACTCCGGGAGCGTGCCAAAATCCTCCTCATCCTCTGGTGTGGGCAGGGGGAGGACTGATGGTCCTGGGGTGCGCCGGAGGATGGGGAGGGTGGCACCGGGCTGGAGGGGTGTGTGTGGAGAACCTACTGGTGCCAGGTCCCTGAGGGAGACAGTATCCTGGCGGCCGTCGGGATACATTACATAGGCATACTGGGGGTAAGCGTGGAGTAACTGCACCCTTTCAACCAACGGGTCCGCCTTGTGGAGTCGTACGTGCTTACGGAGGAGTACGGCTCCTGGAGCTGCGAGCCAAGTCGGGAGCGACACCCCGGATGTGGACTTCCTGGGGAAGGCAAATAGACGTTCACGGGGTGTGTCGTTAGTCGCAGTGCATAGGAGCTACCGAATGGAGTGCAGTGTATCGGGGAGGACCTCCTGCCAGCGCGAGGCCGGGAGATGTCTGGACCGTAGGGCCAGCTGGACGGCCCTCCAGACCGTCCTGTTCTCCCTCTCCACCTGCCCGTTACCCCGGGGGTTATAGCTGGTTGTCCTGTTGGAGGTGATACCCCTGCTGAACAGGAACTGACGCAGCTCATCACTCATGAATGAGGATCCCCCGTCACTGTGGATATAGGCGGGGAAGCCGGACAGAGCGAAGATGGTGTTGAGGGCTTTGATGACGCTGGCAGACGTCATGTCGGGGCATGGGATGGCCAAGGGGAATCTGGAATACTCATCGACCACACTGAGGAAATACGTGTTACAGTCGGTGGAGGGGAGGGTCCCTTTGAAATCCATGCTGAGGTGTTCAAAGGGGCGGGAGACCTTCACCAGGCACGGGCGGTCCAGCTGGTAGAAGTGCGGTTTGCACTCCGCACAGACCTGGCAGTCTCGGTGATTGCCCGTACTTCCTCGACGGAGTAGGGCAGATTGCGGGCCTTGATGAAGTGGTACAACCATGTGACTCCCGGGTGACAAAGGTTGTCGTGCAGAGTCCGGAGACGGTCCACTGTGCGCTGGCACATGTACCTCGGGATAGGGCATCGGGGGGGGGGCTCATTGAGCTTACCGGGGCGATACTAAATCTCGTAGTTGTAAGTGGAGAGCTCGATCCTCCATTGCAAGATTTTATCGTTTTTGACCTTGCCCCGCTTTGTGTTGTTAAACATGAAGGCTACTGATCGTTGGTCAGTGAGGAGAGTGAATCTCTTGCCGGCCAGGTAATGCCTCCAATGCCGCACAGCTTCAACGATGGCCTGGGCCTCTTTTTCGATGGAGGAGTGTCGAATTTCAGAGGCATGAAGGGTTCATGAAAAGAATGCCACGGGCCTGCCTGCCTGGTTGAGGGTGGTGGCTAGAGCGACGCCCGATGCGTCGCTCTCGACTTGAAATGGTAAAGTCTCGTCGACTGCGTGCATCGCGGCCTTGGCGATGTCGGCCCTAATACGGTTGAAGGCCTGTTGAGCCTCGGCCGTCAGGGGGAAATGATTGGACTGGATGAGTGGGCGGACCTTATCCGCATAGTTTGGGACCCAGTGGGCGTAGTGAGAAAAGAACCCCAGGCAGCGTTTGAGGGCCTTTGGGCAGCGGAGAAGGGGGAGTTGCATGCGGTCGGGGTGGGCCCTAGAACTCCTTTCTGAACCACATAGCTGAGGATGGCTAAGCGGTTTGTGGTGAATACGCACTTCTCCTTGTTATAGGTGAGGTAGAGGTCTGACCTCTCATCCACTGTTGACCTGCGTCAGCCCCCCAGGTTGACCTGCACCGCAGAAGTCTCAAGTGAGTTGTCGGGAAAAACGATCCTCCCCTCTCACCGACCACATGTCCATTTTCTTGCAGGATCTCCATCTGATGAGACCGGGCCATCCGGAGTCATACCTGCACCCGCCACCCAAGAGAAAACCTTGGAGGAGAGCTCTGGGCAGACATTTCTTCCCGGTAATCCTTTGTCTTAAGTGTACAGCCTGTACTTCCATTGAAATATGAGTGCACCGAGCAACCAGTTTGAAATTTCCCTATGCATCGTTTAGCTGCACAATTTTTAGCCTGGTTGCACATTTATTTCAACTGTCACCTCATATTTACATTATACCCAATGGCACCAGGCCAAGTACTATAAGTAAACTGTGAGGACTGGTGATGATTTAACCTGAGGATTAATCTCCATAGTTTTGGCGGAAGGGCAGAAGATATGGCAGTGTGGTGACACAGCTGAATAAGAAACGTGCTCCCAATGCAGGTGGCCATTTTGAGCGGCCGACATGATCCCCCATTTTATGCCAGCAATGCAGCAATCAACATTTGCCACAGAGATGTCCAGCTTTTGGATTGATCTGTTCCAAATGTGGCAGAGCAAACCACCTTGCCTGGCAATGTTACTCCTGTCTGGAGCGAGCAAGGCCTGTTCACTTGCCGGAGGAGACAGACAGCGAAGACCTTGTGTCATTGATACGATTTTCAGTGAACGCAAATCAACTGCGAACAGCCGATTGGTAACTGAAGAAATAATCCCTATTTTGGAGAAATTGGCTCCAGAGAACTATGATGAATTATCCTATGCCCTGGAATGGTTCCTGCAGTGAATTCCCAAGGACTCAAGGCAAGTCCATCAAAAAACTTAAAGGAAGCCAGATGGATACATCTTTGTGCAGTTCTTTAACTGAAGACAAAGCATGTATCGTTATATCAGATGAGGATGAACCACTAACTGAGGCTAAAACACAAAGTGAAGAAGTAATGCCTAATGTTGAGGACCTCGATCTAGCTAAGATACCGGAATGCAAGGGTTTGCAGATCATTTCTGAAGTTGCAAACTTGCCTGCAACGGCGAGAGCGTCCAAAAGTATGCCGACACTAGCTGTCTCGCCAGTTGATGGGCACATGGTACAGCGTTCGAGCAAGCACCATGGATCAACCAAAACGCCTCAATCCAGCGAAAGATCCAGAAGCAGCTATTTGAGGTACCCTCAATAATGATGCTTAGAGATTAAACTGTAAAGAAGGCTTTATTAGGCTAATAACTATGCTACAGATTTGGACGAGAGCTGACTGCTATACAGACCATGAGGCAGGCCTTTATGTATGGCTCCCAGATGGGCGGAGCCAGAGGCGGAGTCCCCAGGGTTCCAAGCCTGGTCTTAAAGGGGACATCACCTTACATGATGATAAGGCAGTAACCGTTCATCACATTCACCCCCTGTTTAAAAAGGAGTCCGGCGGGAGTGAAGTGCCATCATAGGTCCATCCGTCTCGGCGGCCGGATCGTCCTCCTCGATCTCCTCAGTTCGGGCAGTGGTGCGGCAGGCACGGACGTCCCGGTTGAGGGCACATCCGGGAGCACAGCGGTTGGAGCTTCGGTCCGGGTCGGGGCAGAGGAACTAGGCAGGGCCGGGGGTAGCGGAGCCGGCGCCGGCGGGGTGTGTAAAGGGGGGGCGCAAGGGGGGGGCGCACGGTAGGAGCTTACCAACGGGTGGTAGGGCCGGAAGGGGGTGTGTTGTAGGGGGCGACGGGTCCTGCAGGGGAGCGGCGCGGGATGGGGTGTCTGCGGTGGAGGATCCAGCGGGCGCCAGATCCCGGAGGGAAACCGTATCTTGCCTGCCGTCGGAGTACTCCACGTAGGCGTAACTGGGGTTGGCGTGGAGCAGTCGGACCTTTTCAACTAGGGGTTCCGTTTTATGGCTCCTCGCGTGCCTCCGGAGAAGAACAGGTCCCGGAGCCGTCAGCCAAGGTGGAAGCGAGACCCCGGAGGTAGACTTCCTGGGGAAGAGAAACAATCGCTCATGAGGGGTCTCATTTGTGGCCGTGCAGAGGAGTGACCTAATGGAGTGTAGGGCATCGGGTAGGACCTCCTGCCAGCGGGTGGTTGGGAGATTTCTCGACCGCAGGGCCAGAAGGACAGCCTTCCACACGGTCGCGTTCTCCCTCTCCACCTGCCCGTTTCCCCGTGGGTTATAGCTGGTCGTTCTGCTCGAGGCGATGCCTTTGCTGAGCAGATACTGACGCAGTTCATCGCTCATGAACGATGTACCCCGGTCGCTGTGGATATAAGCAGGGAAACCGAATAGGGTGAAGATGCTGTGCAGTGCCTTAATCACCGTGGCTGAGGTCATGTCGGTGCAGGGAATGGCGAATGGGAAACGGGAGAACTCATCGATCACGGTGAGGAAATAGGCATAACGGTTGGTGGACGGGAGGGGCCCCTTGAAGCCCACGCTCAGTCGCTCAAAGGGGCCCGAGGCCTTCACGAGCTGAACCTTGTCTGGCCGATAGAAGTGCGGTTTGCACTCCGCACAGACCTGGCAGGCCCTGACCATGTCCTTGACCTCCTTGGTTGAGTAAGGTAGGTTGCGGGACTTGATGAAATGGACGAGCCGGGTAACCCCCGGGTGGCAGAGGTCATTGTGGATGGCTTGCAGGCGGTCCTCCTGCGCGTTGGCGCATGTGCCGCGGGACAGGGCATCTGGGGGCTCGTTGAGCTCCCCTGGACGATACTTGATATCGTACGAGTAGGTGGAGAGTTCGATCCTCCACCTCAAAATTTTATCGTTTTTTATTTTGCCCCGTTGCGTGTTATCGAACATATAGGCGACCGACCGTTGGTCGGTGACGAGGGTAAACCTCCTACCGGCGAGGTAGTGTCTCCAGCACCGCACAGCCTCCACAATGGCTTGTGCCTCCTTTTCGACTGCAGAGTGTCGAATCTCGGAGGCGGTGAGGGTTCGGGAGAAGAACGCTACTGGTCTGCCTCCTTGATTGAGGGTAGCAGCCAGGGCGATGTCTGATGCATCGCTCTCTACCTGGAAAGGGATGGTTTCGTCCACCGCGTGCATGGCGGCCTTGATGATGTCGGCCTTGATGCGGTTGAAGGCCAATTGAGCCTCAGCTGAGAGGGGAAAAGTGGTGGTCTTTAGGAGTCGGCGGGCTTTGTCCGCATACTTGGGGACCCACTGAGCGTAATAGGAGAAAAGCCCCAAGCACCGTTTGAGGGCCTTGAGGCTGCGGGGGAGAGGGAGTTCCTTAAGGGGGCGCATGCGGTCGGGGTCGGGACCTAGGACCCCGTCTTCCACGACATAGCCGAGGATGGCCAGCCGGTTGGTGTGGAAAATGCATTTGCCCTCGTTATAGGTCAGGTTAAGGGCTCGGGCGGTCTGGAGGAACTTTTTGAGGTTAGCGTCATGGTCCTGCTGATCATGGCCGCAGATGGTGACATTGTTCAAGTACGGTTATGTAGCCCGCAAACCGTACTGGTCCACCATTTGGTCCATCGCCCTTTGAAAGACGGGGACCCCATTTGTGACACCAAAGGGGACCCTGAGGAAGTGGAAGAGCCGGCCGGCTGCTTCGAAGGCAGTATAGAGGCGGTCTTTTGGTCGGATGGGGAGCTGGTGGTAGGCAGATTTGAGGTCGACCGTGGAAAAGACTCGGTATTGGGCGATCCGATTTACCATTTCCGCGATGCGAGGAAGGGGGTACGCATCAAGCTGCGTGAATCGGTTTATGGTCTGGCTATAATCCACGACCATCCGTTTCTTCTCCCCGGACCGGACTACCACCACTTGCGCTCTCCAAGGGCTGTTGCTAGCCTCGATGACCCCCTCTCCCAGTAAACGCTAGACCTCTGACTTGATAAAAGCCATATCGTGGGCACTGTAGCGCCGGCTCCTGGTGGCGACGGGCTTACAGTCGGGAGTGAGGTTAGCGAATAGCGAGGGGGGTGCGACTTTCAGTGCCGCAAGGCAGCACACCGTGAGGGGGGGCAAGGGTCCGCCGAACTTCAGTGTCAGGCTTCGGTGGCTGCACTGGAAATCCAGTCCGAGCAGCAGGGGGGCACAGAGGTGAGGGAGGATATGAAATTTGAAACGGGTGTATTTGGCACCCTGGATCGAGAGATCCGCAATACAGTACCCCGTGATTTGTACCGAGTGGGACCCAGATGCGAGGGCTATGGTTTGGGATGTGGGATGGGTGCGTAGGGAGCAGCGCCTTACCGTTTCAGGGTGGATAAAGCTCTCCGTGCTCCCGGAGTCGAAGAGGCATGCAGTGTCGTGCCCGTTGACCTGGACCTGCATCATGGAGTTCTGCAGGTGTTTTGGCCGAGTTTGATCGAGGGTGATCGCACCCAGTCGCGGGTAGTCGGAGTCATAAAATGGCCGCTGCCGTTGGTTGCACGTGTCGGGTCGAGAAGATGGCCGCCGACCAGATGGCCGCTCCCATGATTCACACGAGGCTGATGACGCGTCAGAAGAGGACGTGTCGGGTCGGTGCGCAGCAGCATTGCGAGGCCTGCGGGCCTGAGAGCCTGATTTTCGGGCCGGCTGTTCTTTGTTTTTCTAGCCCCTGGGTCTGGCCAGGCAGACCCTCGCAAAGTGCCCTTTCTTCCCGCAGTCGCTGCAGATCGCGGAGCGGGCTGGGCAGCGTGGGCGTGGGTGCTGGCTCTGCCCGCAGAAGTAGCAAGGTGTGCCCCCATGGTGAGCGGGTCGCCGCGTGGCGCAGGCCTGTAATACGGGCGAGTCTGAGGAAGTCCGGGGGGGGCTGGCAGAGTCCGCGGGGTACGTACCCAAGTTATGTTGGGCCACCTCCAGCGAGGAGGCGAGCGTTAGCGTCTCCTGGAGGTCTTTTGCCCCGTTTTCGAGCAGTCGCTGCCGGATGTAGGTCGAGCGGATGCCGGACACGAAAGAATCTCTGATGTGCAGGTTCATATGGACTTCCCCTGTCACATCCTGATGGTCACAGTCCCTGGCCAGCGCGGTGAGTTTCTCAACAAACTCGTCGAGCGATTCCCCCGAGCGCTGCCGGCAGGCAGAGAGCAGATGCCGGGCGTGCACCTCATTGACGGGTTTGACAAACCGTTTGCGGAGCAACTCAATCGCTTCCTCATAAATCGCCGCCTTTTCGAGCGTGGCGGAAATTCTGTGACTCACCCGGGCGTGGAGTAGACGCAGCTTGCGTGGCCCCAGGATGGGAGTCTCTGAGGAGTCCAGGTAGGCCTCGAAGCACCGCAGCCAGTATTTAAAAATTTCCTTTGCCTCCGGCGTTCGTGCTTCCAGATTGAGCTTCTCTGGTTTTAGGCCTGCGTCCATCCTGAATCTAGTTTAGCCTAATAAATTGAGGTACCCTCAATAATGATGCTTAGTGATTAAACTGTAAAGAAGGCTTTATTAGCCTAATAACTATGCTACAGATTTGGACGAGAGCTGACTGCTATACAGACCATGAGGCAGGCCTTTATGTATGGCTCCCAGATGGGCGGAGCCAGAGGCGGAGTCCCCAGGGTTCCAAGCCTGGTCTTAAAGGGGGCATCACCTTACATGATGATAAGGCAGTAACCGTTCATCACACTATTGCAGCAAGAGATTCAGAAACAGCTAATCACTTGGCCGAGACAAGTAGACAAGTAGCAAGAATGATGCTCTGGGTGCACAGGCAGGTGTGAGTGTGGACCGACCAATTTCACGGATGATGGTACTAAAGCTAGGAAGAAAAGGAGAAGGAAAAAGTATCATTTGAAAAGTTTCAATAGGCTGAGAGAGTTGGTGACTCAAAGACCAGAAAGAAAACCGGTCTTTTGAAAAAAGAAACAAGATCACCTATTTGGTCAATGCTCAGGAAACCAACAAGAAGATGGTGTTAATCTGAAAGACTGAAAGTGTAGTGAATTGCGTACAGGGTCACGTGTATATAATCATGCATATCATGTTGAAATATAAAAAATAATTTAATGCTTGCAAAGATTTTCATTTACAAAGGAAGGGGAATGTAATGATATGCATAATGTAAGTTTGTACATAATATTATACATGACCGCCGACCACTAGGTGGCATTGTAAACCCATCACGTCACCATGTGATCTGGGAGTTGGGAATTGGTTGTGGTGGGAGGCAGACTTCTGAAGTAGTTCCACAAGACTTGTTTAGTGTTAATTGTTTATTAGTTTATTTATCCTAGTTATCTTACCACGCAGTTTGTTCTTTAATAAATTATTTTAAACTACATGTTCTGTAGTTCATCATTCACTTCGGCCAGTCTACAGAACATGACAAGGATCACCACATCTCAGACAAGGGGCAAGGTTGAGAAGGTGGGGCCTTCATGAATAAGCTCAGCCGGTACAGGGGCCTGTTTAGTTCATTTTCTGGACAGCTGGTTCGTGATGCAAAGCGAGGCCAATCGCGGGAGTACTGTAAGTAAATTAATATACACCGCCAATCAATCCAGTCTCGTCCTTAAAAATGTATTGGCGTGTTAATATTGGTTTACTTTGAACTTTGTGCCTTTGGGTTTCTGACTTATCACTGCCCTGTAGGGCAAAGCATTCAAAGTTGTCATTTGATTTTAGTGCTGTTATCACTGATCCAGGTAAAAAAAAATCTTGCCTGCCAGTACCACAGCTATACATTGACACAAAAACTTGTCTAAGAAGCAATTTTCTTGTGACCAATTAAGGCGCAGTAGTTCAAAGTTCTGCTCTCCACAGGTAGCTACCTTAACAGCAGGTTCTACGTGTACTTGTTAAGTGTTGCTAAGTGACTTCAGGAGGTGAACCATTATTAGAGGTAAACTGGGATAGGTCAGATTTCCAGCATGGAGATGAACACTAAAGTAGTGCAAGATTTATCCCAGAGAGAAAATATGGCAGGTTTTCAAACAGGAACATTACGATTAATAAAACCTAAAAAAGGGATATCAGTATTCTGAGGAGCATAAAGTGGAAAATACAACCACCAAACTGTCTAGATCTGCCTAAGACCTGGGTCTTCTTTGGCGGCTGTCCTCTGGATGAGCTTGGTCGTTGTTCTTGGGCCCGATTCTCCCCCACAATTTCTAAGGTAATCTGTGGCGTGTTTTTCAGGGAGTTTCCCGTCGGCTCTGCTGGTGAGTTCCCCATCGCTATTCAATGACACTTAGGGCATGATCTTCCCAAAAGGGAACAAGGTTCCCTGGCAAGCATGTTTAGCAGCGTGTTTCCTGGCACTCGCAGTGTAGCGAGAGATCGGGATGCCATTTTTAAATGGCATTCCGATCTCCGATTCCCACAAAAGAAACCCTGACCTCCCCCCATCCCAAACACAACATGGGAGGGTCCCCAGGCCCTCCTTGCACCTCCCAACACCCACGGCGGGCAAACCCGGCCCGATTGCACACAAAAAATGCCAGCTTGGCACCTTGGCACTGCAATGCAGTGCCCCTGCCAGTAGGCAGTCACACCTGTGCTCCTTGGCAGTGCCAGGATTGCACCCAGGTGGCACTGCCGAGGTGCCAGGCTGGTACTGCCAAGGCACCACCCTAGCCAAAGGGCATTTAGCTGAGGGCCTCCGATCCCCTTTCGGACCCCCACAAGTGTGTGCCGTCAGATTCCTGTGTGTGGGGCCCAGTACCAAATGGCGCTCGCTCAAGGTCCCCCAGGCAAAGGGATTGAATCCCAAAGCCTCAGGTACCTTTGAAATCTGCACATTAGAACAATGATAGCTGCCTCGCTTTAACATGCACATATGTCAAAAAGTAATCCCGGCCATTGTGAACAGGATTCTCATTGCAACGCCTCGCGAGATCGCGTTGTGAGGCGTTGCGAGCCGGGTGGATCCTGGGAGCGGGGTCTCCTGGCTTTCACCAGCCACGTTGCGCCGCAGCAAGATGCTTTTCCGGCGTAGCGTGGCCGGAATATCGCATCCTTAGTCAATTTTATGGGCCCTGAGGAGTTTCTCACCAGTTTAGGCCACATTTAGAATTTTTTTTAGGACGGGGGAACTGAAATCCGAGATCGGGCTTCCATTTTGAAAGGGTCATGCACCCATGGGCAATACCACCTCACACACACATGGACAATGCACCACATCCCCCAAGTGAGGATACCCCACTACGGGCTTCATGGGCCCCCCCCCTCTCCAGGCCCCCCTATGCCCCCTTCCAGCACCCCCCTGCACTCTCCCACCCTTCAAATCCCTCCTCGACCCTCATTTTATCGGCATGGCACCCCTCACCCCTGACCCTTGGCATTGCCACCCTGGCACCTGGGCACCCTTGCACTGCCGCCCTGGCACCCAGTCAGTGCTCCTTCTGGGTTGGCAGTGCAATGATGCCAGCTGGACAGTGTCAAGATGCCCATGTTCCAGGGGAAGGCCAGGGAGCCACCCTGCACTTACCCTGACCATCCTGGTGTCTTCAGAGGCCTGGGAGACACCCTGGGGCCGTTCTGCCTGGTCCACATTTGTGTGGACCAGCACTGATCGGCGCCCGGCTGCTGTGTCTATGGGGAGGCTGAAGAAACGAGGGGGGCAGGGTTCCGACTCCCGACATTTCGTGGCACTCTGGAGAATACCGTGAGGCGCGGAGGCTGCCGGGAGGCTCGCTGGTGGCTTTTCCCGGCATTCTCCAACTTCGTTACGCTCAAGCGAGAGCTCAACATGGCCGGAAATTTGCGCCCCTGGTTTCCCAGGTGGTGTGGTGCCACCCTGTTCTGCCCCCCCTGCCCATCAGATGTGCCAGGGACAGGAGGTGTTCCAGCACCTCCCCTGCAGAAGTCACCGGAACAGGCCCCATCTCTCCTTCTCTTTTGGGAGGCCCGGGGGCTACCAGGCTACTCCTTCGGACGGCGGTGTGTGACCGCAGCGAACTACTGGGGCTCCCCACCACCTGGCGCTGCCAGTCCTGGAGGCCCGCTCTTCTCTCAACCAGGATCTCCATGCTCATGGCCATGGAGCACAGGGACTGGGCCACCTCCTTCTTGGACTGGCTCAGATCAGCCAGCGCCCGGACAATGTCATCGACACCCTCAGCCATAACCAGTTGTGACTGGGCCAAGCTCTGGAGCGCCGCTGCAATGTTCAGGTGGCCCTGGTAAATAGCTGCCTGTGACAGGGCAGCCATATCCTTTGCATTGGCCACCGCCCTCACAGAGTGCCCCAGGCTTTAGACATCCTGACTCATGGCCAATAACTTCACCTCCAAGGCATCCACCGCGGACGCTACCCATGCGGTGTTTGCCTTGATGGCACGCAGGTTGGCACGGTCCCCTGCCACTGGATGGTTGCTGACATCCCCTCGTGTCGTCCCCGGCTCTGTGGCGGCATCTCCATTATCGATGGAATGGCCCTTTGCAGAAGCCCGAGACCCATCTGGACGGCAGCCCTCCGACCATCTGGCCCCTTTGGGAGTTCCTACCTCGACCTGATGTACCGCTGCACATGTGTGGTGTGCACCAGATAGCGCCCCAGGAGCCTCTTCACTAACATGTCCAACCGAGGTGAGTGTCTCTGGGATGGTGGAGGGTGTTGGTGACAGCTGTGACGGTAAGTCAGTGATGCCATCACACTGATGCTCCAGGGTGACGTGGGTTGGCTTTTGGGGGCTGGTGTCGCTGTACTTTGTCGACTCCTCACTGGAATCCACTTGGGCTGGGATTTGGAGCGCGGAACGCCAGAAGGGCCCGCCTCGTCGCTAGGTGATCCTGCAAGACGCAAGACATGATGCATGATTGAATCGCAGATTGGGCTGGTGGCTGGTGTGGGGGAGATGGGGTGGTATGGGAGTGGTGAGGGGGTGGTGTGGGGGTGGTGAAGGGGCGGTGTGGGGGCCATGCCACGTGTGCCCTAGGGACACCGCAATTCAGCGGGGCTCACTTAGTTGCCCTATGCTGGCCTTCGCTTCGGCGACCGTCCTTTCTCCGGGCCCACCGAAGGTTCAGTACCCCTGCTCCGTGTCGGTGAGGGGCTGCAGGATCGGCGGACCCCGTCCGCTCTTCTCTCTCTCTCTCTGCGGTTATGCATCGCCTTCTCCTGGGGGTGGGGAAACAGAAAGCTCATAGTGTTAGACAGTCAGATCGTTCAGCTCAGGAGATGGCAGCTGGTGGCTTTTGTGAACAGGGCACCCAACCACGGCGGACAGAATGGGTGATGGCATGTGGTGCAGGGTGGAGAGCGTGCTCACTGCCGGCGGGTTGGGCTCAGTTGACCTCCGGATGGGGGTGGGTTTTACGGTTGTGTTGGATGGGGGTTGGTTCCAGGGGCACAGCGCTGGTTACAAATGCACCATAGAAAGCATCCTATTTGGCTGCATCTAGCCTGGTATGGCAATTGCTCAGCCCAAGACCGCAAGAAACTTCAGAGAGTCGTGCCTCCCATCCATTGACTCTGTCTACACATCCCGCTGCCTTGGGAAAGCGGGCAGCATAATCAAGGACCCCGCCAACATGGCTTATTCTCTCTTCCACCTTCTTCCATCAGGCAGGAGATATAAAAGACTAAGAATACGCACAGATTCAAAAACAGCTTCTTCCCCGCTGTTACCAGACCCAGAATGACCTTCTTATGGACTAAACTGATCTCTCCACACATCCTCTCTACTGAATAGTACAACACTCTGTATGCTTCACCCGATGCCTGTGTCTATGTATTTACATTGTGTATTTATGTATGTCTTATGTTTTTTCATATATGGAATGATTAGTCTGGACTGTACACAGAACAATACTTTTCACTGTACCTCGGCACACGTGACAATAAATCAAATTCAAATTCAATTCAACTCACCCTGGCAGCCCCGAGGAGTTGTGCAGCTTCTTCCTGCACTGCTGCCCGGTCCTGGCTGTTGGACCCACGGCACTCACAATCTTTTCCACCTGCACCCAGGCCCAGTGTATGGTGGCGGGCAGCAGCCTCCTTCCCACCCCAGGGAACAGGATGACCTCCCTCTCCTCCACGGCATCCAGCAGGCTCTCAATCTGTGCATCCATGAACCGTGGTGCCGCTCTCCTTGCTACTACCTTGTTGGCTGGAATGAGTGTGTGGGGGGAGTGGAGTGCTGATCTGCGGCTGCAGCTTGTCGGTCTCTCGAGAGGCAATCCTGACTCCGGCGAATCCGACACTGTTTTCCATTGGAATCGACCAAGTTCCACGTGGCCCCGGAGTTAACCCATTTACAGATCAGGAATTGCTCCAGGACCGGTGCCAATTTAGTTGTCGTAGAAGTCCACCGATTCAGTCCCGTTTTGCTTGGGGCTAGCAGGGAGGCAGCGTAGAACACCCGGCTCTAGCTGCCGATACGGCCTGGAGAATTGCCGGGTCCGTGGCCACGCATGCACACGGCGGCGGCCTGGAGCGGCTGCGTTCATGGCGGATGCCCCTCGTGGACATGGCCCACAAAATAGTCCCCCCCTTTTGCTGGCTCGCGCGCCTCAGACTGCCCCACAGGTGTAGATAATCATGTCCATGTAACATCTAGCCCTGAAGGCGGAGTATAAGTACCTGGAGCCCTCCCCCGCAGGTAGTCTACTACTGAACTGCGGGGGAAACAGTCACGCTTAACAAAGCCTCATCGACTTCACTATTCGTCTCTTGGAGTCTTTGTGCGCTACTATTTATTAAGCGTGCCTAAAAAAGACTATTGGGCTCAGGATCATCCCGGAATGCCTGAAGATCAGCCCCCACGCAGTGAACGCGGCAGACTTGTTTCGAGGCCTACCTCAGAACGGCCACCGGCCGGGTCACAGAAGACCAAAAACTACAGGTCCTGCACTCGAGGTTAAGCACGGAGATTTTCTCTTTCATCGAAGACGCAGAGGATTTCCAGACGGCGTTTGCAGCACTGAAAAGTCTCTATGTCCGCCCAGTAAACCAGACCTACGCTCGCTATCAACTCGCAACGAGACGGCAAAGTCCCGGAGAATCGATAGATGAATTCTACGCCGCGCTACTAATTTTGGGACGAGCCTGCAGCTGCCCGTCGGTGAACGCAAATGAACACACGGACATGTTAATGCGCGATGCTTTTGTGGCAGGTATGAACTCCTCCCAAATCCGCCAAAGACTTCTAGAAAAAGAGTCGCTAGGACTCTCAGAGGCACGGGCCCTAGCAGCCTCCCTAGACGTGGCTGCGCGTAATACCCGTGCCTACGGCCCCGACCGCGCGGCAGCCCATTGGGCTCCGTACGTACCCGTCGCGACAAACCCACCCCCCCCCCCGGACACCCCACAGGCTTGCGCGGTCCAAACACCAAGTCGCACCGGGGGCGCCCGCTGCTATTTCTGCGGCCAGGCGAAACACCCCCGGCAGCGCTGCCCGGCCCGCGCAGCAATCTGCAAGAGCTGCGGGAAAAAGGGCCATTTTGCGGTTGTGTGCCGGTCCCGCGAGGTCGCCGCTGTCCCGGGAGAACAGGGAGCCCTGCACGCCGCTTACGCTCCCAACCCCCCCAGCACCCCATGTACGACCCGCAGGCGCTACCACTTTGGGTCCCGACCACCGCTCTCCCCGGAGAAGAGGGAGTTCTGCGCAGCTCTAACGCCCCCCAAACCCCCCCCCGCGCCCCATGTATGACCCGCAGACGCCGCCATTTTGGGTCCCGGCCACCACGAGGGGAGGAAGGGCGCTGCCATCTTGGACCACCCCAGACCTGTACGACGCATGGGGGTGGCCATTTTGTCCACCCCCGCCGCCATCTTGTGACCCCCCAGCCATGTGCGATGCATGGGGGCAGCCATTTTGTTCATCCCCGACACCATCTTGGACGGCAACAACGGACCCCAGTGTCGACGGCTCCACGGGGTTCGAAGAAGACGCTCCACTACTACAACCACATCTCGCTTCAATGACGCTGGACCAAGCTCGGCCCCGGACACTCCAGACGACGACGACAACGGTGCTGATAAACGGGCACGAGACACCATGCCTAGTCGACTCCGGGAGCACGGAGAGCTTTATCCACCCCGACACGGTAAGACGCTGTTCCTTGACCACCTATCCCAGCGCACAAAAGATTTCCCTAGCTGCAGGATCCCACTCCGTACAGAACAAAGGTTTCTGCATAGTTACCCTAACGGTGCAGGGGAGGGAGTTCAAAAACTACAGGCTCCACGTCCTTCCCCAACTCTGCGCCCCCACATTACTGGGATTAGACTTCCAGTGCAATCTACAGAGCCTTACCTTCAAATTCGGCGGCACAATACCCCCACTCACTATCTGCGGCCTCGCAACCCTCAAGGTGCAACCCCCGTCCTTGTTTGCGAACCTCACCCCGGATTGCAAACCCGTCGCCACTAGGAGCAGACGGTACAGCGCCCAGGACCGGACCTTCATTCGGTCCGAAGTCCAGCGGCTACTAAAGGAAGGCATAATCCAGGCCAGCAATAGTCCCTGGAGAGCACAGGTGGTAGTAGTGAAGACAGGGGAGAAGCAAAGGATGGTCATAGACTATAGCCAGACCATCAACAGGTACACACAACTAGACGCGTACCCTCTCCCCCGCATATCCGACATGGTCAATCGGATTGCCCAATATAAAGTCTTCTCCACCGTGGACCTCAAGTCCGCCTACCATCAGCTCCCCATCCGCCCAAGTGACCGCAAGTACACAGCCTTCGAGGCAGACGGGCGATTATACCATTTCCTAAGGGTCCCATTTGGCGTCACAAACGGGGTCTCGGTCTTCCAACGAGAGATGGACCGAATGGTTGATCAACACGGGTTGCGGGCCACGTTCCCGTATCTCGACAATGTAACCATCTGCGGCCACGACCAGCAGGACCACGACGCCAACCTCCAAAAATTCCTCCAGACCGCTAAAGCCTTGAACCTCACGTACAACGAGGACAAGTGCGTTTTTAGCACCAACCGGCTAGCCATCCTGGGCTACGTAGTGCGCAATGGGATAATAGGCCCCGATCCCGAACGTATGCGTGCCCTCATGGAATTTCCCCTCCCGCACTGCTCAAAAGCCCTGAAACGCTGCCTGGGGTTCTTTTCATACTACGCCCAGTGGGTCCCCCAGTACGCAGACAAGGCCCGCCCTCTAATACAGACCACGACCTTCCCTCTGTCGACAGAGGCTTGCCAGGCCTTCAGCCGCATCAAAGCGGATATCGCAAAGGCCACGATGCGCGCCATCGACGAGTCCCTCCCCTTCCAGGTCGAGAGCGACGCCTCCGACGTAGCTCTAGCGGCCACCCTTAACCAAGCGGGCAGACCCGTGGCCTTTTTCTCCCGAACCCTCCACGCTTCAGAAATCCGCCACTCCTCAGTGGAAAAGGAAGCCCAAGCCATAGTGGAAGCTGTGCGACATTGGAGGCATTACCTGGCCGGCAGGAGATTCACTCTCCTCACCGACCAACGGTCGGTAGCCTTCATGTTCGATAATGCACAGCGGGGCAAAATCAAAAACGACAAGATCTTAAGGTGGAGGATCGAGCTCTCCACCTTCAACTACGAGATCTTGTATCGTCCCGGAAAGCTGAACGAGCCGTCCGATGCCCTATCCGCGGCACATGTGCCAACACACAAATTAACCGCCTCCAAACCCTCCAGAAGGACCTCTGCCACCCGGGGGTCACTCGGTTTTTCCGCTTTATCAAGTCCCGCAACCTCCCATACTCCTTAGAGGAGGTCCGTACAGTCACAAGGAACTGCCACATCTGCGCAGAGTGCAAACCTCATTTTTTCAGGCCAGATGGTGCGCACCTTATTAAGACTTCCCGCCCCTTTGAACGCCTTAGTCTGGACTTCAAAGGACCCCTCCCCTCCACTGACCGCAACATATACTTCCTTAATATGGTGGACGAGTACTGCCGCTTCCCATTCGCCATCCCCTGTTCTGACATGACCGCGGCCACAGTCATTAAAGCCCTGAACACCATATTCACACTGTTCGGTTGCCCTGCATATGTCCACAGCGACAGGGGGTCCTCTTTCATGAGTGACGAGCTGCGCCAGTTCCTGCTCAGCAACGGGATAGCCTCGAGCAGGACGACCAGCTACAACCCCCGGGGGAACGGGCAAGTAGAGAGGGAGAACGGCACGGTCTGGAAGACCGTCCTACTGGCCCTACGGTCCAGGGACCTCCCAGTTTCCCGGTGGCAGGAGGTCCTTCCGGACGCCCTCCACTCCATCCGGTCACTACTGTGTACTAGCACTAATCAAACGCCTCATGAGCGCCTCCTTGTCTTTCCCAGGAAGTCCTCCTCTGGAACGTCGCTGCCGACCTGGCTGGCGGCCCCAGGACCCATCTTGCTCCGAAAGCACGTGCGGGCGCACAAGTCGGACCCGTTGGTTGAAAGGATTCACCTCCTTCACGCGAACCCGCAGTACGCCTACGTGGAGTACCCCGACGGCCGACAGGGCACGGTCTCTCTGCGAGATCTGCCGCCTGCCGGCAACACACACACCATCCCGACACCAATCACCCAAACCCCCCCTTCCTGCCACCGCCGCACCCCGCAACCGCCCCCTTCCCAGGAGGATCAGTCCTCCTCCCAGGCCCGACCAGGAATAAAGCCCAAGCTGAAACCGTAAGGCTCCCGGAGAAGACAACACCAGAACAAGCACCACCACCACCGGGGCCGAGGCGATCGACACGGACGACCAGACCGCCCGACCGACTCGTGGCGTCGATCTAACAGTGCAATGTGGACTTTTAATGAGAACATTTTGTCTTTTCCTGACGATTGCTGTAAATAGTTGAAACAAAAAAAAAACCTTGTACATACTGTTATATTGAAAGTTTTCCTCCCAGGACCAGCCTTGTAAACCCTTACCACCATGCGAAGCATCACCCCGCCGGGTTCATTTTTAACAAGGGGTGAATGTGGTAGTATGCATTAGGGGTCATGTGGGACTGTGAAGCCATGATATTATTGGCTGACAGATCCCAGGTCCTGGCTGGACGTTGACTTCTAGCTCCACCCTGAAGGCGGAGTATAAGTACCTGGAGCCCTCCCCCGCAGGTAGTCTACTACTGAACTGCGGGGGAAACAGTCACGCTTAATAAAGCCTCATCGACTTCACTCTATTCGTCTCTCGGAGTCTTTGTGCGCTACAATAATAAACTCAATGTTTGACCAGCGTACTGCGGGTTTGCATGGAGTAACTGTATCGTCTCGACCAACGGGTCTGCCTTGTGAAGCCACAAGTGCTTGCGGAGGAGAACGGATCCTGGAGCTGCCAGCCACATTGGGAGCGAAACCCCAGAGGTGGACTTCCTAGGGAAGGCAAGGAGACGTTCATGGGGGGTTGCATTAGTCGCAGTGCAAAGTAGCGATCGGATGGAGTGGAGGGCATTGGGGAGGACCTCCTGCCAGCGGGAGACCGGGAGATTTTTAGACCATAGGGCCAGCAGGATGGCCTTCCAGACCATCCCATTCTCCCTCTCCACCTGCTGTTTCCCCGGGGGTTGCAGCTGGTCGTCCTGCTCGAGGAAATGCCCTTGCTGAGCAGGAATTGACGCAGCTCATCACTCATAAAGGAGGACCCCGGTCGCTGTGGACGTAAGCGGGGAAACCGAACAGGGCGAAGATAGTGTTGAGTGCTTTAATGACCGTGGCAGACGTCATATCGGGGCATGGGATGGCGAAGGGGAATCTGGAGTATTCATCGCCCACGTTAAGGAAGTACGTGTTTCGGTCGGAACAGGGGAGGGGCCCTTTGTAGTCCATGCTGAGGCGTTCAAAGGGACGGGAGGCCTTCACCAGGTGCGCTCGGTCTGGCCGGTAGAAGAACGGTTTGCACTCGCGCAGACCTGGCAGTCTCTGGTGACAGCCTTGACTTCTGCAATGGAGTAGGGTAGATTGTGGGCCTTTATGAAGTGAAAGAACCGGGTGACCCCTGGGTGACAGAGACCATCGTGTAGGGCCCGGAATCGGTCCACTTGTGCGCTGGCACATGTACCTCGGGATAGGGCATCGGGGGCCTCGTTGAGCTTACTGGGACGATACAAAATCTCGTAATTGTAGGTGGAGAGCTCGATCCTCCACTTCAAGACTTTATCATTTTTGATCTTGCCCCGCTGTGTGTTATTGAACATTAAGGCAACCGACCATTGGTCAGTGAGGAGAGTGAATCTCCTGCTGGCCAGGTAATGCCCCCAATGCCGCACAGCTTCTACGATGGCTTGGGCCTCCTTTTCGACGGAGGAGTAGTAGATTTCGGAGGCGTGGAGGGTGCGGGAAAAGAATGCCATGGATCTTCCTGCCTGGTTGAGGGTGGCGGCCAGAGTGACGTCTGATGCATCGCTCTCGACTTGAATGGGGAGGGTCTCGTCGACCGCATGCATCGCGGCCTTGGCGATGTCGGTCTTGATATGGTTGATGGCCTGGTGAGCCTCGTCCGTCAGGGGGAAAACTGTGGAGTGAATGAGTGGGCGGGCCTTGTCCGCATAGTTAGGAACCCACTGGGCGTAGTATGAGAAGAACCCCAGGCATCGTTTGAGGCACTTGGGGCAGTGGGGGAGGGGGAGTTCCATGAGGGGGCGCATGCGGTCGGGACGTAGAACTCCATTTTGCACCACATAGTCAAGGATGGCTAAGCGGTTGGTGCTGAACACGCACATCTCCTTGTTATACGTAAGGTTCAGGAGTTTGGCGGTGTGGAGAAATGTGAAAAGGTTAGCGTCGTGGTCCTGCTGGTCATGGCCTCAGATGGTGACGTTATCCAGGTACGGGAAGGTGGCCCGCAGTCCGTACCGGTCAACCATTCGGTCCACCTCCCGTTGGAAGACTGAGACCCCATTAGTGATGCCGAAGGGAACCCTAAGAAAGTGGTAAAGGCGGCCGTCTGCTTCAAACGCAGTGTATTGGCGGTCTGCCTTGCGGATGGGGAGCTGGTGGTAGGCAGATTTCAGGTCCACTGTAGAGAAGACCCGATACTGTGCAATCTGATTGACCATATCAGATATGCGTGGGAGGGGATAAGCGTCGAGCTGCGTGTACCGATTGATGGTCTGACTGTAGTCAAAGACCATCCTGTGTTTCTCCCCAGTCTTTAAAACTACCATTTGGGCTCTCCAGGGGCTGTTGCTGGCCTCAATGATGCCTTCCCGCAGTAGCCGCTGGACCTCTGACCTGATGAAGGTCCTGTCCTGGGCACTGTACCGTCTGCTCCTGGTGGTGATGGGTTTGTAATCCGGGGTGAGGTTTGCAAACAGGGAAGGTGGGTCGATCTTAAGGGTCGTGAGGCCGCATACAGTAAGGGGTTGTAGGGGCCCGCCGAATTTTAGAGTTAGACTTTGGAGGTTGCACGGCTGGGAATGATTTTCCTTCCTGCTTTCCTGTGGGGAGGAAATGTCTGCTTGGTAACATGATACGAAGAATACAAGCTGCATCACACATCCACAATGTGGAATGATGCCATCATGTGGCTCAGTACGGGCCACATTTAAATAAGTAAAGTCACATTATCGATTTCCCAAACTTCAAACCAATAAATCAGAAATACCAGTTCATAAGTCTAACACCCATCTATATGCGGTATGTCACATGGGCAGCATGGTAGCACAGTGGTTGGCACAGCTTCCCCACAGAGCCAGGGACCCGCATTCAATTTGGCCTTGGATGACTGTCGGTGTGAAGTTGCCCGTTCTCCCCGTGCCTACAGGGTTTCCTCCAGGTGCTCAGGTTTCCTCCCACAGTCCAAAGATGTGCCGGTTAGGTGAATTGGCCATGCTAATATTGGCTAAAAAGTTTGGTGATAAGAGTGTGGGATTGGGCTTGGGTAGGGTGCTCTATCAGAACAAGGGCCGGTGCAGACTCATCGGGCTGAATGGCCTCCTTATGCACTGTAGGGATTGTATGATTCTATTCTATGATCTATGACCCCAAACTCACAGAACCTGAGGAAACAAATTTGAAACTTCAGATATTTTTCTGAGTAAATAACTAAACTAAATCATAGATTGAAATCGGCTGTGGACTCATTTCTTCACAAACGTTAATTCACCGACCAAAACGATTTCATTTAAGGCACTCGATAACCCCAATAATTTCGACATTTAAAAAATAAATTGTTTTTTGTGCCAATTAAGGGGCAATTTAGCCAATCCACCTACCCTGCTCAGCTTTGGACTGTGGGGGCAAACCCACGGCAAATGTGCAAACTCCACATGGACAGTGATCCAGAGCCGGGATTTGAACCCAGATCCTCAGCGCCATAGTCCAAGTGTTAGCCGCTGCGCCACGTGCCAACCCTTCGATATTTTTCTGTATCCACGACACTGCTGTACACTGTACTGGAAACAGCTCGAGACCTTGACAGAAATTTATCATTATTTCGGCAAAGGAATGTTAAACCTTGTGAACCATATTAGACCGAGTACATTATAGATATTTCAGAGTGCACATTAGATTCCAAAATGAGCCACTGGGGACACTTCAATTTTTGTTTCAGTCACTTTGTGGAGCTTTCATCCTGTGATGTGATTCAGTAGTGCTTTGGTTTGAATAACACAGACGCAGCTTTTAGCGACTGTTCTGAACCATATTATTCAAAAAATGCAAAAAAATCCACTTAATTGAACACACAGATGGCGTACATTTAAACTTGCATTATGCTACATGGATCCATTTAACTGTCTCCTTGGACCATACTTCGCAAGTGTATGACACCTATAATCCTGTTTCTTTCAGCGCTCTTTTGTGAAGTAATTTATAATTAACCAATGGTGTTGCCATGGTATCCCCTCTTGGCCCACCTTTCGTAAACATGTTTGTTGGGCTCCATGAGAAACGTGCCTTCGATAGAATTACACCTATCCTCCTACCCCTTGCATATTTCTGCTTTGTGGATGATATGTTTGCTATATTTAAATCCACAGCTGCATGTAATAATTTCCTTATATGTCTTAATGGGCTCCATCCTGCGCTCAAATTCACCTTTGAAGTTGAGAGATCTGCCAGGGGCTACTCTACCACGGCCTAGTCAAGCCCATCTTCACTGGTCAATATATGCGTTGGGGTTCATACAATTCCACACACTATAAGATTAGTCTTATTGGTAACCTTGTAAGTAGGGTCCAAGCTATTTGCTCACCATGCAAGCTATATGTTGGATTGGGGCATCCTAGGGCAGCACGGTAGCACACATGGCTAGCACTGTGGCTTCACAGCGCCAGTGTCCCAGGTTTGATTCCCCGCTGGGTCACTGTCTGTGCGGAGTCTGCACGTTCTCCCCGTTTCTGTGTGGATTTCTTCCTGGTGCTCCGGTTTCCTCCCATAGTCCAAAGACGTGCAGGTTAGGTGGATTGGCCATGCTAAATTGCCCTTAGTGTCCGAAAAAGGTTAGGAGGGGTTATTGGGTTACAGGGATAGGTTGGAAGTGAGCGCTGAAATGGGTCGGTGCAGACTCGATGGGCCGAATGGCCTCCTTCTGCACTGTATGTTCTATGTATAGCATATTGTGCTGTATGTCACCCAAATACACAAACGGGCTGAGGGACATTAGCTTCGGCACTGAAAAGTGCCCAGTCTACTTCAAATTACCCTGGAACGGCAAGTTATCTTAAAAATCTGAGCAACAGGTGAAGCTATCTGTTTCACACTGCTACTATGTGGTATCTGAGTTTCAGTCCAGCCTGGTTTTAGGTATGTAGGCTGAACGCCCCAAAGACTGACGGATTGTACCCAACTGCATGACCCAGCCTGTACGGACAGGATACAGCGTACAGCGTAGCCAACCAGCCTGTGTTTGCAGAACTCAAATCACAGGTCGGAATTGTCCATACACCCAGCCGCGGGATATTCTGGCCCCACCATTGTCAACAGGGTTTCCCATTGAATGCACCCCACACCGCCGGAAAATCTGCTGCAAAGGTGCGCTGTTGGCAGGACTGGAGGATCCCGCCAGCGGGAATGGCTGGAAAATTCAAGCCAGTGTCCAACAATAGATGTGATTCTGCAGCTGAATAACAGCCAAGCTCATATCAAAACTCCAAAATCTAGGACTTGGCTCCTCCCTCTCCAACTGGATCCTCGACGTCCTGCCCCATAGACCTCAGTAAGGATAAACAACAACACATCCACCACGGTAACCCTCAATACCGAGGCTCCGCAGGGCTGTGTACTTAGCTCCCTACTATACTCCCTATACACATACAACTGTGTGGCAAAATGTGGCTCCAACTCCATCTACAAGTGTGCTGATGAAACAAGCGTAGTGGGTCGGATCTCAAATAACGATGTGCAGAATACAGGAGGGAGATAGAGAACCTAATGGCGTTGTGTAACGATAACAATCTATCCCTCAATGTCAGCAAAACTAAGGAGCTTGTCATTGACTTCAGGAACCAAAACCCGTACTCACTCCTGTCTCTATTAATGGTGCCAAGGTGGGGATGGTCGACAGCTTCAAATTCCTAGGTGTGCACATCACCAATAATCTGTCCTGGGCCACCCACGTCGATGCTATGACCAAGAAAACACAACAGCGCCTATACGTCCTCTGGAAACTAAGGGAATTCAGCATGTCCACATTGATTCATACCACTTTTTACAGATGCACCATAGAAAGCATCCTATATGGCTGCGTCACAGCCTGGTATGGCATCTGCTGGGCCCAAGACCATAACAAACTACAGCGAGTCGTGAACACAGTCCTGTCCATCATGCACACCCGCCTCCCATCCATTGACTCTGTCTACACCGCCTGGTACCTTGGGAAAGCAGGCAGCATAATCAAAGACCCCCCCCACCCGGGTTATTCACTCTTCCAATCTCTTCCATCGGGCAGAAGATACAAACGTTTGAGAAGATGCACTCGTCTGAGAACACGCACTAACAGATTCAAAAACAGCTTCTTCCCTGCTGTTACCAGATTCCTGAATGACCCACTTATGGGCTGAACTGATCTCTCCATGCATCTTCTCTACAGAATAGCACTACAGTCTGTATGCTTCACCCGATATCTATGTCTATGTATTTACATTGTGCATTAATCATACATCATATGTTTCTCATGTATGGAACGATCTGCCTGGTCTGTACGTAGAGCAATACTTTTCACTGTACCTCGGTACACGTGACAATAAATCTAAATCAAATCAATCATTTGCTAACTAATCCCCAGTGTGCTAAGAATTATGCTGACAACAAAAAGATTGTCAGTTGGGCTTGCAGCGTGGTGCATTTGCGTGATGGAAGCTACATGTATTAATACATAGGGCCCTGTTCTTGGCAGGCAGAAAGAACATGAATGCACATTACACCTGTTTCAGATAAACAAACAAGTAGCAGCCATTTGCTGACTTATTCGTCGGGGCAATGCCTTGATCAATCAGAGTCAAGTTGCATTGTTTAACTTTCAAGCAATGCTTGACAGTTAACTTTCAGTCACCACCAACTGTTGCATTCTCCATGGCAACGCCACTTCCAATCAGACATCAATTGCCAATAAATCAACAGTCTCTTCTCATGCACTATATATTGTTGTCTTCCTCTTAAACTGGTATTCCTGTGAAGTGTAGTGATGAGTGTGAGATGGAAAACTTTGACATGTCTCTTTTTTCAGCAATATTTCAGTTCCGTACAACCAAATGACTAATCAACTAAATGTTAAGAATTTCTTATCTGTAAAACATGTAAAAGTTAAATATATGTTACTTCAATTGTTGCCACTTCATTATCAAACCACAAGCTTCGAGTACGTTTCTTGTATTGACCAAATGACCAGTATGTTAGTTCAAAAGACAGTTTATTCTCAAACACAAGATTTATTTCTATGTGCAATGATACACGCCGCTACGTATTAAACTACACCTATTAACTAAGATGACCTTTACTAAACTTCTGGATGACCGGTTCTGTGCAGGTAGATAAGGCCCTTATCTGAGTCCCCACATGTGTCAGCTCGAAATCGTCACGTTCGTCTCGGCTGCGGCTCGTCTGTCAGGTAGCGATCGTGGTCTTGAACTTGGCTGGTCGTTATGCTGCAATTGGAGTGGGCACATGCCGGTCACAAAAGAGGCCGTTCCCTCGTGCACAGGGCTTCTTATCCTTCTTCTCTTTTGTGCCATTTTGGGCGGGGTTAACTCAGGATCCAATGGATCGATAGGGTCTCGATCACTCTGATCGATACCGGCCAATTAGGGGCTGGGAGGGTCCTAGTCGTATTAGGTACCTTGATGGCTGGGCGGGTCCTAGTCGTTATTGTTCCAAGTGCTTAGGCCTTTCCAAACAAGGAGAGGTGGCGCTGGGGAGTCTGCTACTGTTGCCATTCCTTAATCTGAGTCTATTTTCCTGGGGAAATCGGTGATTGACCTTTAACAGGTGCAAGTTTTGGTTCGGTCTGGTTTTCCTTTGCACAATACACAAGGGCTGTGCACTGTCTGTGTCCCGACTTGACCACAATTCCCATTATCCTTTGCGGGTGGCCATTTTAGGTGGCCACACAATTAAGCTAAAAAAATAAATGATACCATGGAACCATTTTCTGGCTCTCCCAATTGCACTCAACTGAAGGGGTGTGTTTTTTATCGCTGATATAAATAAGATAATTTACAGAACAGTTTTGTCGAGAGCTCTAATTTCTGTTATTATGAAAATTGATGGTGGAAGACCATTACTGATTTAACTCTGGAAATTACATTCTTTAACAAAATATAAGCTGCCTGTTTTTATTTATTGTAATTATTGCTGTCGTATTTATTGAATCTAGCTATTAAGCTAAATTTAATGCATTGGCACAATAGAATCATAGAATTTACAGTGCAGAAGGAGGCCATTCGGCCCTTCGGGTCTGCACCAGCCCTTGGAAAGAGCACCCTACTTAAGACCACACCTCCACCTTATCCCCGTAACCCCACCCAACCTTTCTGGACACTACGGGCAATATAGCATGACCAATCCACCTAACCAGCACATCTTTGGACTACTACATTGGACTATTTGGACTACAATACAGGTACCAGACCCCTTGTGCAGTATCCCAAAAACTGGAGGGACCTGTAAACTGGGCTATGCTTGATGATGGTGCTATTTGTAACAATTTGAAATTGGCACGCAGGTTACTTTGTCAAGCTCACACTCTATTTGGTGGCACCGCTGACTCCCAGGTCGATTACCTGTATACACAGGTCGAAAATTGTCTGACCAAGTGTCTCTCTTTATTGTCCCTGATTTCATGTCAAAAAAGGACAGCATGGCTGGCAGGAGCACCAAGAGGAAACACTAGTTTCTGAGCACTAAGCAGAAAGTGGAGTTACTAATATGTCTCCAGAAGGGCGCCTCAGTGGAAAGATTAAGTGGAGAGTATGGTTTGGAACAGTCTCAAAGAACATCTCTGTAAAGCACGTATACCTGGGTCTGCTAATTATATTTGAAAGTGGATTGAGGGCTGAGATGGTTTTGTTGTTTGAGTGGGAATAAAGAAAGCAGTTAAGGGTTATTGTGCCACTGTATTGATCAGCATTAAGGAGTAATTGTAAGCTATTTTTCTTGTGTGATGTTAAATATATTTTAATACTGTGTTCGTAATAAAGTTTGTTTTAATATACCATATCCCTATTTTGTGTGAAATCACTCCTGGAGTGAAGTATCCTTTCCTCACAGTGTTACAAAATGGAAATAAAATATTGGGGTTTCTGTCCCATATCCTTGTCACTGTTGGGGTTGTCATAATATACATCTATGTATACAATGGAGTGCAGACAGGCAGTGATTGACACACAGGATGACCAGTAAGCACACAGAACAGAGCAGCCAATCACCAGACAGGACACGACCACTATAAAGTCAAAGGGCACCAGTTTCCCCGCTCTCTCGGGACCCAGCCTCTGAGACAGTCAGAGCTCGTGAGCTAGCCAGTGCCTACACCATGTGGTAGCTAGGTTAGTCTGGTCAAGCTAGTGTCAGGTCTCCAGTCAAGTCAGCATAGTGTCAACCCACAGTTGAACATGTATAATAGTTTGGATGTTGAATAAAATCGTGTTGCATTTTATCAAGTGTTGGAGGTCGGTCTCTCGCTACACTGCATCAAGTGCAGTCCACATCGACCCAGCCTACCCAACACATCAGGGGTCTGCTCCAGGATCGTAATAAAATGACAGAACCACAGATGGGGTTCACAGGTTCTAAGTTGAGGTTAACTGTACATGAATGTTCAAATGCAGCGAGTCCTCACACACATAAATTCTTGTTATTGCTAAAAGTCAGATTCCTAGGTCTTTCAAGGGGATCAGAGTTTTCCCTATTGCTTTTAAAGACAATAAGTGCGCATGGATGACTAGGCCTATTTTTCGTAATTGGTAGATGAACCATTTTGTCCCTGCATCCAGGGCTCATTGTCAGTCAGTTGGTCTCCCCAGGGGTTGCAAAATTAGATTACTCCTTGATAACTGTGCTGCACACCCCAATGCGGACCTCACCAGGGGAAATATTTTCAGAGTTTATTTGGCTCCTCATTTTTCTCTTTCAAACACCCGGCTTCTTTCTCTCCCTCTTTCAAACTCCCAATTACTCTCTCGCTTTTTCAATCTCCCAACTCCTCTCTCCCTCTTTCAAACTCCCAATACTCTCTCGCTTTTTCAATCTCCCAACTCCTCTCTCCCTCTTTCAAACTCCCGACTCCTCTCTCGTTCTTTCAAACTCCCGACTCCTCTCTCCCTCTTTCAAACTCCTGACTCCTCTCTCCCTCTTTCAAACTCCCGGCTCCTCTCTCCCTCTTTCAAACCCCCGGCTCCTATCTCGCTCTTTCAAACTCCCAGCTCCTCTCTCCCTCTTTCAAACTCCCGGCTCCTCTCTCCCTCTTTCAAACCCCCGGCTCCTATCTCGCTCTTTCAAACTCCCGGCTCCTCTCTCGCTCTTTCAAACTCCCAGCTCCTCTCTCCCTCTTTCAAACTCCCAATTACTCTCTCGCTTTTTCAATCTCCCAACTCCTCTCTCCCTCTTTCAAACTCCCGACTCCTCTCTCGTTCTTTCAAACTCCCGACTCCTCTCTCCCTCTTTCAAACTCCCGACTCCTCTCTCGTTCTTTCAAACTCCCGACTCCTCTCTCGTTCTTTCAAACTCCCGACTCCTCTCTCGTTCTTTCAAACTCCCGACTCCTATCTCGCTCTTTCAAACTCCTGACTCCTCTCTCCCTCTTTCAAACTCCCGGCTCCTCTCTCCCTCTTTCAAACCCCCGGCTCCTATCTCGCTCTTTCAAACTCCCGACTCCTCTCTCCCTCTTTCAAACTCCCAGCTCCTCTCTCGCTCTTTCAAACTCCCGACTCCTCTCTCCCTCTTTCAAACTCCCGTCTCCTCTCTCGCTCTTTCAAACTCCCTGCTCCTCTCTCCCTCTTTCAATCTCCCGACTCCTCTCTCCCTCTTTCAAACTCCCGGCTCCTCTCTCCCTCTTTCAAACTCCCGACTCCTATCTCGCTCTTTCAAACTCCTGACTCCTCTCTCCCTCTTTCAAACTCCCGGCTCCTCTCTCCCTCTTTCAAACCCCCGGCTCCTATCTCGCTCTTTCAAACTCCCGACTCCTCTCTCCCTCTTTCAAACTCCCTGCTCCTCTCTCCCTCTTTCAATCTCCCGACTCCTCTCTCCCTCTTTCAAACTCCCGGCTCCTCTCTCCCTCTTTCAAACTCCCGGCTCCTCTCTCCCTCTTTCAAACTCCCGGCTCCTCTCTCCCTCTTTCAAACCCCCGGCTCCTCTCTCCCTCTTTCAAACTCCCGGCTCCTCTCTCCCTCTTTCAAACTCCCGGCTCCTCTCTCCCTCTTTCAAACTCCCGGCTCCTCTCTCCCTCTTTCAAACTCCCGGCTCCTCTCTCCCTCTTTCAATCTCCCGGCTCCTCTCTCCCTCTTTCAATCTCCCGGCTCCTCTCTCCCTCTTTCAAACTCCCGGCTCCTCTCTCCCTCTTTCAATCTCCCGACTCCTCTCTCGCTCTTTCAAACACCCGGCTCCTATCTCGCTCTTTCAAACTCCCGGCTCCTCTCTCCCTCTTTCAATCTCCCGACTCCTCTCTCGCTCTTTCAAACTCCCGGCTCCTCTCTCCCTCTTTCAAACTCCCAGCTCCTCTCTCCCTCTTTCAATCTCCCGGCTCCTCTCTCCCTCTTTCAAACTCCCGGCTCCTCTCTCCCTCTTTCAATCTCCCGACTCCTCTCTCGCTCTTTCAAACTCCCGGCTCCTCTCTCGCTCTTTCAAACTCCCAGCTCCTCTCTCGCTCTTTCAAACACCCGGCTCCTCTCTCCCTCTTTCAAACTCCCGGCTCCTCTGTCGCTCTTTCAAACTCCCGGCTCCTCTCTCCCTCTTTCAAACTCCCGGCTCCTCTCTCCCTCTTTCAAACTCCCGGCTCCTCTGTCGCTCTTTCAATCTCCCGGCTCCTCTCTCCCTCTTTCAAACTCCCAGCTCCTCTCTCCCTCTTTCAAACTCCCGATTCCTCTGTCGCTCTTTCAAACTCCCGGCTCCTCTCTCGCTCTTTCAAACTCCCGGCTCCTCTCTCGCTCTTTCAAACTCTTGGCTCCTCTCTCGCTCTTTCAAACTCTCGGCTCCTCTCTCACTTTTTCTATCTCACGACTCCTCTCATGCTCTTTAAAAGTCCCGGCACCACTCTCGCTCTTTCAAACTCTCGGCTCCTCTGTCACTCTTTCAAACTCCTGGCTCTTCTCTCGCTTTTTCAATCTCCCGACTCCTCTCGTGCTCTTTAAAACTCCCGGCTCCTCTCGCACTCTTTCAAACTCCCGGCTCCTCTCTCGCTCTTTCAAACTCCTAGCTCCTCTCTCCCTCTTTCAAACTCCCGGCTCCTCTCTCGCTCTTTCAAACACCCAGCTCCTCTCTCCCTCTTTCAAACTCCCGGCTCCTCTGTCGCTCTTTCAAACTCCCGACTCCTCTCTCCCTCTTTCAAACTCCCGGCTCCTCTCTCGCTCTTTCAAACTCCCTGCTCCTCTCTCCCTCTTTCAATCTCCCGGCTCCTCTCTCCCTCTTTCAAACTCCCGGCTCCTCTGTCGCTCTTTCAAACTCCCGGCTCCTCTCTCCCTCTTGTGGTAGTCTGTGTTCAGAAGATTATGGTACCTAGTAATGCCGGAATACCATTGGTGGAGAATGTACTTGTTCCCATTGGATAAGCTTGTATGTTAGCTCCGCCCTGCAAGACGGGGTATAAGAGCCCGTGCTGCCCCAGCAGCTTTCTTCTGTACCTGCGCTGCTGGGGGAAACATCTAGCATATTAAAGCCTTCAATTGTCTCCAATCTCGTTTCTGAGGTTATTGATTGTGCATCAATTTAGTACGCTAGATTTAAAAGAACGGAGCTCCGAATCAAGCCGGAGTGTCTGCAACTCAGCCCCCATGCGGCAAACTAAGCGGCAACCTTCAAGCACTGGCTGGCGTGTTTTAACGGATATCTCGGAACGGCCGAAAACACACCCACGGGAGAACAGAAACTGCAAGTCCTGCACTCGAGGGTGAGCCCAGAAATTTACACCCTCATCAAGGACAGGACGACTTTGATGCAGCATTGGAGCTGCTGAAAGGACATTATATTCGCCCGGTAAACCAGGTCTACGCTCGACATCTGCTACCGATGAGGCGACAAATCCCTGGAAGAATTCTACCGTGCGCTCCTGGTGTTGGGAAGAAATGCAGCTTCCCGCAAGTTTCGGCGAGCGACCACACAGAACTTTTGATCCGGGACGCTTTCGTTGCAGGTATGCTGTCCTCCCAAATCAACCAGTGATTGCTGGAGAAAGACACCCTAGGCCTCAAGGAGGCAGGGGCCCTTGCCGGCTCCCTAGATGTGGCCTCCCGAAACGCCCGCGCATACGTCCCCGACCGCGCGGCAGCCCCCTGGGCAGTGTGGAACACCCCCGCGACCGACCCCGAGACATCTCCCATCCCCCCACAAGCTGGTGCTGCAAGACGGCCTGGCAACCTCGGCGGGCCGCGCTGCTGTTTTTGCGGGAAGGCCAAGCACCCCCAACATCGCTGTCCAGCCCGCGCATCCACCTGCAAGGGATGCGGTAAAAAGGGCCACTTCGTGGCGGTATGCCAGGCCCGGGCGGTCGCTGCGGTCTCCGGTGGCGAATGCGGACCGCCACCACAACCCTCTCCATGGTCCCCGTGCGGCCAGCGGGCGCCGCCATCTTCCTCCTCCAGGACCACATGCGGCCTCCGGGCGCCACCATCTTGGCCCGCGGATGCCACCTGCGATGGATAGGCGCTGCCATTTTGTGCACCCCTGGCCATGTGCGACCAATGGGCACCGCCATCTTGGATGGGCCACCAGGACCCCAGCTCGGTTGACCACACACCACCCGAAGAGAACATTCAACTGCTGCCACGAGTAGCCTCGATGACCCTGGACCAGTCTCGGCCCCGAACACTATCGACTGCTCCGACGATGGTGCTAATCAACGGACATTAAACGTCCTGCCTAATCGACTCTGGGAGCATGGAGAGCTTCATACACCCCGACACGGTGAGATGCTGTTCTCTCCCCATCCACCCTGTTAATCAGAAAATCTCCCTGGCCTCCAGATCTCACTCAGTAGAGATCAAGGGGTTTTGTATAGCTAACCTCACAGTCCAAGGAAGGGAGTTCAAAAACTACCGACTCTATGTCCTTCCCCACCTCTGTGCGGCCACACTCCTAGGATTGGATTTTCAGTGTAACCTCCAAAGTCTAACTTTCAAATTCGGCGGCCCTATACCCCCCCTCACTGTCTGCAGCCTCGCGACCCTCAAGATCGATCCGCCCTCCCTGTTTGCGAACCTCACCCGGATTGCAAACCCGTCGCCACCAGGAGCAGGCGGTATAGTGCCCAGATTTTTATTATGTCAGAGGTCCAACGGTTCCTGAAGGAAGGTGTCATTGAGGCTAGCAACAGCCCCTGGAGAGCTCCAGTAGTGGTGGTAAAGACCGGGGAGAAGCATAGGATGGTCATCGACTACAGTCAGACCATCAACAGGTTTACACAGCTCGACGCGTACCCTCTCCCCCGCATATCTGAGCTGGTCAACAGGATCGCGCATTACAAGGTCTTCTCCAAGGTGGATCTTAAGTCCGCCTACCACCAGCTCCCCATCCGCACTAGCGCCTTTGAAGCAGATGGGCAGCTCTACCACTTCTTAAGGGTTCCCTTCGGTGTCACTCACGGGGTCTCGGTCTTCCAGCCGAGATGGACCGAATGGTTGACCGGTACGGTTTACGGGCCACATTCCCGTATGGAGTTCCCCCTCCCTCACTGCTCCAAGGCCCTGAAGCGCTGCCTAGGCTTTTTTTCTTACTATGCCCAGTGGGTCCCCAACAAGGCCCGTCCACTGATCCAGTCCAGTTTTTCCCCTGTCAATAGAGGCCCGCCAGGCCTTCAGCCGCATCAAAGCAGACATTGCAAAGGCCATGATGCACGCGTCCGACGTAGCTCTGGCAGCCACCCTCAACCAAGCGGTCAGACCCATGGCCTTCTTCTCACTCCATGCCTCCGAAATCCGCCATTCCTCAGTCGAAAAGGAGGCCCAGGCTATAGTAGAAGCTGTGCGACATTCGAGGCATTACTTGGCCGGCAGGAGATTCACTCTCCTCACTGACCAACGGTCGGTTGCTTTTATGTTCGATAATGCAAGATAAAAAACGACAAGATCCTACGATGGAGGATCGAACTCTCCACCTACAACTATGAGATCTTCTATCGTCCCGGGAAGCTAAACGAGCCTCCTGATGCCCTGTCCCACGGCATCAATGCCAATGCACAAGTGGACCGCCTCTGAACCCTCCACGAGGACCTCTGCCACCTGGGGCTCACTCGATTTTTCCACTTCATCAAGACCCGCAACCTGCCCACTCCATCGAGGAGGCCAGGACAGCCACCAGGAATTGCCAAATCTGCGCGGAGTGCAAGCCGCACTTCTACAGGCCAGTGAAAGTGCACCTGATAAAGGCTTCCCGTCACTTTGAACGCCTAAGTATGGACTTCAAAGGCCCCCTCCCCTCCACCGACCGCAACACGTACTTCCTGAACGTGATTGACGAATACTCCCGGTTCCCTTTCACCATTCCCTGCCCCGACATGACTGCAGCCACCGTCATAAAAGCCCTCCATGGTATCTTTACGCTGTTTGGTTTCCCCGTCTACATACACAGTGATAGGGCGTCCTCCTTTATGAGCGACGAACTGTGTCAATTCCTGCTCAGTAAGGGCATTGTCTCGAGCAGTACGACCAGTTGAAACCCCCAGGGAAACGGACAGGTAGAGAGGGAGAACGGAATGGCCTGGAAGACTGTCCTACTGGCCCTATGGTCCAGGAATCTCCCAGTCTCCCACTCCCTCTTAATGGTAAAAACTGGGTGGCATGGACTGGTTGGGCCGAAGGGCCTGTTTCCATGCTGTAAACTTCTATGATTCTATGATTCTATGGCAGGAAGTCCTCCCGGATGCCCTCCACTCCATCCGGTTACTGCTGTGTACCACCACCAACCAGACACCTCATGAACATCTCCTTGTCTTCCCCAGGAAGTCCTCTTCTGGGACCTCGCTCCCGACCTGGCTGGCAGCTCCTGGACCCGTCCTGCTCCAAAAACACATGTGGGAGCACAAATCGGATCCATTGGTCAAGAGGGTCTATCTCTTCCACGCTAACCCTCAGTACGCCTACGTGGCGTACCCTGACGGCCGATATGATACAGCCTCCCTATGGGACCTGGCGCCCGCTGGATCCCCCCCCCCGCCACCAGCCCCACCCTCCCTCCCACCGGCGCACCCCACAGCTGCCCCTTCCCAGGTGGATCGGTTCTTCCACCGGCCCCGTCTAGGCCCTGCCCACCAGCGCACCCCACAGCTGCCCCCTTCCCAGGCCAGTAGGCCATTCCACCAGCCAAGTCGAGGGGTGATGAAGCCGCCACAGAAGCCAAAACCACGCTCCCGGAGTCACAGACGCCCGAACCTCCACCGACATCGCCACCAAAGCTACGATGATCGCAGAGGACGACCAGGGCCCCCGATCGACTAATTGCTTCCTTTCGAAATGTACATTACTGTTGTAAATAGTTAAAAGTTGTAATGAGGCAAAACGCTGTATGGAGGCATTAAGGTACCTCCATAACTATAACTTCTACCACTTCTACCACGTTGTAATACGAAGCCACCACCCCCGCCGGACTCTTTTTTAACAGGGGGTGAATGTGGTAGTCTGTGTTAGGAGGATTACGGTACCTAGTAATGTCGGAATACCATTGGTGGAGAATGTACTTTTTCCATTGGATAAGCTTGTATGTTAGCTCCGACCTGCAAGGCGGGGTATATGAGCCCGTGCCGCCCCAGCAGCTTTCTTCTGTACCTGCGCTGCTAGGGGAAACGTATTAAAGCCTTCAATTGTTTCCAATCTCGTTTCTGAGGTTATTGATTGTGCATCAAAACTCCTGGCTCCTCTCGTGCTTTAAAACTCCCGGCTCCTCCTGCATTCTTTTTAAACTCCTGGCTCCTCTCGTGTTCTTTCAGTCTCCTGGCTCCTCTCGTGCTCTTTAAAACTCCCGGCTCCTCTCGCACTCTTTTAAACTCTTGGGTCCTCTCGTGATTTTCAAAACTCCCGCTCCTCTGGTACTCTTTAAAACTCCTGGCTCCCCTCTCACTCATACAAGTCCCCAGTTTTTCCCACTGTTTTAAAACTCCCAGCTCCTCTGACTCTTTTAAAACTCCCAGCTCCTTAGTATAGACAGCCGATCCAATGTCTCCTCCTTATCAATTTTAAACCCTTCAATGAATTATCTTGTCTTTCACCATGGCCTGCATCGCATTTTGATCCGTAAAGCCAGGTGCAAAGTATTAATCTTATATTATGAAGATTTGCTTCATAAACCACACATATCAGATATTTGTCTGTTCAGGTTTCTAGCCGAGTGTTTCATTTTGCTATTTACTAAACATCTTTCTTAATAATATGCATCTGTTCTTGTTCTGTATAAAGGAGGAATGATCGTTCAGTATTGTAGCAGCTCTTTAAATAACATGTGAGCTTTGTGAAATCTTGCAATGTTATCCACAGGAAACTTCAGCGAATCCTCTAGGTTTAAGTGCTTGGAGGAATAATCTGTTTTCAAGAACATAATCTGATTGAACTGCAGACCATTTAACTGAAATTCAATCATTATATTTACTTTTGATAGCTCTTTCATTTGATTTAAAATATTCTGTTATATCGGGAACATTGAATAAACAACATTAAAAGTGTTGTTCATTGCAAAACTAATGGGGCTCTTATCCAGCAATTGAGACATTTATTCTATTTATAATCAACAAAAAAACATAACACTTTAAAATCTTTAATCCTTATTGCTAAAATGAAACCTCTTCACCCTCAGCCCATTTAGGCCTAAAGACTGTTTATTTTGCTCTACATCAGCCCTGCCTCAACTGTGGCGGTGCTGGATAGAGTCAGGAGTCGCCTTGCTGAGTTCCTGACGGGTGAGACCACCCATGTCCCACACCATCGGGAACTCAACTGGTCGGGGACGGAGCATCGCGGGGCAGGCCTCAGCCAACGTATGGAGGCTGTGGGCACGGCCTTTCAGTTGGCGGAGCATTGTGAAAGCAGCGCCGCCCCTGATTTCGGCGTCCCGGGCTTCTCCGCCCCACCGCCAAACGTGATTTTGGCGTCGGGGGTCAGAGAATCCAGCCTCTGGTGTGGCGGGACGGAGAATCCAGCTCAATATCTTGCAGCCAGATTTTCAAAAAATATCTTTTCTGCCCTTTACAAAGCAATTATTCATCCTTCGATGATACATTGGAGCTGCTGTACAGATTTCACAAAGGGTCATCTGGACTCGAAACGTCAGCTCTTTTCTCTCCTTACCGATGCTGCCAGACCAACTGAGATTTACCAGCATTTTCTCTTTTGGTTTCAATTTGTTTGATTAGCTGAAGTAAAAGAAAACAATTCACATACCTAAATACATGTTATTTTGGTAAGAACACGGCATTAAAGCTCATCGTTTCCTTTACTATTCCATCCTTTTCTTAACAACAATAGAAGCTTGTGATTGCGTGTTAGAATTCAGCTGTGACCTTAAATTGATCTTCAAAAGGCAGCAAGGTGGCTCAGTGGATAGCCCTGCTGCCTCACGGCGCCGCGGTCCCAGGTTCAATCCCGGCTCTGGGTCACTGTCCGTGTGGAGTTTGTACATTCACCCCGTGTCTACGTGGGTTTCGCCCTCACAACCCAAAGATGTGCAGGGTAGGTGGATTGGCCACGCTAAATTGCCCCTTAATTGGAAAAAATGAAATGGGCACTCTAAATGTTTTTTTAAAAAATTGATGTTCAAAAATCATGTGAGAGTTTTAGCAGGAGAGTGCAGACTATGATAATGTGCTCGTACTTGCTTCCTGAGTTGTGTGGCAGCACTTTGTATGCTTATTTTGCAGGTATACATCGATGATGATTGAATTGGATTTGGATTTGGGTTTATTGTCACGTGTACTGAGGTACAGTGAAAAGTATTGTTCTGTGTACAGTCCAAACAGATTGTTCCATACATGGAAAAACATAGGACATGCATTAACACACAATGTAAATACATAGACATCAAGTGAAGCATACGGAGTGTAGCACTATTCAACGGATAAAATACATGGAGAGATCTGTTCAGTCCATAAGAGGATCATTCAGGAGTCTGGTAACAGTGGGGAAGAAGCTGTCTTGAACCTGCGCATGGATTTGTGAGGAAAAGCTGCCACAGCCTCAGCCTCCCACAGTCCACCATCGCACCACTGCCACTCCATCCCCAACAATCCCAGATCCGCTCTTTCTGCTTGCAATCCCTTTGTTCAAGTCATTTAATGGGCACTTTCATTTACAGCAACTCATCAATGGAACAAAAATGAACTGGACAAAATTGGAACAGGACATACTCCATTTTAAAAGGACCAGCTGTACAGGCCATGTCTGCAGGCAGACAACAGAATATGTATCCTGAACAGCCATCTCAGAACAAGCAGGACCATGAGTCATGACAGAGACAACAGGAAAATTGTGCGTGAAGATTAAACAGCCCAAACTCACTCTGAGAGAAACAATGGGATGTAAATCAGTGGTGCCCTGGCCAGACAAAATCACATTACCCTAATGGGAAAACGATTAAAGTTGTCTCCAGCATCCACCTGAACCATTTTCAAAAGATCAGCAGTCTCCGGAGACATTATGAACCGTTTGTGAGGACACTGATCAAATCAAGTTACATTATAGAATCTTTTGTTGGGACACTGATCATATCAATGTCATCCTGTCAGCAATCAGCAGGCCTTTGTCCTGGAACTTACCTGTGGGAGGGATCAGTCAGTTCCATTCAGGTTTTTACCCTTAAAAATATGGGACACGGGACTCTCTCTCTCTGTCCTGTTTGACGCACTCTTCACTTGCTGTGAACAGACCACGAAGACCGGAGGGACACCAGGCTCAAGGCCCAGCAGCCACACGGACCATCTAGTTTTGAGGAAGAGCCAGAGATATCCGTTCCGGTTTTAACTATTCTTCCTGGGAACGGTGAGCATACTCTCTCAGCCCACAGAAATTCCCAATTAGTGTAGATTGTTGAGGTTTGGGGTGGGTGAGTGGATATATGTATATATGTATCTATGTTGCGGGCGTTAAAGTAAATTTGAGTAAAAGGAAGAATTTTCGATATGCCGTATCGTCTTTTGCTTTATACATGGGGCGCGATTCTCCGCTCCCGCGACTAAGTGCCCACGCCGTCGTGAACACCGTTGAGTTTCACGACGGCGCGAAACGGCCCCGATCGCGATCGATTCAGGGCTCGAAAAAGGGCTCGGAGCGGGGCCGCGAGGAACTCGGGGTGTGTGGCGCGAAAACAGCGTAATGAGCACGCGACGCCCGAATGACGCGGCGCTGCGCTATAAATGGCGCGATCCGCGCACGGAAGGACCCAGGAGGAGGAGAAGGAGGAGAGCTGGCTGAGCCCCGACGAGCCGCACCGAGGTTCCGGGACATGGACCTGGACACCCTCCTCGATGAGGTTGAAAGCCGAAGGGCCACCCTCTGCCCAAGACGTGGGCATCGCCAGCTGTCCAGCACGGTGAGGCGCGGTTGGCGTGAAGTTAGCCTGCTGTGACTGCTGTGGGGCACACCCCCCGGTCCGGGCAGCAGTGTCGGAAGAAGCTGCACGACCTCACTCGGGCTGCCAGGGTAAGTGCCATGAGGGTGCCCCCGGGTCACAACCAACCCCCCCCCCCCGTGCACAAGGGGGGTAAACGGGGTGGGGGGGTGGGTTCAGGGTGCACAATGTTGTACTCTACCCACATGAGCACCGGGGCCTCCCCTGGATAGATGCCATGGCGTGGCTCCAACTGTCTCCTCACTGTGGTAATACCAGGAATTGCGGTACCAGAGAGAGGAATAACCATTGGCTAGACCACGGGGTCTACCATTGGGCAATGTACATAGCCCCGCCCTGAGAGGCGGGGTATAAGAACCAGTGCCATCCCCAGCAGCCTTCACTTCTGTAACTTCGCTGCTGGGTACAGTTCTATCTGATTAAAGCTGAATCGATATGACTCCACGTGGACTCAAGTGTATTGATTGTGCATCAATTTAATCAGATAAGTATTTTTGAAGGATGGATCTCCGCATCAAGCCGGCGTGCCTTCAGCTCAGCCCGCATGCAGAAAACTCCACCGAGATTTTTAAGCATTGGCTGGCATGCTTCCAGAGCTACCTCGCGACGGCTGCCGATACCCCCACGGAAAGGCAGAAAATGCACCTCCTACGCTCGCGGGTCGGCCCGCCGATCTACTCCCTGATCGAAGGGGCGGCGAACTATGATAAAGCCATGGACCTGCTGGAAGGACACTACATTCGTCCACTTAATCATGTCTACGCCCGTCACCTGTTGGCAACGAGACGGCAGAGCCCAGATGAGACGCTAGAAGATTTCTACAGGGCGCTGATCGTGCTGGGCCAAAACTGCGGCTGCCCAGCGGTGACGGCGAACGAGCACTCCGAACTTTTAATTCGAGATGCCTTCGTGGCAGGTATGATATCCCCCGATATTCGCCGAAGGCTGCTCGAAATGGAGACGCTAGGCCTCGCCGAGGCCCAGGCCCTGGCAGGGTCTATGGACGTGGTGTACAGAAACGCCATGGCATACGCCCCCGCGCGCACCGCACCCCCCTGGGCTGCGTGGCACCCTGCCGCGGCAGCCCCCCCGACTTACCCGCCTAACTCCCAGACTTACCCGCAAACTCCGCAGGCCTGCGCGGCAAGGCGCCCCGCTACCGCCGCCAGCCAACGCTGCTTCTTTTGTGGCCAGGCGAATCACCCGCGCGCGTGCTGCCCGGCCCGCACCGTCACCTGCAAAGGGTGCGGCAAGAAAGGCCACTATGCCGCGGTCTGCCTTGCCCGCGCGGTGAACGCGGTGTCCAGCGACTACCGTCAGCCATTCCTCCAGCCGCCCACCACGCAACCACAGCCGTTCCTCCACGCCCCGACCATTCCAGGCCCACCGCCGCACTCCCTTTTCCCAGCCCCGCCGGCCCAACGCGCACCGCAGATTTTGCCCCGCCAGGCAGCGTCGCTGCCACAGCCTTTCTTCTCCACGGCAACCATGCTGGAGGAGTACGTGCAGCCATTTGGTCCCTCGCCGACCCAATCGTCGGGGTCTCCGTCCCCAAACTCCACGGGCGACCCCTGGCCGGTGTCATCCTGGACGGGGCCTCAAGCCCCCAACGCGGTTGGCTACGCGCTGCCGGGCCAAAACCCCTCGCTGCAGCTGGCCTCCGTCACACTGGACCAGCATGCGCCGCTAGTTTACTCCTCCCCGCCCAAAACGCCGCAGCTCCAGGCCCCGACCGCCCACCTCTCCCCGCCCCGCACTGTGGCCGCGGTCTTCTGCGCACCCGGAACGACGCAGCACGCCCCGCTCTGGGCCCCGACCGGCCAGCGCTCACCGCCCAAAACGCCGCCCCACGCCCCGCTACAGCGCTCACCTCCACCCCCCTGCCCTAGGGCCACGGCCGACCCACGGGCGCAGTCTTTCTGGCACGTCCCGGCCGTCCAAGGCCCACCTCCGCCAGTTTGCTCCTCCCCGCCGCCATCTTCCAAGTCCCCGTACTCAACGTGTGATCCATGGCCGGCGCCATCTTGGATGGGGCCTCAAGCCCCCAGCGCGGCTGGCTATGCGCCGCCCGACCAAAACCCTGTGTTGCAGCTGGCCTCCGCCACGCTGGAGCAGCGTGCGCCGCCAGTTTGCTCCTCCCTGCCGCCATCTTCTGTGTCCCCGGACTCAACGTGCGATCCATGGCCGGCGCCATCTTGGATGGGGCCTCAAGCCCCCAGCGCGGATGGCTACGCGCTGCCCGACCAAAACCTTTTGTTGCAGCTGGCCTCCGCCTCGTGGGAGCAGAGTGCGCCGCCATTTTGTCCCTCCCTGTCACCATTTTGTTTCTCCCCGCCGCCATCCTCGGAGTCCCCGGACTCCATGTGCGAGCCATGGACGGCATCATCTTGAATGGGGCCTCAAGCCCCCAACACGGCTGACGATGCGCTGCCCGATCTTCATTCCTTGCTGCAGCTGGCCTCCGTCACCCTGGACCAGAGTCGGCCCCAAACGCTAGCAAAGGCCACCACGATGATCGGCATCAATGGCCACGTGACGTCATGCCTCATCGACTCCGGGAGCACGGAGAGTTTTGTCCACCCCGACACGGTAAGGCGCTGTTCTCTGGTCACCTACCCCATCAAACAAAGGATCGCACTGGCCTCGCGACCCTTAAGGTCGACCCGCCTTCCCTGTTTGCCAACCTCACCCCGGATTGCAAACCCATCGCCACCAGGAGCAGACGGTACCGCGCCCAGGACCGGACCTTCATCAGGTCCGAGGTCCAAAGGCTGCTGAAGGAAGGAATCATCGAAGCGAGCAACAGCCCCTGGAGGGCTCAAGTAGTGGTGGTAAAGACCGGGGAGAAGCATAGGATGGTCATTGACTATAGCCAGACCATCAACCGGTTTACGCAACTGGACGCGTACCCCCTCCCCGTATAGCTGACCTGGTGAACAGGATCGCGCAATACAAAGTCTTCTCCACGGTGGATCTCAAGTCTGCCTACCACCAGCTACCCCTCCGTACTAGTGACCGCCAGTACACTGCCTTCTAAGCAGATGGGCGGCTCTACCACTTTTTAAGGGTTCCCTTTGGTGTCACAAACGGGGTCTCGGTCTTCCAGCGAGAGATGGACCGAATGGTTGCCGGTACGGTTTACACGCAACGTTCCCGTATCTTGACAACGTCCCCACCTGCGGCCATGACCAGCAGGACCACGACACCAACCTCCATCCGCGCACCTCCTGAATCTGACCTACAATAAGGAGAAGTGCGTGTTTAGCACCGACCGTCTAGCCATCCTAGGCTACGTAGTGCGAAATGGAGTCATAGGCCCCGACCCCGAACGCATGCGCCCCCTTATGGAGTTCCCACTCCCTCACTCCCCCAAGGCCCTAAAGCGCTGCCTCGGCTTATTTAGCTACTATGCACAATGGGTCCCTAATTACGCCGACAAGGCCCGACCCCTAATCCAATCCACGACCTTCCCCCTGTCGACGGAGGCCCACCATGCCTTCTGCCGCATCAAAGCGGACATCGCAAATGCCACGATGTGCGCCATCGACGAGTCCCTCCCCTTCTAGGTCGAGAGCGACGCGTCTGACGTAGCTCTGGCCGCCACCCTCAACCAAGCATGCAGGCCCGTGGCTTTCGTCTCCCGCACTCTCCATGCTTCCGAAATTCGCCACTCCTCGGTCGAAAAGGAGGCCCAGGCCATAGTGGAAGCTGTGCGGCACTGGAGGCATTACCTGGCCGGCAGGAGATTCACTCTCCTCACGGATTAACGGTCGGTGGCCTTCATGTTCGATAATGCACAGCGGGGCAAGATCAAGAACGACAGGATCTTGCGGTGGAGGATCGAACTCTCCACCTTCAATTACGAGATCTTTTATCGTCCCAGGAAGCTGAACGAGCCTCCTGATGCCCTATTCCGCGGCACTTGTGCCACCGCGCAAGTAGACCGCCTCCGAGCCCTCCACGAGGACCTCTGCCACCCGGGAGTCACCCGGTTCTTCCATTTCGTTAAGTCCCGGAACCTGCCTTACTCCATCGAGGAGGTCAGGACTGTCACCAGGGACTGCCAAATCTGCGCGGAGTGCAAACCGCACTTCTGCCGACCAGAGAGGGCGCATCTGATCAAGGCTTCCCGTCCCTTTGAACGCCTCAGCATGGACTTCAAAGGTCCCCTCCCCTCCACCGACTGCAACACGTACTTCCTGAACGTGATTGATGAGTACTCCCGGTTCCCATTCGCCATCCCCTGCCCGGATATGACCACAACCACCGTCATCAAGGCACTCCAAACTATTTTTACACTGTTCGGTTTCCCCGCATACATCCGCAGTGATAGGGGGTCCTCCTTTATGAGCGACGAGCTGCGCCAGTTTCTGCTTAGCAAAGGCATCGCCTCGAGCAGGACGACCAGCTACAACCCCCGGGGAAACGGGCAGGTAGAAAGGGAGAACGGAACGGTCTGGAAGACCGTCCTGCTGGCCCTTCGGTCCAGGAACCTCCCAGTCTCCCACTGGTAAGAAGTCCTCCCAGTGGCCCTGCACTCCATTCGGTCACTACTATGTACTACCACGAACCAGGCACCTCATGAATGTCTCCTTGTTTTCCCCAGGAAGTCCTCCTCGGGGACCTCGCTCCCAACCTGGCTAGCAACACCTGGAACTGTTCTGCTGCGGAAACATGCAAGGGCGCACAAGTCGGACCCGCTGGTCGAAAGGGTCCACCTGCTGCATGCTAACCCCCAGTACGCCTACATAGCATTCCCCGACGGACGCCAAGATACGGTCTCCCTCCGGGACCTGCCGCCCGCCGGAGCACCACGCGCGCCCGAGCCACTGCCACCCGCCCCCCCCCCCCCCCCCACCCCCCGTACCTGACCAGAGGGTCAGTACTGCCGCCAGAACCCTGACCCGGAACCGAGCAGGCACCGACGCCCCCTTCAGGCACCCCTTCCTTCTGCCCATCTTTCGACCCTACAGCGCCGCCTAGGAGTGACGAAACTGCCTGGGAGGAAGCCACCACGTTCCCGGAGTCACTACTGCCGGGGCCCTCACCAGGATCGCTGCCGAAACTTACACGTTCCAGTAGGACGACCAGGCCGCCCAATCGTCTGATTGCAGCACCATGAAGAAGAATTAACAACGCAACAACTTTCTCCGCAACCCTCAATAGCATGGTACCTGCAATACCTGGTCCTACCAGAAAAAGGAGACAGCAATACTGGCCATCACCCCACTGGCTCTTTTTTTTAACAGGGGGTGAATGTGGTAATACCAGGAATTGCGGTACCAGAGAGAGGAATAACCATTGGCTAGACCGCGGGGTCTACCATTGGGCAATGTACATAGCCCCGCCCTGAGAGGCGGGGTATAAGAATCAGTGCCATCCCCAGCAGCCTTCACTTCTGTAACTTCGCTGCTGGGTACAGTTCTATCTGATTAAAGCTGAATCGATATGACTCCACGTGGACTCAAGCGTATTGATTGTGCATCACTCACCCAGCATTAATATAGCTTATATCTGCAGGCCCTGATGATACCCGCCTAATGGTGATGCTTTATCCAAACTCCACCCCCAGGACAAGACAGCTCATAACCAACGTAAGCGTATGAGAACCGGAGCGGGTTCTCCTGTGCTGCACCCCCTAAATGTTCACGAGCAGAGGGCCCTGGACCTCGCTGGGGCATCCGCCACCCGGGAGGTCGCGACATGCCAGGTCGGAGGTGCAGAAGTAAGTGAGACAACCCTGCTTGTCCTCACCCACCCCCCCCCCCAAACTGTCATCGCCCCCCCTCACACTCTGGCCACTGCACCCTCGATCCCCTCCCCCCTCACACTGACCACTGCACCCTCGATCTCCTCCCCCCTCACACTCATGCCAGTGCACCCCCAACCCCCTCCTCCCCTCACACATTGCCCCCACCACCACCATACACCCGGCCCAGCGTGTCTAACGAACCCCGTATCGTTGTGTTCCCCAGGGCCGAACGTCCAGGGTCGTCTCGGCCAAGACACAGCCGACCATCTCCAACCTCAAGCGCACCCAGGGACGCACGCCAGAGGGTGGCAGTCGGTCGGATAGGAGGGCCATCCTCTCAGTCTGGGACGCTGGACGGGGACGCACATATGACGGACAGAAACAATACTGAGGGGCACAGGACGGACTGTGACGATGACTCACAGAGAACGGCCACACAGTCCACGGATTCACCTGGAGGGCAACATGACATGGGCCGCATGCACCTTGCGCCGGGCCATGAGGGGGACCAGTACACACCAGACTTCCTAACGGATGATGACCTCGAGCTAGCGGCACTGCTGTCTCCCACACCGTTCACCATCGCAGAGACACTCACCTCGGTTGGGCAGATAAGTGATGAGGCTCCCGGGTCACGGTCTGGTGCGCACCACACAGCCGAGCCGGTACAGCAGGTGGAGTTTGGAACAGCCGAGGGGTTGGACGGTCGGAGGGCAGCCCAGGCCCAGCAAACAGCTGCCGTCCAGACAGTTCCCGGGTTCCTGGATGTACTTGACCCACCTGGACAACCAATGCATGTAGACACCGAGGGACTGAATAACGGGATGAGGGCCATCTTCCAGGACCTGCACACGCAGTTGGAGGAGTCCATTCGCGTCCAGGAGCAGGGAGTGGTGCCGCTCATCGCAGCCACCCAGGCCGATACCGCACGGGTGGCGTCCGCGGTGGAGGCAATGGGTGAAACGGTTTCGGCCATTGGTCAGGTTCTGCAAGGCGTTGGGCTTCACGTGCACGCGTCATCCATGGCCCAGGAGAGGGCTGCCTTCTCACAGGTAGCCATCTCACAGAGCCAACAGGACATTGCCGCCGCTCTCCGGGCCCTGGCCGAATCTCACCATGCTATGGCCCGGTCCCAGCAGGCGGTGTCACAGTCCCAGCAGTCAGTCGCGGAGAGCATAGACCGCCTGGCGCACGTGATGGATGGCGTAGTGCACTCACAGGTTGAGATAGCACAGTCCATGGCAGGAATGTCGCACTCCCTGGTCTCTGCGAGCATTTGGACCGTGGTCGATACCGCTGCAGGCCTCCAGGACTGGCAGCGCCAGGTGTTGGGGGTGCGACGGGGCATGTCTCCGATCGCACCTCCGTCCCACAGTGAGGCCCGGGGGCCACTGGGCTCCCCGAGGGAAGAGGAGGTTCTGGGGCCCGTCCCGGTACCTCCAGCAAGGGACGTCGCGGCACACTCGGCCTCCCCACGATCCGTCCCTGGTGCATCTGGTGGGCAGCGGGCAGGACAGGGTGGCACCACGCCATCCAGCACGCCCACCGAGCAGCCTGGCCCATCGAAGCTGGGCCACCACAGGAAACGTGTGCCGACGGGGAGCCGTGTCGCAGGGCGTGATTCTCAGCAGTCCGCCTCCACTCCTGCTGTACCATCTGGGGAGACACCTAGACGTAGTGGTAGGGCCCGTAAGGCAAAGAACTTAGGCACATAATAAGTTGGCACGGGTGCAGGGCACAGTCTAATTGTAGGGGGTAGGGTATCTGTATGTGAATGTCACAAATAAACTCACTGTTGCACTTAACTTGTAAGACTCTGTGCTATGTCCGGTGCCAGGGGGCTCGTGAGGGTGACCGAGTGGCGCTGTGGTTAATGAGCGGTTCAACGTCGGTGCCGGATGTGCTGTCTCTTTCACCCCCCGCCCCCCCATAATCGGACACCGTAGCCCTCGGCACTCCGACGCCAGCTACCCCACACAGGCACGTGATGAAATGCCCGTTACGAAGGCTGTGACCATCGGAGTGCATGGTTCAGCTATAGCCATGAGTCAGACCTCGGCTGGCGAATCTGAGCACACAGAGCATCGCAGAGCGGGCTGTCATCATTCAACATGGCACTGATCACACCCGCTTACCCAATCATCACTGTTGTGCAATCCCGTAGTGCCGCAGTGGTAAGGTGATGCGGGATTGGTGCCGTGTACGCGGTGCGGGGGGGGGTGGGGGGTGGGGGGTGGAGTGTGGTGCCCGTGTGCAGGACTGGCGGTGCAAGTGGCAGTGTTCAGCGAATCTCTCCCCCACGGTGCGTGAACCGTGCGGCCACCAACGTGTCGCGTGCCCTCTGTCCTCGACGGTGCCGTCGTGCAGCCTCCTGGACATAACCAGCACCCGGGCAGTGTCGGTATCCTGCGTCCCTCCCCCCACCCTGATGCACGCCATCCTATTCTTCCTCCTCCTTCTCTTCCTCCTCCCCGTCATTTGCATTAGCTCCGGTGCTGTCGGGTCCTCCCTCCGACTCCTCCACCAGTGCATCTCCCCTCTGCATGGCAATGTTGTGCAGCGCACAGCAGACCACAACCATGTGACCGACCCTGTCGGGTTGGTACTGCAGGGCCCCTCCGGTGCGGTCCAGGCATCTGAATCGCATCTTCAGCAGGCCGAAGCACCGCTCCACCACACCCCTGGTTGCTGCATGGGCCTCGTTGTATAGGCTCTCCGCGTTGGTGTGAGGCCTCCGTATTGGCATCATCAGCCATGACCTCAACGGATAGCCCCTTGTCGCCCAGCAACCAACCCCTCAGCCGTGGGGGGCATCCATCGAACATTACGGGGATGAACAACTGTGCCAGAATGTAGGCGTCATGCACACTCCCGGGATACTGTTTAGCACAGGGCTAAATCGCTGGCTTTGAAAGCAGACCATGGCAGGCCAGCAGCACGGTTCGATTCCCGTAACAGCCTCCCCGAACAGGCGCCGGAATGTGGCGACTAGGGGCCTTTCACAGTAACTTCATTTGAAGCCTACTTGTGACAATAAGCGATTTATTTTCACCTTGCACACACGTGCAGGATCTTCATGTGGGGGTCGCACACCACCTGAATGTTCATGGAGTATGCGCCCTTTCTGTTCATGAACACTTCCCTGCTGTCTGCAGGCGGGCGCATGGGGACGTGCACATCATCAATGTCACCCTGGACCATCGGTCTCCCAGCCACCTTGGCGAATCCACGTGCCCGTGCTTCCTGCTGTGCTCGGTCCTCGGGGAATTTAATGTACCTGTCCGCGATGGCGTACAAGGTGTCGGTCATGGCCCTGATGCACCTGTGGACCGATGCCTGTGAGATCCCGGATAGGTCTCCGCTCGGCGCCTGGAAGGAACCAGTAGCGTAAAGGTTTAGGGCCACCGTCACCTTGACGGAGACCGGTATAGCGTGTCCTCCACCATTTCCAAATGGTGCGAGGTGCGCCACGAGGTGGCATATATGTGCGACCGTCTCCCTGCTGAACCGTAGTCTCCTCCTGCATGTGATGTCTGGTATGGCCTCGAACGACATTCTGTCACGGTACACCCTCGGCCTTGCTGGACGCCTGTGGCGCCCTGGCACCACCGTCAGTGGCTTCTCCTCCTCCCCCCCAAGCACTTTGATATCAGTGCCCGCTTCCTGTGCATTCCTCGCTGTCGGGGGGTCAATGTTCCCCTCGGCATCCCCCTGGACATTCCGGGCCCGAGCGCCTGCGGCCTGCGCGGCGGTGACGGGCCACTCCGCGGCCATCCCCTCTGCTGCAGCAGCAACCGCTGCATCTGCAGCCACTGTGGGCCGTCTGAGTCTACTCTGCCAGATGGCCACCTACCGAGCTGCGGCTCCAACCACGGCAGTGAACATCGCTGTCTGGTTGGCATACATGGTGACCTGCAGGAGGGTGGTGGGGGGCAGAGAAAAGACATGTTACACGGAGGTTCTTCCACACCTCGCCAGCCGGGTTGCATGGGATACCTGTGTGCCCCGGTGGCCTGGTCGCACTGCAGATATGCAGCCAGCCTAACACCTGGTCACTGTCTGCGCCCAACGGGCAGTTCACACCGTACTGCTCACCAGTGTGCCAGTCGATGTGCCCATCAGCCACACGGCAACCTGCGGCCGTGTCCTCGTCACCGTCCTGCCATATCAGGGTGGCTTACATGTGGCATCCGTGGATGGACGACAATCTCCACACTCTCCCTGACCCCCCTCCCACCTCCACTCCCTCCCTCACCCCCTCCCACCTCCACTCCCTCCCTCACCCCCTCCCACCTCCACTCCCTCCTCACCCCCCCACCTCCACACTCTCCCTCCTCCCCTCCCACCTCCACACTCTCCCTCACCCCCTCCCACCTCCACACTCTCCCTCCCCTCCTCCCACCTCCACACTCTCCCTCACCCCCTCCCACCTTCACACTCTTCCTCATTCCCCTCCCAGCTCCACTCCCTCACTCACCCCCTCTCCCACCTCCACTCCCTCCCTCACCCCCCTCCCACCTCCACACTCTCCCTCCCCTCCTCCCACCTCCACACTCTCCCTCACCCCCTCCCAGCTGCACTCCCTCACTCACCCCCTCTCCCACCTCCACTCCCTCCCTCACCCCCCTCCCACCTCCACTCCCTCCCTCACCCCCCTCCCACCTCCACACTCTCCCTCCCCCTCCCACCTCCACACTCTCCCTCACCCCCCTCCCACCTCCACACTCTCCCTCACCTCCCCTCCCACCTCCACTCCCTCCCTCACCCCCCTCCCACCTCCACTCCCTCCCTCACCCCCCTCCCAGCTCCACTCCCTCACTCACCCCCTCTCCCACCTCCACTCCCTCCCTCACCCCCCTCCCACCTCCACACTCTCCCTCCCCTCCTCCCACCTCCACACTCTCCCTCACCCCCTCCCACCTCCACACTCTCCCTCACCCCCTCCCAGCTCCACTCCCTCACTCACCCCCTCTCCCACCTCCACTCCCTCCCTCACCCCCCTCCCACCTCCACTCCCTCCCTCACCCCCCTCCACACTCTCCCTCCCCCTCCCACCTCCACACTCTCCCTCACCCCCCTCCCACCTCCACACTCTCCCTCACCTCCCCTCCCACCTCCACTCCCTCCCTCACCCCCCTCCCACCTCCACTCCCTCCCTCACCCCCCCTCCCACCCCCCCCCCCCCCCCCCCCCCCCGTTGGCCGCAGCGTTCTCGGGGAAGCCGACCTGGTCTGCAGGAGCTCCGGAACAGTCCGCTCACCTCCTCACTGCTCGTGCTGGCTGACGACTTTATTTACCAGGTGTGAACGGCGACGGCGTGAACTGGGGTCACGCCGTCGGGACTTCGGCCCATCCGGGCCGGAGAATAGCGGGGGTAGTGGAGAATCGCCATTTTGAGTGTCTTGGGCGATTCTCCGGCCTGCGCCGCGCAGAACTCGACGGGGCTGAGCTCGCCGCTTGGGTGAATTGCGGGAGGGCGTCCGACCGGCGTCGCGTGGAAAAATGGCGTGCCGGGCGATTCTCCCAACCGGCACGGCATCGGAGAATCATAACCATGGTATTTCATAACCGGTGTTTGTGTGTTATAGCCTGAGCTGTGGAGGACCTAATTCTCTTGAATAAATTATTTAATTTTAAATCTACCATTGTTGTAGTCTCACCTTTCTTTCACTGTCTTATCTGGTTGAGTCACAATAATTGTCGGAACATAATTCTGTAGTCGAGGACCCAAAGGGAATCCGAGCGCTTCGAACATGCTCACTCAAGAGAGGCTACTGGTTTGGGATAAACAGTGGGCCCTCTTTCTCTCTCTCTTGTGAAGTTGCACTATTGGGGCACTTCCGGGTGATATTTCACCATCAACAGGAGAGAGACTCACACAGGCGTCGGTGGCAGTCAGGAGAACTGGTGTGGCATAAAGACAATCCCACTGATTCGGTATAAACTTGTTCCCTCTCTCTTGTGAAGCTTCTTGTGCGACACTTCTGGGTTGTGGTTTCAACACCTGCAGGAGAGAGAGACACCCACAGTTATCTGTGACACCCAATACCAGCCTGTTGTGGAGTAAAGGAATCCCATTTTGTTACAGAACCAGCCTGAGCAGGTGAGGTACCGCTTTGGGGTGTTCAGCTTGCTGGAAGTATGATAATTAGGCCCTGCACTCAAAATGGCTCCGGTTTCCAGCCAGAGCGATCAGTCAGCCCCAGAAAGTTAAAAACTATAACCACTTACGAATGTTAAGGATATTTCAAGTTCGGCTTTTTACTGTAACTAAACCTGAATTTTCTTATTTTCACTAAATTGTCTTATAATGAGTTTGAAATTAAGTACTTTCTGATTATGAGTTTTATTTTTCTTGGCAAGCAAGATTTCAGTTATGAAAAGGTTTCACTGTATCGCTAATCAATATAGATGAAAAATGAACTTCAGGCACTTACTATTATCTTATTAGGTAATTACTTTTTACCATAAAAATGGGCTGTCAGATTCTATTATGACCAGAGGCTTAATGTGCAGTGCATTCCAGAACCAAGGACAAAGTTCCTGCAACTGCAGTTTACTTTAATAATAAAGGCCTTCAGTGATAACAATTTGCACTTAATTCACACAGATATATCAAAGAAAAATACAAGGGACTTAATCCTTGTGTTAACCTGGTTAACCTTTCTAAAGAACAGGCAGAGAAATTTATGGTTATCAATAACAAGCTGTCTGGATTTCTGATTTATCAGTCAAGAAAAAGTATACAATGTACTGTGGTAGGAATTCGCAAATAGGTTGCACATTGTATCTACTAATGTAATGAATCAGTGTTCCTAAAATTGAAATGCTTTTGCCTCATGAAATTCCACTTCGGAATATTCAGGCCCTCTGTCCCAAAGCGTGAATTTAAAGAGTGGGATGCAAATGTCAAACTGATGGCCGGGATTCTCTGTTCGCCACTGCTGCGATCCGGAGAATTGAGCTTCCCCCGAGAAACAGGCATGGCACCCATTGCGATCCCCCCCGCCGGCCGCCTCAGCGCGCTACCTGGCCTGTGCCAAAGGGATTTGTATCCATTTCAATTTGATTAATGGGCTGGAAGCCTAATTCCCCCCCCCCCCCCCACCACTACCGCGGGGGGATCCATCACTGGCCGGGAAGGGTCGTCCAGGATGGCCAGGGTTCTGATCGGGGGCCACCGATCGGCGGGCGCACCTGATCTTGGGGGGTTGGGCTATATTGTCGGGGCCGGCTTGCTGTGCGCGGACTCTTGGCCGGATGTGCAGGGCTCCGTATCGGCAGCCGGAGCTGCGAGGAGCACTCTGGGGCCCTGCAAGCCCCCTTCAAAATGGAGAATCACTCTGGACTTTCTCCAGCAAAATCCAGAGTGATTAATGCCCGTTTTCCTGCGGACGTTTTCCATCCTAAAGTGTCTCCTCAGCTGGTTCCACACTTTATTGTGGGCTGTACAACCGGGCACTCAGTATATTTCCTCGGTGCCAGCAGCAGTGCCGTTGTCACCATGGGCCTCAGGCTGGACCCCCTACAGGACTCTTCCTCCATCTTAACCCATTCGAACCCCTCTCCTTCCCACCACCGCCTCACTTTCTCCCCATTCGTTGCCCAATAGTAGTGCAGCAAGTTCGGTAACGCCAACCTCCCTTTCTGCTTCTGCCTCTGCAGCAGGGCCCTCTTCACCCTTGGCACATTCTCTGCCCATATAAACTCTGAGATCGGTGCATCCAGCTTCCGGAAAAAGGCCGTCAGAATGAAGATCGGGTGGGTCTTGAATACGAACAGACGTTCATTTTCATCCACGGCTTTGAAAGCGTAAGTTAGGATCTATCAAACCAGGTTTCCCTTTGGGATCTGACTTTTTCAGTGGCAACATCAGCTGTGATCATAACATTATTCATTTGTCTATCATTGGGCATCTTATCAAAGGCATTTTGAAAATCCATATAAATCACATCAACTGCATTACCACCATCTCTGTCATTTCCTCAAACAAATTCAATAAGCTTGTCCCTTTTAAAATACACGCTGACTATTCATTCTTATTTTTGTTTTGAGGTGTTCTTATATTCTCTCCTTTCAACGGACATCCATTAAGTTTCCTACCATGGAAGTTAAACAGACTGTTTTATGATTTCCTGGACATGCTCTATTCCTCTTCTTGAATATAAGAAATGTGTTAGCTATCTGCCAGGCCTCTGGCACTAAGCCTTTTTCTACCAAACTATTAAATACGTGCATTAATTCCTCTGCAACTCTTCCTTAGACTCTTTTAAAATGTATGTATGCAATCTATGCAGACCAGGGGATTTATCGTCTTGGATTTGATTAGTTTATTTAACACATCCTCTTTTTTTTCTACATCTCACCTCATCATTCATGTCACAATTACATGTTCCCTCTCCTTGATAAATACTGAGGCGAAACAATTATTTAATATTTTTGCCATTTCTCTCCCGTTACCTGTGATATTATCCTATATATTGCTTAATGGCCCTAATCCCATTCAAGCTTTCCTTTTTATTGATGTGCCAGTAAAATATTTTACCATTTTGTTTTATGTTCCTTGCTAATTTAATTTCATAGTTCCTCTGTGCCTTCCTAAACGTTTTCTTTTAAGCTCTACCTGAATCTTCTTGCTTTCTTTATTATCACACACTCCTCTGCTGTCTATGTACTTAATGTATGCCTCTTTCCTAACCCTCAATTGTTCCCTTATGGCTTTATTCATCCATGAAGTCTCATAGGTCTTTAGTCTGTTCATTTCTTTTAGTGGAATATATTTTTCCTCCACTCTGTTGAACTCTATTTTAAATGCTTCCCTTAGTTTCTAAGAAGACACATAGCATGTTGGACTTTATTACATGGGGATTGGAGTACAGGAATAAAGGAGACTTGCTGAAATTGTACAGGGATTTGGCGAAACCACGTCCGGAATAGAATCATAGAATTTACAGTGCAGAAGGAGGCCATTCGGCTCATCGAGTCTGTACCGGCCCTCGGAAAGAGCCCTCACCTCCACCCTGGATAAAAGCAAATTACTGTGGATGCTGGAATCTGAAACCAAAGAGACAATGATGGAAAATCTCAACAGGTCTGACAGCATCTGTAGGGAGAGAAAAGAGCTAACGTTTCGAGCCCAAATGACCCTTTGTCAAAGTTAAAAGACAGAGAAAGTGAGAGATATTTATATGTAGCGTCAGAATGAAAGATGAGTCATAGTCACAGAAACACAGGGAAACGGGGTGCTTTTAGCCACAGAAACCAAGGGAGAGAGTGCTAATGGCAGTCCCCAGAGAGAATAAAAGGTGTGGAAGACCAAACAGCAAAGAAACAAACATCAGAGGGTAAACTGTGACAGATGTAGATATGGGGGAGGGGAAGTGGGAAGCAAAGGGAGAACGGGTCAGGAAAGATGGATAAGTTGGGGAGGGGTAAATATATATAAAGAAAGACAAAAAGAAAGAAATGATAAAAGACAGTTAAAATAAATGGAATGAAAACCCAAACCTCAGGATGTTAATAAAGAGTTCGGAGAGAGAGGTGAGACTTCAATAAAGAGTGCAGAGAGAGAGGCGAGACTTGAAGAGAGTGTATTTTAGTTTACTAACATTATGAAAATACAGAAGACAGTACAACAAAGACGGCAAACACATGGCACCACAGAACACACTTACCCCCCCCCCCACCCCCCCGCCCCCGCGACCTACAGCAGCGGAAAGGCACACCGGCCCAATCCACCAAAATAGGCCACTCCAACATGGAGCACGGCGGAGGAGAGAGAGAAAGAACAATCCACCCCTCCCAAGAGGGGCGTAATTCAGCCCGGAATAACCCCGGCACATTATAAACCAAACAAGTACAGAGCATTTCAAAAGACAAGGAACAACGGCACCAGATGCTGAGGCAGTGCCTCCACCCACCTCCCCCCGCCCCCCCGCCCCCCCTGTGTCCCCCTGCCCCCCCCCCCACACCCCATCTCCCCGGCCACAGAGACTCACATCGGTGGAAGGCGCTCAGTACGTTTACTTGAAAGTAGTGCATGCATATCATAAAGATTATGCATGCATGCATAATCTTTATGCATGCATGAGAGTGCATGCATAAAGATTATTATTATTATCATTACATTACACAAAAACCAGGACCAGTACAATAACAAGCATATGAGTTCCAAACATTTTAAAAAAAATTTAGAGTACCCAATTCATTTTTTTCAAGTAAGGGGCAATTTGGCGTGGCCAATCCACCTAGCCTGCACATCTTTTGGGTTGTGGGGGCGACACCCTCGCAAACACAGGGAGAATGTGCAAAATCCACATGGACAGTGACCCAGAGCCGGGATCGAACCTGGGACCTCGGCACCGTGAGGCTGCAGGGCTAACCCACTGAGCCACCGTGCTGCCCACGAGTTCTAAACATTAAACAACAATATGCAACATTCTTTTGGAAGAAGTAAATTATGTTTTAAAACATCTTTGAGGAAGTATTCAATAAGGCCATCAGAAATCATTTTAATCTGGGGACATGGTATATTACAAAAGGGAAGGTAGAAAGGATAGAAAGACCTGGGTTAGGGTTGGAGTTCTAGGTAGTGATGGAGAAACAGTTTTACAACATGGAAATCAAACTTAGAGTACATTCTTCGAAGGCTAATTGGCACCGATTATATATTTACAAAATCTGAACAGGTAATAGAAAGTAAATAGGCACCATGCTCTTCAAATACACATATGGTGGGCACTTATCGGGAGCAGAATGTGGCAAAGATGTGCAGGGTAGGTTGATTGGCCTCGTTAAATTGCTCCTTAATTGGGAAAAATGAATTGGGTACTCTAAATTTATTTTTTAAAAAGATGAGGAAGGCCAGAAACAGTGAGTTCTGAAAGTGGATTGGAAAGTGATCGTGGTCCTAGGGACTTGCGAAAATGACTCTGATTGTAGAAGGGAGAGACTGTATAGAAAAGTCCAGAGAAAGATAGGTCAAGTAGAGGTCATAGTTTGACCATCGAACAGGTTACAAGAAGAAACCCTTATGTTTGAGAAATATTATTGGCTACTAGCAAATTAGGAGATAAGTTGACGAGGATGCCGAACAAAACGAGTTGGTAAGAATTCGGTGTATACACTGAAATACCCGACAGGAGACAGCCAGCCTTGTCACACAGGTGGATGTGCACAAACAAAGTACTTGCTGATGGCATGCACAAGGTCAAAGCTAATAATAATAATCCTTATTAGTGTCACAAGTAGGCTTACATTAACACTGCAATGAAGTTACTGTGAAAATCCCTAGTCTGCCACACTTCGGCGCCTGCTCGGGTACACCGAGGGAGAATTCAGAATGTCCAATTCACCTAACAAGCATATCTTTCAGGATTTGTGGGAGGAAACCGGAGCGCCCGGAGGAAACCCATGCAGACACGGGGATAAGGTGCAGACTCCGCACAGCCAGTGACCCAAGCTGGGAATCAAACCCAGGTCCCTGGAGCTGTGAAGCAACAGTGCTAACCCCCCACTGGTGGCTTGGGGTTTCAAAGAGAGACTTGATGATCAAGATGCCAGAGTGGACACCCCACTGCAAGAAAAGTGAGCTCAAAGATTTTCTTAGCTCTTTTAGCCGCAAATATCTGAGAAATTTCAAAGAGAACTGTGTTAAAACCACCTAAAGAAGCTGGAAATATAGAAAGGATACTGTAGAAATAAACAAGTGTGTTCATGAGTAGAATGATGCATCAAAGGGTGGAGTACTTCTCAGTTAGGTCCATTCTGCTGAAAACGAGTTGCATTCAATGAAAAGCAGGCCCACCTATTGATGTGACAGGGAGAAACTCACAGGCATTGGTATGATGCATGTGGATGATTTTCTGTGGTGAGATTCAGCAGAATTTGAGTAATGGGTGATCGATAAAATAAAAAGGAATTTAAGATCGGAAGTTAGGCTTCCAGGGCCTTCAAATATATAGAAATCAGCTTTTCTGGTTAGCTATAGATGAGATAGATAAAAGGTTTAATTGAGAAATCATTAAGAGTAATTAACTAAGTCATATTAACCATGAGAGTGAGGAAAGCCGAATCAGCTGGGAACTAATCAGATAAGACGCCACATTTTCACACTTCTCAACTTACCTGAAACTTGCCAGAGAATCCAAGGCCAGTGACAAAAGACTCCATTGTATGCAGCTGCCTTCCCAAGCCTGGACAGTTCCGTTTCCATGGTAACAGTCAGTCATAATGAGTTTTTGAAAGCTGTGTTAATCTAATTAATGTTAGAGGCATAATTGGCAAGCCAGGCTATGGAAAATTACACCAAAACATTTGTTTCTTAAATTGACAGACAGACAGTTTGGTCGAATTGAGTGAATTGTAAATTAGTCAAAGCCAATTACAGCTGTAAAGAAGGCGGAAATTTGAGATAATGATCTCCTTAAAAATCAATTGTCGGGATGGAAAAATCCATTCCGGAATCAATCTATCACTTTCTGAAACCTATGTCTTTGCTGCTTGCTTTTGCTAAATCGCCATCTTTCTTTTGTTTAAATCACTCAGTCATTTTTATACTGTGTATCATGATTTGAAGAAATTACCACGATTTGTATTTTAAAACTCAACCACTGTATTCGCTAAAAACAATCAATCTGACCTAAGTTTGTATTGTAACCAAAGTTTACCAGTGGACACTAAAGCTGACAATAAAGTTCAACGAAACTTTGCTAAAAAGCACAGCTTGAATTTCTGTTTTTTGGGAACTACGAAGGGATAACGCATTTCCAGGGTTCCGAAAAGACACAGAGATTCTTCAGGTATACATTAAGTAGAATAAACCAGGCCTGATCTTGAATTAAGAGTCTTACTTAGAAAATGTCAATCACATCCCAATAAATCAGGCCAAGTCCTCACAGAAACATGATTCTACATCCAAGGAAGAAATAGGTCAATTTAGAGGTTTGATTGAACAGTTGAATGTTTGTGCTCTCAAACTAGACTTGATGCTAGTTTTGACATTTTGGAACTGAGTATTATGATGAGCCAAGCTACAGTTGAGGAAGCTCGGGAAGCAAGCAAAACAGTAAATAAATCAAATTCAGAAAAATGTGCACTCAACTTCCCAGCCTTGGGTAATTCCGAGATATGAAGCTGGCCATTTTGAGCGATGTTGCAGATGACAGTTGTCCAGATGGATATTCTACTACAGCAGGATTTGTCATATTCTTGGTGGAACATATCAACAGAAGTTGCCCATTGGCCTGGGAATGGAAGAAAATAAAAAGGGTAGTTAAAAACATCTTAGCTGCAGAAACATTGGTTCTAGTAGAAGCAATAGATACAGGATTTTACTTTCAAACGTTTTGAGGGAAATCTTATACAAATCAATGGGGTGGGATTCTCCGACCCCCCGCCGGGTTGGAGAATCGCCGTGGGGCGGTGTGAATCCCGTCCCCGCTGGCCGCCGAATTCTCCGGCACCGCAAATTTGGCGCCAAAGGCCTTTCCCGCTGGCCGGCGGCGCGCCAACCACTCCGGCGTGGGCCTAGCCCCTCAAGGTGAGGGTTTGGCCCCAAAGGGTGCAGAGAAATCCGCACCTTTGGGGCAGCCCAACGCCAGAGTAGTTCCCACAACTCCATCCCGCCGGGACCCCCCGCCCCGTCGGGTAGGGGAGAATCCCGGCCCTTATATCTGAGATAAGTTTGTCGTTTGAATCTTATATGGATCACCATTCTCTATGGAATAATGTACATTCAATAAAGAATGTGACTGAGAAAATATTAAGGATCGACTTGGCTGGCATGAAAGAAATGTTACAGAGAAGAGATCTAAGAGATGGGTTGATGCAAGTCGCTACTGATCAGACTGCTTTATAAAAAGGAATACTTGCTTGAAGAAATTGCTGGAGACCCTAGGAAACGGGCATCTTGTATTATGATCAATGATTTTTTTGAAATTATTAGAATTTGTCATTAAGTTATTGTTTAAGGAAAGAAAGAAGAATCTATTAATAATATGCTAATTATTTTGTTAAGATATGCAAATGAAATGTATTGTTTAATTAAGTAAGGTAACCAGGTGGTATATTGCACATGCTGGGGACCGGCCCGAGGGTGCCATGCCCTTATGAGGTGAGGTGTGGGAGGCTCGAGGACGTCCCTAATTAGTAAGTTGGGGGGATGCGGAGGTCGCGGTGGGGGTATCAGAGATCAGGGCGCCATTTTGAAATGGCACCTTGATCTCTTCCTGCACTGGCGAGTTGAGCTTGTTAGTGGAGGAAATGGGACTAAGTGTGGCATCGGCGAAGCGTTCCTCACCGAGGCCCCAAAATGAAACAGAGTCCCGTTTAATAGAGGGGTTGTCCTCGGTGCTATAAGTGCCGGGATACATCCCGCTAATTGCACCCAAAATGGGACTCCGTTTCATTTCCACTAAATCACACCCAATCTGTCTTGGTTTTGACTTCACCAATTAGCTTGGATTCTATTAGCAAAGATCAGAAGATGGCCAAATAACAGAAGTGATAAAAGCAGAACTGAAAGAATTATAATGGAAGAAATAAAAGATAAATCCCGGAGGTTGTGGGGTTGGGGTTGCCGGATCCAGTCAGGCAATCCCTGGTGAGCAAGTTGGGTGGGGGTAGTTGGTGAGGACAGTGAGGGATGTTGCCCAGGTGCAGTTGGGAGAGCCTCAGGGCTGGACATGAAAATACCCCGTTCAATGCCCACAGTCCATGAATAAACAAAGAAAACAAATTTAGTTGTTTGATATTGCTCAATATTTCTCTCTTTATTTCACAGTTTTGTCAATATGTATCTGTTCAGGTTTAGGGGAATAACAATAAGAGACAGCCATTTTGAAGAAAGCTCAAGTTGAAACTGTTCATCATTAAAGCATTAAAACCCACTGTCTGGATGACACTGCCAGGTTGGCACTACCCAGATGCCAGGGGACAGTGCCACGGTGCCAGGGCACAGCACCAGGACTGCCTAGTCATGCCCCCCCCCCGGGGGTGGGGGGGGGGGGAGGTTATATAAGCATTTGCACTCTGACGTGTTCTTCTCGACAGCTTCAAGTTTTGCAGAAGCTGTTGCAAACTCACCAATATGATGTCATGTCGGCCAGGGGGAATTTCCCGCCCTGGGTGGGGAAATTGGGGATGGTGGGGTGGGGGGCCTGGGGGGCATGTGGCAGGTAAGCCCTTTCAATGCATTTCATATTATTTTAAGGAAGTTCTCACCCAGAATGAATGGGAATCTCGTTGTGTCACCAGCTTCACTGACTAAGGTGTCTGGAGAAACTGGAGATCTTTACATAAAAATAAGGTTAAGAGGAGACCTGGGTTGTTCAAAATGCGGAAGGTTTGTTACGGTTAATCGAAAAAAAACCTGTTATCACCAGTAAAAATGTTGAAAACGCGAGGGCAGAAATTTAACATGGTCACCCAAAATAATGCAGGATCACCTTTTTTTGTAAGAGAGGCTTGCGAGGACTCTGAACATCCCGTGGTGGGTGTCATGATATTCAGGTGAACATCATAGCACATACATACATACATAAAGATGGACAGATCAACGGACCAATCAACACACGCAACACGACAGCCAATCACAGACAAGAGCATACACAGTACAAAACAGGGAACACAACACTTCCTGGGCACTTGAGCAGGAGACGGCTCAGGGCACAGACCTCATTGCCAGCCACTCAGACATTCACCATGTGCTGAGTACCAGAGTTTACTATGTTAATAATTGATTGAAATAAAACTGCGTTGTACCATTCGCAACCGTGTTGGTTCCTCTGTGTATCAGAGTACCCAACACTTCAGTGGGGAAATGTTAAAGATGTATTCCACTGAGAGGTTGGATGAACTGCATAGGGTACTGTCATCTGACAGGGCTAAAGGGACCAGCAATCAGCTACCAGTGTTTTCGAAAATTGAACCATGATTACAGCTTACCATAGCAATGTTCCACAGGAAGTCTTTTGGGGAGGTATAGGCCTTTAAGCAGAAGATTGTCAATACAGCTGTGTATCCACAAGCTTCGACACAGCCCGATTGGACGCTAAATTTGGATTTCTTTGCTGTTTGTGTATCCAGACCTCCACTTGAAGCTTCTGATTGAGCAGTTTCTGCAACCTAATTCCTCATGGCTGTTAATGCAGTTAAGCCAACCAGTTCGTCTGGCTGTTTTCTTTTTTGTCACACGTTGCAGCTGTGATAGAGTGAACAGTTTTGAGCAGCTGGCAGAAGGTGCTGTCTAGAGAAAGAACAGTTATTGCTGATTTCAGCAATCATCAGCACCGTGGGCATCCGCACTATGTAAATTTAGCACAAGAAGGTGTTGTTCCATTTTCAATTTATCCTCAATTCATTTCAGCAAAAACAGTCACAGAGTGGCTGTATGCTTTTCCTGCCCTGCGGTGTCCTCGCTGCCTTTCACTCCTTCTTGCTGCTTGATGCTTGCTCCCATTGTATTCCAAATAGTTTCACTCCACGTGAATTACCACAAGGTATGATTAGATTCCAAAAAGATTATGGTCATAAAACAAAGGGGAATTAGGAGATGAATTTTGAATAATACTGAAGGATGAACTAACATATTTATAAGATCAATCCGTGTTGAGAAAGGTTTCATCCCATTGAAGTTTCTCCCTTTAGAATGCTAACTCTCCCCTCATGGTGCTTCACAGTATTTTGAACAATTCCAATATTTATCCCCTCAATAGGTTATTCAAAATATTTAGAATTCTAAGTAAGGAAATATTATTGGAAGGCTGATTTAATTTACTCTTTACTACAGTACTGCCCATTGATTCTTGGTGCACTATGAGGTGATAATCTAATTTAGAATATCTAATAGTTGATGTTCTTTGAGGTCTCTTAAGTGTCTTCTGTGTAACTTTAAGCTTACACTCTTTTCATCTTGCCTCAGAGTTCATTTTTAAGCTTGTCATCAGTCTTATTGCAATTTTCTGTATTCCTCCTCACGCAAGTATATCCTTTTTCTAGTGATGTAGCAGCACAAACTGAACATGCAACCACTGCTTTAGAAATCCTTGATGTCAGGGTGGCACAGTAGTGCAGTGGGTAGTATTGCTTTCTCACAGTGCCGAGGACCCGGGTTCGATCCTGGCCCCGGGTCACTGTCCGTGTGGTGTTTGCACATTCTCCCCGTGTCTGCGTGGGTCTCAGCCCCACAACCCAAAAGATGCGCAGGGTAGGTGGATTGGCCATGCTAAATTGCCCCTTAATTGGAAAAGAATAATAGGGTACTCTAAATTTATTCAAAGAAAAAAATAAAATCCTTGATATCTGCACATTTGCAGTTTACTGATTATATATCTGCACTTCTATTTTTTTCTAGCTGCTGTATCACACTGGCTGAATGTTGATTGCTCATTTAGAAACATGGAAAATAGGAACAGGAGGAGGCCATTCGGCCCTTCAAGCCTGGTCAGCCATTAATTTTGTTCATGGCTGGTCATCGAAATAGCCTGTTCCCACCTCCCCCCCCCACTGCCCCCCCCCCCCCCCCCCTCTCCCCATATCCTGTGATCCCCTTCACCCCAAGAGCTGTATCTAACTGCTTCTTGAAAACATTGTGTTCTGGCCTCACTGCTTTCTGTGGTAGCGAAACCCATAGACCAATCCCTCTCCTCACCTCAGTTCTAAATGATCTACCCAGTACCCTCAGACTGTGACCCCTGGTTCTGGACACCCCCACCATCGGGAACATCCTTTCTAACAAACGTTAGAAACTCAAACAGAATCAAGTAGACCATATGAACTCCTTTCATTTTTAAAATTGAGTTTAACGGCAGCACGGTGGCACAGTGGTTAGCACTCTGCCTCAGGGCGCTGAGGTCCCAGGTTCGATCCCGGCTCTGAGTCACTGTCCGTGTGGAGTTTGCACATTCTACCCGTGTCTGTGTGGATTTCACCCCCACAACCCAAAGATGTGCAGGATAGGTGGATTGGCCACGCTAAATTGCCCCTTAATTGGAAAAAATAATTGGGTACTCTAAATTTATTTTAAAAAAAGATTGAGTTTAAAAGTTTGGTTGAATACTCATTGCAGTTATGATTATGGTGATGAAATTAGACTGGCTCAATCACACGAAAGAATTTGTGTCATACCACTTAGTAATATATTTTACGCCAATAATTTTTGTAAATTCCATGAAAAAGGATGGAAAATAATGAACTTTTGTTTTTAAATTTAGAGTACCCAATTCATTTTTTCCAATTAAGGAGGCAATTTAGCGTGGCCAATCCACCTAACCTGCACATCTTTTGGGTTGTGGGGGCGAAACCCATGCAGACACGGGGAGAATGTGCAAACTCAAAACGGACAGTGACCCAGAGCTGGGATCGAACTTGGGACCTTGGCGCAGCAGTGCTAACCACTACACCACTGTGCTGCCCCAGAAAATAATGAACTTTTGACAACTATAATGACCTCCAATTGGCATTATTGGTTGGCCAATTGGAGTATGAGCTCCCTCAATGATAGCTCATTGAGGGGGCCCATATAAGCACCTGTATAGGCTTTGTGAGGCAGTCTTAAGTTGACTGGAATGCTAGCAGCACTATTTGGAGCTGCTCTTGTATATAGTCATTATAAATAAATACTGGTGAAGTGACAGAACCCCTGCCTCCTGTGAATTATTACAGTGGCGACGAGGTAAACGAAGAACCTTGCGGAGACCAGCTGCCGCACTCGGAGGGTAAGCCTTGCTCTTTCAAAAATGCCGCTTTTTGGGAAGTTAGATGCATTCGACCCGACTATTGAGGACTGGTCCCAGTATGTGGAGAGAATGTGTTACTTCTTCCAGGCCAATGAGATAATGATGGACGAAAGGAAATGGGTTATCCTGCTGTCGGCGTGCGGACCCTCAGCCTTCGCCATTATACGTAGTCTAACTTATCCCGATACGCCGGACACAATATCTTTCCAAGAATTAACGAAATTGGTGGAAGAGCACTATGACCCAAAACCACCCCTCATTATGCGTAGGTACAGATTCTACACAACGAGGCGGGAAGACAGAGAGTCAATCACAAATTTCTTGACCCGCCTAAGAAGGCTGGCGGAAAAATGTGAGTTCGGCCCGACGCTAAATGAAATGCTTCGGGACCGGTTAGTGTGTGGCATAAACAACCTCACAATACAGAAGCGACTGCAGGTGGGCGTTGCAGCTCACACTATCCCTAGAAAAGGCAGCAAGTGGGGCACAGGAACTACAGGGCACGCCAATGGAGGTAGATACCTGTGAGAGGGACTACCACAACGGGTCCAGCTACCAGATAGCCGCCCTCAGGAAAAGCCTGAGAAATAGAAGGCCAAAGGAAAACTCCAGAACTGCCCCCAAGTCTGCTAGGACTAACTGGAGACAGAGGGAACCACCGGCTGAGGCTCCCCCAACAGAGAAGGACCTTTTCTGGCACCAGACAGAGTGGGGTAACAGCGACAGAAACCCTAGAAGGAGGTGGCAAAAGAGGAATAGCAGATGGGGACGCAGGGAAGTACACAACCTAGAATCCCCATCCTCCTCCAAAGGGGAACAGTTGTATAATATTTCGACGAAGAAAGCAGAACCTATTAAGATTATCCCACGGGTGAATGGTCGGCCGACAATAATGGAAATAGACACGGGTGCGGCCGTATCAGTAATGGGAGTGGCAGCATTAAAAAAAATCAAAGATGGACTCCAGCCACTAACCCTAACAAAAACATAGACGAAACTTAAAACCTACACGGGGGAACCCCTGGAAGGTCTGGGCACGACTAATGTACCTGTGGAATATGACAAACAATTGCTCAGATTACCATTGACGATAGTAGAAGGCTCCGGACCGAACTTAATAGGACAGAACTGGCTGAAAGATCTAAAATTAGATTGGATGAAAATTTTCCAGAGTGGAAGCGGGCAGTTGAGTGGAGTACTCCAAAAATACCCGGAGGTCTTCCAAGAAGGTTTGGGGGAAATTATATGCGCCAAAGCAACTTTGCACATGGACCCAGAAGCCCTTCCGAAATTTTGTAAGGCCAGGCCGGTACCTTCTGCATTAAGGAAGAAAGTAGATATCGAAATAGAAAGGTTACGGCGCAACGGTATTATCAGACCAGTACAGTTCTCGGAATGGGTAGTGCTGGTAGTGCCAATTTTGAAGCCAGACGGCTCGATATGTCTCTGTGGAGATTTCAAACAGACGGTAAACAAATATGCACTGCTGGACAAATACCCAATCCTGAAAATAGACGACCTATATGCCAAATTGGCAGGTGGGCTTTTGTTCACGAAACTGGACATGAGCCACGCTACCTGCAGTTAAAACTGGACAAGGACTCCCAGAAGTTCGCTACGATCAACACCCTGGAGGGACTTTTTCATTATACTAGGCTACCTTTCGGAGTGTCATCAGCCTGCCCTATATTCCAGCGTACGATGGAAAATATTCTGCAGGGACTACCGCAGGTGGTGATTTATTTGGACAATGTCTTAATCACGGGTGGGACAAACAGGGAACACTGAAGGAAACTGGAGGAAGTGCTCAGGCGTTTCGCAAAGGCAGGCATATGGTTAAAAGAGAAAAATGTGTTTTTCTGGCCCCACAAGTGACGTACCTGGGATATAAAGTAGACGAGTCGGGCTTACACCCATTGGAAGACAGAGTAAGGGCAATAAAAGAAGCCCCAGCTCCCACCACGGTCCAGGAGCTACGATCATTTCTAGGGTTGGTAACCTATTATGGCAAATTTATTGACAATAGGGCGTCCATTCTAGAACCCTTCCACCAGCTACTAAAAAAGTGACAAGAATGGAAATGGTCCGCCCGCCAAAACCGAGCATTGAGGGACATTAAGGAACAGCTGTCATCCGAAAATGTCCCAGAGCATTATGACCCAAGGAAGGAGTTGGTGGTCACATGTGACGCATCATCTTACGGGATAGGAGCCGTCTTAGCCCATAGTGGTAGGAATGGGGAAGAACGGCCAATAGCCTATGCTTCGAGGACCTTGGCGATGGCTGAGAGAAAGTACGCCCAAATCGAGAAGGAAGGACTGGCGGTGATATTTGCAGTAAAAAAAATTTCAACAGTATCTGTAAGGGCGGAAATTCACCATAGTGACGGACCATAAGCCGTTATTAAGGTTATTAAAAGAAGACCAGTCAATACCCCCGATTGCATCAGCTAGAATCCAACGCTGGGCGTTGCTACTGGCAGCGTATAGATACGTTCTGGAGCACAGACCGGAAACGCGAGTAGCAAATGCAGATGCTTTGAGCAGACTTCCCCTCCCAGACACCCCGCCGCTAATACTGAAAGTAGAGGAGACAGTAATGACTCTAAATTTTTTGGACACCCTACCAGTGGACGCATAACATATTCGGTTGTGGAGGCAAAAAGACCCAGTTTTAGCCAAGATGGAGCATTTACTGCTAACAGGGGAACTGGAGAGACCAGTGGAGCCCCAGATGCACCCATACTGGAGCAGAAGGGACCAAATAACCGTAGAAGACGGTATCCTATTATGGGGAGCCTGGGTAATAGTCCCAGCTCAGGGCCGTCGGGCAATCTTAACCGAGTTACATCACGGACACCCAGGGGTGTCTGAAATGAAGATGCTAGCTCGAAGCTATATTTGGTGGCCAAGATTGGACACAGACATAGCAGCCTTGGTACGTCGGTGCCAGGAGTGCCAACAGGGGCAAAGAGTGCCACCAGCTGCGCCATTGCACCCGTGGGAATGGCCAGGCAGACCGTGGACCCGCCTGCATATTGACCACGCCGGCCCTTTCATGGGCTCAATGTTTTTGGTGATAGTGGACGCCCACTCCAAATGGTTGGACATCCACCGGGTAAACGCGGCAAGCACAGCATCGACAATTGAAATGCTCAGGGCCTAGTTTGCAACACATGGACTTCCGGAGGTATTGGTGTCGGACAACAGAACGGAATTCACAAGTGGGGAATTTGGAAAATTCCAAAAGGGAAACGGAGTCCGCCACGTCAAAACGGCCTCTTACCATCCAGCGTCCAACGGCCTCTTACCATCCAGCGTCCAACGGCCTGGCAGAGAGAGCGGTCCAGACACTAAAAGCGGGACTCAAGAAGCAGCCGGCAGTGTCAATGGACACAAAGCTCTCCTGCTGGCTGTTTGATTACAGGACCACACCGCATTCCACAACGGGCATACCGCCAGCTGAACTCTTAATGGGAAGGCGGCTGCGAACGAGGCTGAATCTCCTTTTCCCAAATTTAACGGGGAAAGTGGAGAAACAACAGGAGGTCCAACGCAGGGGGCATGATAATAGTCGGCAGCAGAGACATTTCCAGGTGGGGGCACCGGTTTGGGTCAAGAATTATGGGAATGGACCAACATGGGTCCAAGGCACGGTAGAGTCCCAAACAGGGCCCATATCCTATGAAGTTTTGATAGGAGGTAAGGTGCTGAAGAAACATCTAGACCAAATAAGGGCAGCGGAACCACACCTGGAGGCAGGCGAAGCAGGACCGCCTCAAGCTGGGATAGCCCAGACGGAAAAGATCCCCAGCCCCGAGCAATTTCTCCAGACCCCGTCATGCAGTCGTCAGAGTCGGAGATGGACACAGTCGACGAGGCCGCCGCGACACCTCTCCCCGAGGAGGAGGAAGAACAACTTCCAAGGAGGTCATCAAGGAAAAGGCGGGCACCTATAAGGTACACTCCACCCACGTTGGAGAACGACCCGGCGGACGACACACAGGTGACAGACCTGGACATGAGGAGCAGGAAGAAGCTCAGTGGAATGCCAGCTGGCAGGAATTCCTCGGACCTTGGGGGGGAGAGATGTAATGACCTCCAATTGGCATTATTGGTTGGCCAATTGGAGTATGAGCTCCCTCAATGATAGCTCAATGAGGGGGTCCATATAAGCACCTGTGTAGGCTGTGTGAGGCAGTCTTAAGTTGACTGGAATGCTAGCAGCACTGTTTGGAGCTGCTCTTGTATATAGTTATTATAAATAAATACTGGTGTAGTGACGGAACCCCTGCCTCCTGCGGATTATTACAACCACATAGAGCAAGATCAAACTGCAGAATACTACATGGGCTTATTGACAATTCAATAAATAGGAAATGGAATTATCCATCCTCGACTATCTCTTCTACCCACAAAGGGTTAATTAAAAAATTTAATTCTGCTTTCGTTGTCACCTCTTCAATTAGTCTAGAAGTCTGGTAATGGACACTTAGCTGGTCATGATCATGATCAGCTGTTGCTGTTTTCACACTTTTTTTCATTCAGTCAGCCATTGAAAATGTGCAGATGTTTTCCTTTTGGTTAAATTTCAAGCCTCAACTGTTATAATCCAAAATGCTGAAGTAATTGAATGCAATTTGCAATTTGTGAACACTTAGGACATGACTCTGATGTGCACCTCACCAATAAACCATATCGAAAGATTGTTTTTCCGCCTGCAAGTGACCTTTGACAATTGCCGTATCATCTCTAAAATAATGCCAGATTAATGCTTTCAAGCTATTGCCTGGGGACAAGTGATGTTCAATCTTGTATTCTCACTTTATTTGGAATTGTTTGCGATCTTGTGGACCATTTGCAAATAATTGGAATGGAAATATGAAACTTTCTGAGGAGTTAAAATGTCCTGAACGATTTGAAGATCTTTGAATTCTAACTATTGAATAGAATAATCGTGAAGTTACAACATATACATGATAAGATTTGATTTGGTGTTATCATTCTGCGTTGAAATTTAATTAAAGTGCAAATATGGGCTGAATAGTATTTTCGCATCCTTGACGAAGAACATAAAAAGTAGGCCCCTCCATTCTATTCTGCTACTCAATAAGAGTAGCTCATCTGCTACTGTTTTACATTTCAGTTGCTGTAATGTTCTGAATATATTTCACATTATCCTACTCATTTGTCAATTACCCTTTTATTTTATGAACATATTCTTTTCAGTTGCATTTAATATTGGCTGCTTAGTGTGGCAACGTATTTAAGTGAAAAACTGTGTTTCCGGATAAAAACTGCAGGTGTGTTTCTCTGGTCTCATTACGCTCTCGCTCAAACGAAATGAGGCAGATGAATAGTGGGAGCGGCCAAAGACGAGATCCGCGCCAGGCGCCAGACAGTTTGCGATGCAACTGCCCCATACCAGTAGGCGAAAACGGGATCTCGCCATGGCATGGCGAGAAGCCAATTATCACCACTTAAGTTCAATCTCCATACAATTAATGGGAGACACCCCATATCCAATGGCCTCCCATCATTCAGCGGCCTCTTCAGCAAGTACCACGCTGGCGCCCATTAGTACTCCTTTTGAAAAACGTGAATCTGGTGGAAGGGCTTCTGTGGGGAGCCGAGGAGGTAAGTAGCCATCTCTGCTCGCAGGCAAAGAGGTCAGGGGTACTGGGGTTGCCACCCCAATGGGGGTGAGGGACTCTCGGCTGGGGGTGGGAGAGCCTCCGCAGGAGTGGGCCATCAAAGGAGGGTGTGGGGGGCGGGGCGGTGCGGGGGGTGCAACCGGTGGCCAACGCTCACGGCACCAGCATGCCAACCCCTGGATTATGTGTACCCGTTCCTGGGGCAACCAATGTCCCTGCCCGTCCGACCCAAAGACCACCCATACCCCCACCAACTACTGAGACCTCTGGCCTTGCGGCTGAAGGCTATTGCTGATCGGGAAATGGCAATCGTGGTTAAGTGAGCATTTCATGCACTCCAAGTGGATCGCCATGGGCGGGTGGGCCATGTAGCATGTGGGACTCTTTGCCTACCATCCCAATCACACCTTGACGCCTGGACACTGCGGGAGGCAAGACCACACACGCAGCAGCCAACATTTGAACACCCAGGGGATGGGACACAGCTCTGGGGACACGTCCACGGCTGGAGGGTGGGTGAATGCCATGGGGAGGGGGTGGATGCCTGGGGAGATGGGCAAAGGGTCCAGAGGTCAGCCCGCATTGCAGAAGTGACAGAGGCATCATAATGGTTGTGCAAAAAGGTGTTTAATGTGTTTTACAAACCCCCACTCACGATGGTACTGTCCTCCACCACACCCCAACAGCCCCTTCCTCCACCGCTTATCCCCCCCCCACCCCCTCCCTAACATGCTCCCCCCTCACCCGGTGCCCTCAGCGATCTTCAACGCGCGTTCCTAGCTCAACTACTACATATCTGAGGTGGAGGCAGCCAGCTGCTTACCCCTTCCCGTGGCCTTAATTGCCTCTGGCAGGCATCCTCTGAGCTCACTTGTTGGCGCACATGCACAACTGTGCCGCACTGTCCCGTGTGCTGACCTCGAAACGCAGCCTCATCAGAGGGGTGGAACTCGGGAGAGCTGGTGGCCAAATTCGCCATTCCATGGGACGGGTCTGGGTTGCCACTCAGCAGCACCTCATCCCGCCTGGCGTCCATAGTGCCCTGGGGTTCACCTTGGGATGGACGGGCAGCTGGTTCTAGCCCCAGCTGCCCCTGCATCACCTGGCTCTGCCAGCCCTGGCGGCTCCCCCTGGTCCGTACCATTTTATCAACGCCATCGGCGATGCTCCTCAGTGACTGGGACATGACCTGCAGCGCCTTAGCCATTCCCATCTGCAGGCTGACCTCCGGACCCTTTGCCCATCTCTCCAGGCATCCACCCCCTCCCCATGGCACTCACCCACCCTGTGGCCATGGACATGTCTCCAGAGCTGTGTCGCATCCCCTGGGTGTTCTCTCCACAACGCCTTAGCCATTCCCATGTCCCACAGAACTCATCAAGGTCAGCCTGGTACTGAGTCACATCCCTCAGCGAGTCGGACATTCTGCGTGACACCTTGGACACCTTCACTAATGCTGCCGATGTCGTGCACCAGGCTTTCCACAGGGATCGCCTCCCTATCAGTGTTGGCCTCAGTGCGACGCGTTGCCAGTGGCATCTCCTGCGCCTTTAGCCTCTGAGATTCCTCCAATCGGCTATGGATCTGCTGGAGTGACACTGACATCTCCCCCTAAAACCCTGGCTGCTCCCTATCATCTCCATCAGCTCCGAGTACCTCTGTACCACAGACTCAGCATCAGGCTGGGACCCAGCTGGGTCCTGGGATCCAGCAGCCCTCCGATTGCTGACTCGCCTGGGGGTTCCTGCCTCCACCAGATGTGCATCATCAGCAGTGTGGTGCTCACCAGGTTGTGCCCCAGAAGCCTGTCCACTAACATGTCCCACTGAGGTGTGTGTATCTGTGCTGGTGTAGAGTGGGGATTACAGCTGTGCCGCGACTATAATGGTCGCATCCTCAGAGCTCTCCTCTGAGGTCGTGTCCTCAGAGTCCAGAGACGGGACCACCTGGGATGGGCCGGTGCCGTAGGTTGGAGGACTTGTGGGAGAATAGGCATGTGGTCAGTGAGAGGGATGGGTCAGCCAGTAAGGCAATAACACCTCACGTTTGACAGGTCCTCCGGGTGGAGCCCGGTGGTTCCTCACCTCTGCGGCGTCCGCCAGCCTCCGTGTGGGTGACCGCCCTGTCCTCGGCCTCACCGGTAAACTCCAGGGCACGCTCCTCGAAGGTGGTGAGGATTTTGATGCCTGGCACCCCTCCGCCAGCCAGGGCCTTCTCCTGATGACTATGGGAGAGCTTTTCCTGAGGAGACACAAGGGGACATCGATAGACACACCCGTGGTTCACAATGGTGGGGTGGGTGGTGTGAATGGAGGGTCGGGGGATTTGAAGGAGGAGGGGGTGGCAAAGCGTTGGGGATCGCATGGGGAGTCATGGGGTGAGGATGCTCCCTTGGGGGTAGGGTGTGTGGGGGCATTGGTGTCTATTCACTCGTGCTGCCCGGTGTAGGTCGTTGACCTTCTTCTGACACCGGAGGCTAGTCCTCCTGGTCACTCCTCCTGAGTTGACAGCTTCCGCCACCTCATCCCAGACAGCCCTGGCTGACTTGTGGCTGACTCTCCGGGACCCTCGGAGGCACAGAACATCCCTCCTGGCCTCCACGGCATCAAGAAGCCTCCCAGGTCAGCATCCCTGAATCTTGGGACCGGTCTCCTCAGCGCCAGTATTATGAGCTGGCTGGTGTTTGCGGAATAGGTGCTGTTCAAACTTGTTAGCAGGGGGCTGGCGGGTGAGGTCCGGCGAATCAGCTGGTGAGCATTCTTTTGCGGCGAGAAGTGCATAAGGCCTCGTTAAATGGATCAATTAACATTGAATTGCATTGCCAGCCTCGCTGCCACACTTAGAATTTTTTCCAGAGAATCGCGCCCTGTGTTTCAGTTCTGCAAAAGGAATACCATTCCTTTTTACTCTTGAACATATTTATCCTCCTGATTTGATTGACTCTGACCTTCAGAAGGATGAAGGTGAAACATTGTATCTGTGCCATCAAGCATCCAAAAGAATTTTTCAAATAATAAACTGAAAACAAAAGAATACTATGATGATTTGTCTTCCATTTGCAATCAAGGTAATATTTGGTTTTGCAATAGTTGCTGCGTCACATAGTCTGCATCTGATGATAAGGTAGATTGGAGAGTGTAAGTGTTAATTGGATGTCAAAGATGATAAAAAATGTCTTCCATTTCACATCCTTTCTTTCAAATGATCATAGTGTACCTTTTCACCTTTTATTGCTTCATTTTCCTTGCCCTTCACTAAATTCTAATTAATTTTTCCCTCTTCCTCCTTCACGCAGTCTGCAAAAGTCTAATATTTATTACTTAAACTATTTTATCTTTCTGACATGTTCTTTAATGTTATCCTTAAATCTGTCTCTCTGGCTATCATTACATATCACTGTCCTTTTGTTCATTTTGAGTGCCTATTTAACCTTTACAAGATGCAGAATTGTAACCCTGAAAAGATTCTAATGTAAAAGGGAAAATGTGATGCTGATGTCCTTCACTGGGCTAATTGGGTGATTAAAATATTCCATCTCTCCTAAATTTCTTTAAAGCCTATTTCATTGCACTTAATTCCAACTATTGTTGACTGTATTTTAAAACAGAACATGTAAATGTTATGTGGTCAAAGTTTCCCAATCAATTTTCTAACTTCTCTGACTTTCACTTTGACTGCAATGTCATTTGTATGTTGTTAATGAACTGTCTAATTCACGGTTGGCTTATTAAGGTTGTTTATCCATTAAAGTAAAATACACCACCTTTGCTCTTATATGATGCAAAAACATTACAGTTGAAATACCTAGTGCATTGCTCAAGTTTAATTTTAATTTGGGCAGAAAATCATTAACTGTTCCTTAATCATAACATTTGAAAGGATAGTAGTAATCTTTCACAAATTTGACATTGTGATTGAAAAATATAAGTGGCAAATATCTTTCAAAGTCTTTATTAAAATAATTTAGGATGTCAATCCAGAAAAGGCTTGCATTTCCAGAGTCTTTCCTCTCTTCAGTGTATCCCAATGTGCTTTACATCCTATTAAGTACTCTTGAAATGGACTGTTGTAATGCAGGAAACAGCCAATTTGCACATAACAAGGTCCCACAAACAACGTGATAATGACCAGGTAATCTGTTTTTAGTCCTTTTGATCGAGGGATTGATATTGGTCAGGACATCAGGGAAAATACCCCTGCACATCTTCGAAATATCCCACTGGCGGGATCTTCCATCCCACCAATGGTGAGACGCCACCATGGGTTCCCGGCAGCTGGGAGTGCATACAACAGAAAACACTGTTGACAGCAGTGGGGTCAGACGATCCCACCCCTGGCCCATGATGTCTAGCCTCCACCACCGGGAAACACGCCGCGGGAGAACGTGGAAAATGCCACCCAGTGTCTTGAATCCTTTAATTCTAGCTGAGAGAACAAATGCAACCTTGTTGTATCTCTGATAGAGCAGCACTCTCACAGGACTGTATTGTAACATCAGCCTAGCTTTTATGCTCAATTCTCTAAGTGGGTTCACGAACGCACAACGTTCTAACTTGGTGAGACAGGACTTTCTGTGGCTTCAGGACCCTGAGGTCAGGTCCAGGTGGAGATCCTGCGGCCATGCTTGTCAGCAGCCAGCTCAAGTTTGTTATTTTTCCTGGACAGACTCCAATTACCTTCCTCCATGCTCGTTGTTGCTCATGATGGTGCTGGCCTAATCACAGGGTGTCCCACTGGGAGAAGTGTGTGCTGCTGACATCGTTACTGATCATCAAGGGCTCCTCAATTTTGTGAGGCTTTTGGACTCAAAAAATTGAAACTTTCATTTCAGGCAGATGAAGCTGGCAGGCCAGTCTGAACGGAACCCTTCTAGCAGTGGCCTTTACTGTGGGCTTTGCTACCAATGATCATTTTGGGAGATGGAGCCTGGGTGCTGCAGGGAGTCACCTCCATTGAGGCAAATAGCCAACGGGGCTTTTAAATTGCCCTAAACTGTTCAATGGAGAGAAATGCAAGGTAGTATATTTTGGTAGGATGAATAGGAGATCACTTATTGCTTGAAAGATGTAACTCTCGGTGGGGTAGAGGAACAAGGGGATCTTGAATATCAATATGCCAATCAGCAACAGTTATACTACAGGTTGACAAGACCATAAAGAAAAGAAAAGCAAGCATGATACTTTATTTCTTGAGGGATAGAATTGAAAAGTAACTAAACCTGCATCGAGCTTATCGATAGTTCTGGGGCGGGATTCTCCCCTACCCGGTGGGACGGGCAGTCCCGGCGGCGAGGAGTGGCATGAACCAATCCGGCGTCGGGTCGCCTGGAAGGTGAGGAACCCTCCGCAGCTTCTGGGTCTAGGCCTGCGCCGGTGGGGTTGGTGCCGCGCCAACTGACACGGAAGGGGCTTGGCACCGTGCCAACTGGCGCCGAAGGGCCTCTGCTGGCCGGTGCGAGTTGGCGCATGCGCGGGAGTGCCAGCATGTGCTGGCGTTATCCCAGCGCATGCGTAGGGGGGTTCGTCTACATACCGGCCATGGCGAAGCTCCACAGCAGCCAGTGCGGAGGGAAAGAGTGCCCCCACGGCACAGGCCCGCCCGCAGATCGGTGGGCCCCGATCGTGGGCCAGGCCACCGTGGGGGCACCCCCCGGGGCCAGATCCCCCCCGGAGGCTGCCCGCAGCGCCAGGTCCCGCCGGTAAGCACCAGGTCTAATTTACGCCGGCGGGACCGGCCTAAAACGGATGGCCGCTCGGCCCATGGCGGGCCGGAGAATCGGCGAGGAGGGCCACTACCAGCTACCGCCGACCGGCGCGGCACGATTCCCGCCCCCGCCAAAACCCCGGCACCGGAGAATTCAGCAGTCGGCGGGTGCGGTATTCACGCCGTCCCCCGCCAATTCTCCGGCCCGGCGGGGGGGTCAGAGAATCACACCCCTGGTCTCCATATTATAAAGTCACAGTTATATATGGCGCAGAAGGAGGCTGTTTAGTACATTGGGTCCCTGTCAGCTCTTTGTGGAGCAACTCACTCAGTCCTAATTCATTGGTGCATCCCCTGTAGTTCTTCAAGCTTAATCCTTTTCAGCTGCCCATTCGCTTTCCATTTGAAATCATTCGTCGTCTCTACTTCCACCACTCTTGTGGAGCGAGTTCTGAGTCATGATGACTGACTGTGGAAATGAATTTTCCCTTACATTCCCCCTGCATCGTTTGTCCCAAATCTTACATATCTGCCCCCTAGTCCTTATAATATCAGCTAAGGGGAATAGTTTTTCTTGTCTAACTTAAACCAAATTTGTCATAATCTGTATACTTTTGTCAAATCTCTCCTCGGTCATTACTCCAAGGAAAACACTCGCTTTTCCAACCTAACCTTGTAGCTAAACTCCTCCATCCTCCATTCTAATAAATTTCTTCTGTGCTCGTCCAAGAACCCTCACATCCTTCCGGAAAGTGCGGTGCCTGGAGACATGGGGCTCTGTCCACACGCCAGCGTAAAAACGCTGGTGTTTCACTCTTGACTTTCCTTAAAAAAGTCAAGAGGTATTCTCCTACCTGCAGGGTGCTGGCATGGTCCCTGAGTGCTTCTCGCAGCTCCAGCTGTGGATATGGGCCCCCCGCACATCCTGTTTGAAGTCCGCGCATGCGCATGGCGGCGGCCTGCGGCGGCTGCACTGAACGCAATGGTAGGCTCAGCTGGCAGACCGCCATCGAAAATGTAGGTCCCCCCGGGGTGGCGCGCGCCCGCGGATCTGAGCCAGCAGATCACTGCCCCGGCCACCCATAAGGTCCCCCCCGCCCCCGGTGCTCGCTCCCCACCAGAGCGGCCGCGGACTGGTCTGCAGCCACCACCTGAGGTTCCCGACAGGCCTGCGGCGGGATTCTCCATTCCCGCGCCGAAGTGGCCGCGCCGTCATGAACGCCGTCGAGGTTCACGACGGCGCGAAACGGCCCCGATCCCAACCGATTCAGGCCCTGACAATGGGCTAGGATCGGGGCCGCGTCATCTACACGTGCCAGGCCTTGTCGCCACGTAAAGGCGGCGCCGCATAGATGACGCGGCCGGCGCCGCATAACTGGCATCACCCACGCATGCGCGGGTTGGCTGGCGCCAACCCGTGCATGCGTGGTTGCCGTCCTCTCTAAGTCCGCCCCGCAAGAAGATGGGGGACGGATCTTGCGGGGCCACGGAAGGAAGGAGGTCCTCCTTCAGAGAGGACGGCCCGACGATCGGTGGGCACCGATCGCAGGCCACACCGCAGGCCGCCCCTCCAGCGTTCCCGCGCTGTTCCCGACGGCAGCGACCAGGTGTGGACGGCGCCGGGGGGAACACGCCATTTTGGCCTGGCCGCTCGGCCCATCCGGGTCTGAGAATAGCGGGGGTGCCTGAGAATCGCCATTTTGGGTGTCTCCGCCGACTCTCCGGCCTTCGACCCGCGGAACTCGACCGGGCCGTTCCCGCCACTTGGGAGAATCGCGGAAGGGCGTCGGACCGGCGGCCCTGGAACTTTTGGCGGCCCAGACGATTCTCTCAACCGGCGCGGGAGTGGAGAATCTCGCCCATTACGTGGTCAGAACCACGCCGTCGGGAACTTGGCCAGTTTTGTCCGGAGAATCACAGGGGGGGTGCCTCTGTCAATGGCCCCCCAGACGCGCCGCGTAATCCGCGCGCGAGCTTTCCTCTGGGGACCAGAGAATCGAGGGAGCGGCGCCGGGCATGATTCCCGTGCAAACATCGATTCTCCACCCCCGTGCCAAATGCGATTTTGGCGCAGGGCTGCAGAGAATCTAGCCCCAGATTCGAGTTGTTGCCATACCAGAGTTTTATAAAAATTCAGCATAACGTCCCTACTTTTGTACTCAATGCCTCTGTTATGACATCCAATGCTTTATTAACCATGCTCTCAGTATCATAGAATTTACAGTGCAGAAGGAGGCCATTCGGTCCATCGAGTCTGCACCGGTTCTTGGAAAGAGCACCTCACTTAAACCAACACCTCCACCCTATCTCCATAAACCAGTATCCCCATCTAACCTCGGGGCAATTTAGCATGGCCAATCCACCTAATCTGCACATCTTTGGACTGTGGGAGGAAACCGGAGCACCCGGAGGAAACCCATGCAGACACGGGGAGAACGTGTCAACTCCGCACAGACAGTGACCCAAGCTGGGAATCGAACCTGGGATCCTGGTGCTGTGAAGCAACTGTGCTAACCACTATGTATGCCCTGCTTCCTTCAAAGATCTATGCATATGCACCCCTAGGTCCTTCAGTTCCTACGCATTCGCCGTACCGGTACTCTCTGGTTCCCGATCCCTCCGCCAAAGAGAATAAATGACTCTGTCTGACCCTCTCATGATTTTGAATACTTCTAACAAATCTCTCCTTAATCTCCTCTCCTCCAAAGAAAGAAGTTCCAACTTCCCCAATCTACCTACAAAGGTGAATTCTCATTCCTGGAATCATTCTCATGAATCTTTTCTGCACTCTCTTTAATGCCTTCACAACTTTCCTGATGTGGTCAACACCACTGGTAACACACTACGTGTATTACGGTACTGCCACTGTGCTACAGTTAACACAGTAAATCCCAGCCTGCTGGCTCCTCCCAGCAGGCGATGTATAATAGTGTATGCTCTCCTGCGCTGCTTCCATTCTGGTTCCAGCTGCAGGAGGCTCAACATCTAGTGCAATAAAGCCTCGATTGTTTCATCATTTCGTCTCATGGTCATTGATGGTACATCAATTTATTGCACTAGAATTTTAGAGACGAATGTCTTAATCAAGCCTGATCGCCTGGAGCTGAACCCTCACACAGCCAACGCCACATCCATCTTCGAGCACTGGCTAGCCTGCTTTGAAGGATACCTCAGAGCATCCACAGAAGCCCTCTCCGACCCGCAGAAGCTCCAGATCCTCTACTCACGGGTGAGCCTACAAGTTCTCCCCCTCATTCGGGACGCGCCCACCTACACTGAAGCGATGGCGCTACTAAAAGGACAGTACATTCGGAATGTGAATCAAGTGTTCGCCAGGCACCTCCTGGCCATGAGACGGCAACCCCTGGGGGAGTCTCAGGATGATTTCTTGCGTGCTCTGCGGATACTTGGTAGGAACTGTAATTGCCAGGCAGTGTCAGCAGTCCAACACACAGAACTGCTGATCAGAGAAGCCTATGTCACGGGCATTAAGTCTAATTACGTTCGCCAGTAGTTATTGGGCGGGGGCACGCTCGACCTTACAGAGACTGTGCAGCTCGCTAACTCCTTAGAAGTGGCCTCCCGCAATCTGGAGTCCTACACCTCCGACCGCGCGGTACCCTCGTGGGCGTCGTGGGCCACACCATCTGCCAACTTGGGTACACCGCAAGCCTGCGCCGTGCGGCAGCCTGCCAACCTCGGAGGGTCCGAATGCAATTTTTGTGGCAAGAGCAAACATCCCAGGCAGCGCTGCCCAGCGCGGAGTGTGACCTGCAACGGGTGTGGCAAGAAGGGTCACTTTGCCTCCGTTTGCCAGGCCCGATTGGTCACTGCCGTTTCCAGGCCCGGCATCATTACACCCCCCACATGCGATCCAGGGGCGCCGCCATCTTCCCCGCTGCCTGCCACGGGCTGCCTGTGGGTGCCGCCATCTTGGATGTCAACACCATATGCGCTCCATAGGCGCCGCCATCTTCGGCACCATCTTGGACCGCGCCTCTGGACCCCTGCTCGCCTGGCCGTTCGCAGGCCATCTCAACCACCGCCGATCAGCTCAACAACTCCCAACATCTTCCGCAGCTCGCCTCCATCACCCTCGATCAGTCTCGGCCCCGCAACCTCTACGGTTGCGTACGACCGCTAAGACGACTGTAAGGATCAACGGGCATGAGACGACCTGCCTCTTCGACTCCGGGAGCACAGAGAGTTTCATCCACCCTGCTACGGTAAGGCGCTGCTCCCTCCCGGTACTCCACGTCACCCCGAAAATCTCCCTGGTCTCCAGATCCCATTCCATGCAAATCCGGGGGTAGTGCGCCGCGACCCTCTCCGTACAGGGCATAGAGTACAGCAATTTCAGGCTCTACATCCTCCCCCATCTCTGCGCTGTCCTGTTACTAGGTCTTGACTTTCAATGCCACCTCCAAAGCCTTACTCTGAAATTCGGCGGACCCCTGCCCCCCCCTCGCCGCCTGTGGCCTCACGACCCTTAAGGTCGATCCACCCTCACTGTTTGCAAACCTCACCCTGGACTGTAAGCCCGTCGCCACGAGGAGCAGACGGTAGAGTGCACAGGACAGGAACTTCATCAGGTTGGAAGTCCAACGGCTTCTGCGGGAGGGGGTCATTGAGGCCAGTAACAGCCCCTGGAGAGCTCAAGTGGTGGTAATTAAGACTGGGGAGAAACACCGGATGGTCATCGACTACAGTCAGACCATCAACCGGTACACGCAGCTCGACGCGTGCCCCCTCCCACACATATCTCACATGGTCAATCAGATTGCGCAGTATCGAGTCTTCTCCAGAGTTGACTTGAAGTCCTCCTACCATCAGCTCCCCATCCGCCCGGAGGACCGCCAATATACTGCATTCAAAGCAGATGGCCGCCTCTATTATTTCCTTAGAGTTCCCTTCGGCGTCACCAATGGGGTCCCGGCCTTCCAGCATGAGATGTAGTGAATGGTTGACCAATACGGGCTGCAGGCCACGTTCCCGTACCTAGATAATGTCATCATCTGCGGCCACGACCAGCAGGACCACGACGTGAACCTCCAGAAGTTCCTCCATACCGCCAAACTCCTTAACCTTACCTACAATAAGGAGAAATGCGTTTTCCGCACCACCCGCTTAGCCATTCTTGGCTACGTCGTTGCAAATGGAGTCCTAGGGCCCGACCCCGACAGCATGTGTGCCCTCCTGGAACTCCCCCTCCCCCACTGCCCCAAGGCCCTGAAACGATTCCTGGGGTTCTTCTCCTACTACACCCAGTGAGTCCCTAATTATGCGGACAAGGCCCGCCCACTCATCAAGTCCACAGTTTTTCCCCTGACGGCTGAGGTCCGTCGGGCCTTCAACCACATCAAGGCGGAAATCGCCAAGGCCACGATGCACGCGGTCGACGTGACCCTCCCCTTTCAGGTGGAGAGCGATGCATCGGACGTGGCTCTGGCCGCCACCTTCAACCAGGCGGGCAGACCCGTGGCTTTCTTTTCCCGCACCCTTCATGCCTCCGAAATTCAGCACTCCTCTGTTGGAAAGGAGGCTCAAGCCATTGTAGAAGCTGTGCAACACTGGAGGCATTACCTGACCGGCAGGAGATTCACTCTCCTCACTGACCAATGGTCGGTTGCCTTCATGTTTAGCAATACACAGCAGGGCAAGATCAAGAACGACAAGATCTTGAGGTGGAGGATCGAGCTCTCCACCTATAACTACGAGATCTTGGATCGCCCGGGGAAGCTCAATGAGCCCCCAGATGCCCTCTCCCGCGGTACATGTGCCAGCGCACAAGTGGACCGACTCCGTGCTCTCCACAATGACCTTTGCCACCCGGGGGTCGCCCGGTTCTTCAATTTTATCAAGGCCCGCAGCCTGCCCTACTCCATCGAGGAGGTCAGGACCGTCACTAGAGACTGCCAAGTCTGCGCCGAGTGCAAGCCACACATCTACCGGCCAAACAGAGCGCACCTGGTGAAGGCCTCCCGCCCCTTTGAGCGCCTCAGCATGGACTTCAAAGGACCCATCCCCTCCACTGACCGCAATGTGTACTTCCTCAATATAATTGATGAGTACTCCCGTTTCCCATTCGCCATCCCATGCCCCGACATGACGTCTGCCACGGTCATCCAGGCCCTGCACAGTCTCTTCACCTTGTTCGGTTTCCCCACCTACATCCATAGCGATCGGGGTTCCTCCTTCATGAGTGATGAGCTGCGTCAGTTCCTGCTCAGCAAGGGCAGGTGGAGAGGTGGACAACCCCCGGGGAAATGGGCAGGTGGAGAGGGAGAACGCGACGGTTTGGAAGGCCATCCTGCTGGCCCTTCGGTCTAGGAATCCCCCGGCCTCCCGCTGGCAGGAGGTCCTCCCCGATGCTCTCCACTCCATCCTGTCGCTCCTGTACACTGCCACCAATGAGACCCCTCACGAACGTGTGTTTGCCTTCCCCAGGAAGTCCACCTCCGGGTCTCGCTCCCAACCTGGCTGACAGTTCCTGGGCCCGCCCTCCTCCGGAAGCATGCGAGGAGTCATAAATCGGATCCCCTTGTCGAAAAAGTCCTCCTCCTCCATGCAAATCCACAATACGCCTACGTGGCACATCCCGACAGGCGCCAAGACACAGTCTCCCTCCGGGACCTGGCACCCGCTGAGTGCCCACCCACAACCACCCCCGACCTGGTACCATCCCCTCCCCCTCCGGTTGCCTCCTCCGCCCCTGTGCCGTTCACCCTCCCACCAGCGACCCTTACCGCAACCCCCACCCCAGCAGGAACTGTCCCCTCACCGGATCCACTACTGGGTGAAGAAGGAGAGGACAACATGCTCCCGGAGTCGCAGGTATCCACATCTACGCCCACACCACAACTGGGACTGAGGCGATCGTGGCGGAGGGTCACAGCCTCCGACAGACTCAATCGGTAATGTTGTTTTTCACCCCCGCTGGACTTTTTTTAAACGGGCTGAATGTGGTAAACACCACTGGTCACACACTACGTGTATTACGGTACTGCCACTGTATTACAGTTAACACAGTAAATCCCAGCCTGCTGACCCCTCCCAGCAGGCGCTGTATAATAGTGTATGCTCTCCTGCTCTGCTCCCATTCTGGTTCCAGCTGCAGGAGGCACAACATCTAGTGCAATAAAGCCTCAATAGTTTCATCATTTTCGTCTCGTGGTCATTGATGGTACATCACCTGAAGTGGGGTGTTCTGAATAGGATGGAATATTCCAGCTGAGGCTGAACAACTGTTTTATACAAGTTTTTGCTTTTATATTTTGTGCCCCTACTTATAAAGCCTTAGGATGCTGTCTGCGTAATGCAGCTCTCTCGACCTGCCCTGACACTTTCAATGATTTATGTGCACATACTTGCAGGTTCCTCTGCTCTTGTGCCCACTTTAGAATTGGACCCTTTATTTTATATTGCCTCTCTGCATTCTCCCCGCCAAAATCAAGCACTTCACATTGCTCTGCATTAAATTTCATCTGCCACTTATCCGTCCATTCCACCAACCTGTCTGTGTTCTTTTGAAGTTCTACACTATCCTCACAATCCGCATTAATTCTAAGTTGTGCATCGCCCGCGGATTTCAAAATTGCGCCCCGTACACCTAGGTCAAGATCATTAATAAATATCAGGAAGAGCTGAGGTCCTAACATTGAGCTCTGGAGAATTCTGCTACAAACCTTTCGGCAGCTTGAAAAACTATTCACCACTTCTTCCCTCTTCCTGTCACTCAGCCAATTTTGTATCCATGATGCTACCGTCGCTTTTCTTTCATGAGCTCTAACATTGCTCACAGGTTTGTTGTGCACCACTTTAAAAAGGATATTAAGGTGCTGGGAGAGGGTGCAAGGAAAGATTTACAAGGATGATACTGTTGCAGTGGTGTTGGTTACAGAATATGTTTGTGAAGGAAGCCTTCATCGTCTTCCGTATGTTACTAACATGTCTTTATTAACAACTTGTAACTATATACATATATACTGCAAAGGAGGCAGGCAAGCAAGCAGCTATCTCCATGTTTAAATAGTCATATGTCTCTGGCCAACACTGCACTGGCCCGGATTCTGGGTAATGTACCTTCTTACATCACTCAGAATTTGGAAAGAATCTGCAGTAGAAATAAATATGTGGAACTCACTGTCACAGGGAGTAGTTGGAAATAATAGTATAAATTAATTCAAGAGGAAACTAGACAGGAATATGAGGGAGAAGGGAATGGATGATTAAAAGAGTAGATTTTGTGGGTGTTTTGAGGCCAAATGACCTATTTCTGTGCCATTATCCTATGCAATTTGGGAAACTTTGTCCAGTGGTGAGAAATGTGTCAGGTTGTCCTGATGCAGGTCCCTGCTATTTATTGGCCCACCTACCCCACCACTCCAAGCCCACTACCCTGGATTTGGATAATTCAGCCCAGGGGGTAAACCGTTATTCAGAAGACATGCATCACATCATCTGTAAAGAGCAGTGAGGGTGCAGTGTCACTACATATAAATGATGGTCTACTGTTTTATTAACATAACCCGAGCAGCTTCAAAAGCCCAGAAGATAAAAGTACATGGCCTTCCAAAAGGGACACATAATTGGCTTGCCAGCAAAGTTGAAGCCCGTGGAATAAAAGGGATGGTGACAACATGAATATGAAGTTAGTGGAGTGACAGGACACAGAAGAGTAATGAACAGTTGCTTTTCATGCTGAAAGAAGGGATAGTTGGTATTCAGATCCAGGAAGCTGAGCAGTAAGGTGAAAGTCGATTTATTTACAGTCACAGAAAGTCTGCCTACATCAGCGAATATACAGAGTACAGTCCCGTTGGAACAACCAACATGCCGGCCCCTGTCCGGCCCGCCCTTTATACTGAGTTCTTATGAGCCGCAGCTAGAGGGGGCCTCTGCCCACTAACGGGGAAACTCATATTCTGAGAGTCCCACGGGGACATCAATCAGGGTATCCCCGTGGACCATGTGGGGGTTATTACACCCCACCTCCCCAAGCCTGAAAGTCCTCCCTCTGCTCAATCTGAGGCGGCCTTCTGCGCTGCTTTGCATGTAGTGGTGCTTCTGCCAGGTGTGTATCGGGTGGTGCAAAACAGTTTTTAGGCTGGCTTTTCTGAGACAATCTTTGGAGGGATACTGCCAAGGATTTGGTTCCGGACACGATGCGGCTGTGAGTGTGGTGAATATATAGTGCTAATAATTCACCAGTGCATTTGTATCATGTTCGGCTGTTGTGTTCATAGAATTTACAGTGCAGAAGGAGGCCATTCGGCCCATCGAGTCTGCACCAGCTCTTGGAAAGAGCACCCCACCCAAGGTCCACACCTCCACCCTATCCCCACAACCCAGTAACCCCACCCAACACTAAGGGCAATTTTGGACACTATGGGCAATTTAGCATGGCCAATCCACCTAACCCGCACATCTTTGGACTGTGGGAGGAAACCGGAGCACCCGGAGGAAACCCACGCACACACGGGGAGGATGTGCAGACTCCGCACAGACAGTGACCCAAGCCGGAATCGAACCTGGGACCCTGGAGCTGTGAAGCATTTGTGCTATCCACAATGCTACCGTGCTGCCCATCTAGCGTTATGTCGTTATGTCGTTAACCCTGTGGGCTCCACCTATGGGCCATTGTGTGGCTTCACCCACAGGGGGATATGTTGGGGCATGTATGGGCTCCACCCATGGCTCCTCCCCTTGAGAGGAAGTATAAAGAGCAGCTGACCTGCAGGCAGTTCCCAGTATTGTACCAGTCGCAGGCAGGCACTGTTCTAAGCTGATTAAAACCACGGTTTACTTCTCCTCGTGCCTTTGAGTGAATTGATGGTCGCATCAATTTAATCAGCTTAAACACAACTATGGAATCAGCCCTCAAACCTGACAGACTGGAACTCAATCCGCAGGCCGCGGAGGCGATGTAAATTTTTACGCACTGGCTTCCATGCTTCAAGGCCTATCTCGCCACATCGTCTACGCCATCCGTCACTGATGAACAGAAGCTGAGCCTCCTCCACGCACGGGTGAGCCATCGCACTTCTGTCCACCTCTACGAGGCCGCCTCCTATGCACATGCCCTCGCGATGCTCGAACACCTCTACATACTGCCTGTGAACGAGGTCTACGCGCGACACATCTTCGCCACTCGCCGCCAGCGCCCCGGGGAGTCGCTAGATGACTACCTACGTGAACTCAAAGCCCTCGCACTCAACTGTAATTACCAGGCCATTACGGCCACTCAGCACATGGAGCTCGCCGTCCGAGACTTCTACGTGGCGGGAGTCAGGTTGAATTATGTGAAACAGCGCCTGCTCGAAAAAGGGGCCCAGGACCTGGAGGACACGGTAAAGTTAGCCACCTCTCTGGAGGTTGCCTTTCAGAGCCTTACTGCGTTTCTGGCCGACCACGCAACCCCCTCGTTGGCCCCCGACCAGAGACTACCCCAGGCCTGTGCCGTGCGGCTGCCCGCCCATCATGGGGGGCTACCCTGCTACTTCTGCGGCCAGCCTCAACACCCCCGGTAGCGCAGCTCGGCCCACAATGCGAACTGCAGGAAGCTGCAGGCGAAAAGGACACTTCGCCAAGGTCTGCCTGGCCAGGTCTATGAACTCTTACTCACAGACCCGATCCTCAGACTCACAATGTGGCAGCGTATCTGCTGACTCCGCCTCCTCACAACACGTGCCATCTTGGCCATCCTCCCCCATGCGGCCGACCATGTGCGATCCATGGGGGCCGCCACCTTGGACGCCATCTTCCTCACCGCCCGCCACGCTCGACCAACGGGGGGCGCCATCTTGGCCGCCATCTGCCACGCCGCTCGACGCGTACGATCTACACGGACAGTCATCGCAGGGCCGCCCCAGCACCTCCGATCACACCGCCGGCTACCCGCAACTCAGCGCGGTCACCCTGGACCAGTCGTGACCCAAGCACCTCCGGAGCTCCATGATGGCTGTCCAGGTTAACGGGCACGAGACGCCTTGCCTTTTTGACTCCGGGAGCACAGAGAGCGTCATTCACCCGGACATGGTAAGATGCTACTCACTCCCAATTTTCCCGACGCAACAAACCTTCTCCCTCGTCTCTGGGTCGCACTCGGTGCAAATCCAAGGGTGCACTACTGCAACCCTAGCGATACAGGGCGCTGAGTACGCTAATTTTAAACTATATGTGCTCCCAGACCTCTGCGCTCCTCTCCTATTGAGACTCGACTTCCAATGTAACCTCAGGAGCCTTACTCTTAAGTTCGGGGGGCCCCTGCCCCCACTCACCATATGCAGCCTCGCGACCCTAAAAGTCGATCCTCCCCCTCTCTTCGCAAACCTCACCGCCGACTGCAAGCCAGTCGCCACCAGAAGCAGGCGGTATAGCATGCAGGACAGGACGTTCATTAGGTCTAAGGTCCAGCGTCTCTTGCGGGAGGGAGTAATCGAGGCCAGCAATAGCCCCTGGAGAGCTCAGGTGGTGGTCGTCAAGACCGGGGAAAAGTTCCTGATGGTAGTTGATTTACAGCCAAACCATTAACCAGTATACGCAACTCGATGCGTACCCCCTTCCCCGGATTGCAGACATGGTAAACCAGATTGCACACTACCGCATGGTCTCCACGGTGGATTTGAAGTCTGCATACCACCAGCTCCCAATCCCGGAGGACCGCCACTACACGGCGTTTGAGGCAGAAGGCCGCCTTTTCCATTTCCTCCAGGTTCCCTTTGGCGTCACGAATGGGGTTTCGGTGTTCCAAAGAGCGATGGACCGAATGGTGGACCAGTACGGGCTGCGGGCCACATTTCTGTACTTGGACAATGTCACCATCTGCGGCCATGATCAGCAGGACCACGACTCCAACCTCCACCGATTTCTCCAAACCGCCCAAAAACTCAACCTCACCTACAACAAGGAGAAATGCGTTTTCCGCACAACCAGACTAGCCATCCTCGGCTACGTCGTGGAAAACGGGGTTCTAGGACCCGACCCTGACCGTATGCGCCCGCTGCTGCAACTCCCCCCTCCCCCACTGCCCCAAGGCCCTGAAGAGGTGCCTTGGATTCTTCTCCTATTACGCCCAGTGGGTCCCCCAGTATGCGGACAAAGCCCACCCACTAATTAAGGCCACCATTTTTCCACTGGCAACTGAGGCTCGCCAGGCCTTCAGCTGCATCAAGGTGGACGTCGCCAAAGCCACGATGTGCGCGGTGGACGAGTCCGTCCCCTTCCAGGTGGAGAGCGATGCATCGGGTGTCGCTCTCGCCGCCACCCTCAACTAAGCAGGCAGACCGGTAGCGTTTTTTTCGAGCACCCTCACAACCTCCGAAATTCGACACTCCTTGGTCGAAAAAGAAGCCCAAGCCATCGTGGAAGCCGTGCGGCACTGGAGGCACTACCTCGCTGGTAGGAGGTTTACCCTCGCCACCGACCAACGATCGGTAGCCTTCATGTTCGACAATACGTAGCGGGGCAAAATCAAGAACGATAAGATCGTGAGGTGGAGGATGGAACTCGGCACCTATAACTACGATATAGTATATCGTCCTGGGAAGCTCAACGAGCCCCCCCAGATGCCCTGTCCCGCGGCACATGCGCCAGCGCGCAAGATGACCGACTATGGGCTATCCACGATGATGTCTGCCACCCGGGGGTCACCCGGCTTCTCCACTACATCAAGGCCCACAACCTGCCCTACTCCACCGAGGAGGTCAGAGCCATGACCAGGGACTGCCAAATCTGTGCAGAGTGTATCGACCGGATAAGGCCCAACTGGTAAAGGCATCCTGGCCTGTTGAACGCCTCCGTATCGATTTCAAAGGGCCCCTCCCCTCCAATAACCGCAATACATACTTTCTCAACATCATAGATGAGTTCTCCCGCTTCCCGTTTGCCATCCCCTGCCCCGATATGACCACTCCCACTGTCATTAAAGCCCTGCATAGTGTCTTCACCCTGTTTGGTTTCCCCAGTTATGTCCACAGTGACCGGGGCTCGTCGTTCATGAGCGACGAATTGCGTCAGTACCTGCTCAGTAAGGGCAACGCCTCGAGCAGGATTACGAGTTAAAACCCCAGGGGAAACGGGCAGGTGGAGAGGGAGAACGTGACGGTCTGGAAGACCGTCCTACTGACCCTGCAGTCCAGGAATCTCCCAGTTTCTCACTGGCAGGAGGTCCTCCCCGATGCACTCCACTCTATCAGGTCCCTCCTTTGCACAGCCACAAACCAGACTCCTCATGACCGCTTGTTTGTTTTCCCTAGGGGAGCTACCTCAGGGGCCTTGCTTCCGTCCTGGCTGAAGACACTGGGACCAGTCCTCCTCCGAAAACACGTTCGGAGCCATAAGACCGACCCCCTGGTAGAGAGGGTCCAGCTCCGACACTCCAACCCACAACATGCTTATGTCGAACACCCCGATGGCCGACAAGATACCGTCTCTCTCCGGGACCTGGCGCCCGCAGGCTCCACCACCACCACCACCACCACTGCAGCCCCGACACTATATCCCGTCCAACCTACCATGCCCAGTGCACCCACCCCTATATGGCTCCCGCGCTCCCTCCCACCTGCCACACCCGTCCACAGGAATGAAGGTCCAGAAGAGCCGCTCCCGGAGTCCAAGCCTATGCCCCCATACATATGAAAAAAGCTTATTCACAAAACTAGTAATTTAATATTATTAAGAGAGCCTAGACGTTTTCTCCAAACTGATTTAATAATCTTAATTGCCACAAGTAGGCTTACATTAACACTGCAATGAAGTTACTGTGAAAGCCCTTAAGTCGCCACATTCCGCCGCCTGTTCGGGTACACAGAGGGAGAATTCAGAATGTCCAATTACCTAACAGCACGTCATCCGGGACTTGTGGGAGGAAACCGGAGCACCCGGAGGAAACCCACGCAGACACGGGGGAGCGTTCACACTCCTGTTATGGGCCAGGGTTTAGAGAACACCAAAGTATATCATGGAGTTCACCTGACCCACAGCTTTTAATAGATTTTGTTTATGGGGAGCACAAGGGCCCACTTTACGGGTGTGATGCAACAGAGACCTTAAGTAGTTTTAAAACAAAACAATGTTTATTCTATGAATCCAGTTAACATTTTATAAACCCACAGTAAACATCTTACCAACTACCAACCCTGATAACCCCCCAAAAAGAAACAGTACTCTATAGGTGACTCTTAGTTACTTTCCTAACAACATCCATAAGCCAAAACACTTTTTAACAAAGATAGTAGGGTTGCATTCTTTACAGAAACAGTTATCACTTTTAAATTATCAAGTGATCTAAACACCTTGTTTAACATACAGAGAGAGACCAGTATACATCTGCTTAGTTTGAATGCAGCTCTCCAACTGAAAGTGAAACTAAACACAGGGCCAAAAAGAGGTTCCAGCTCAAAACAAAAGTAAAAATCAGAGACAGAGCTCAGCTCCACCCACGCAATGACATCACTGCAGCCACTTGATAAAACACACTTTTCTTAAGGGGACTCTCACATGACACTCCGCACAGACAGTGACCCAAGCCGGGAATCGAACCTGGAGTTGTGGAGCAACAGTGCTAACCACTGTGCTACCGTGCAATACCTTTCTGTGGGGTCTGCGGCTTGAGTTTTGCTTCTGTTCCATAGTTAGAATTTTAACTTGAGTGTTGGGTGCCAGGGACATCTAGCTCTTTAATACATTTGGTGTTTGAGGAACAGAGATGTGTTAGTAAGATTTATAGTTATCATCATGCACCAGCGGAACTACAATTACCAGGCTTCTTCATGAAAACCAACTCAAATTTAAAACATAAACCATATTTTCTAAATCATGGTGGTAACTGAAAATTATTTGGCTTGAATTTTCAAGCCATTCTTGCCGGAAGGATCTTCCTGTTTAGTTGATGTGGGTGGGGGGTGCATAGAACTGTTGACAGTGATGGGTCAATGGTGGGCCACCGCTACCGCTGTAAAACACGTCATTAGGGTGCACGGAAAATCCTGCCCAAAAAGGAGGGGATAAGGGCGGTGGAGAACTATAACCGCTATGGGAAGTAGAACAAACAATACGTTGCATGATAATGAATGACAGAAAAACAGATTTGGAGAAAGAAAGGAGAAAGTCATTTGAATCTGAAGCGAATTTTGTAAATTATTTCTTAAATAGCCCACCAATATTCTACCAGTGAGATGCATACATTTCAGTATCATTAAGATTTATAAAGTGTGCTGTATTACAGCTGTGAACAAAATGCACTCTCGTTAGGTTACGCCAGGATTGTGGAAAGCATTAGAAACCACAAATCATGTTCCAGATAATCCATAAGCAGTGCCAGCAGAGACTCAGCAGCTCCATTTAAAAACAAATGACCAAAGCCATATTACTTGTATATAACATAACAACATTTAGCAGCTTAACACCAGTCACTAGACTTGAAAACATAAGGATAAATTTCTGCTTCTGTGTGTCCAATATGGATGCTCATTCACTGGAAGTGTACAGTATAGAACAACGCAAGCAGTTATTTTCTCTTCATTTATTTTACTGGAGAGACAATTGTTTCCCAATTTTCACTCGTGGCAATTGAGACCTCAAGCCAAAAGCACAGAAGTTGAAAATCTACCCAATATTTCATCGTGCGAGGCACTTTGAAAGCATTTGACGACATTCTAAAGGTTCTACATAAACATATTTCGCTCTGAATGCCAACATTTAGCACATGCCAACAGTATGGCTAAATAAATTATGCATGTTATTCCATGATGGTAGGAAAGTAGTAATTTTGACATATTGCTGAAAAGAAAGACATCATGTTGAAATTTTTAGCATTGAACTCATCAGGAAAAAAAATCAAGAATAACAAATTTCAAACAATTCATTGTACAGAGAAAAGGGTATTTATTTGCTCACCTTGCATGCTTGACTCAGAAATAGAGTGCCTGAATGCTGTCCTGTGGGACAATGGCTATCCTGATCAGATCATTGTTCGCTGTGCATTGTGCAAACTCACAAATGAGCCAATGACTGCCTCATTCAGACATGAAAAATGCCTGGTTTACCTCAACTTACCCTGAAAAGGCCGAGTACCTCAAACATTTGGACAGATTAAGGATACCATTTCATGCTGTTACTATGCAGTGGCTACATGAATGGTACTGTCCATTGATAAGATACCGGACCAGACCCCAACAGTTGCAAGGATACTGGACAAGAACACCAAACAATTTTTTAAGTTTGTAAAACTGTGAGGAAAGGGTACTTCACTCCAGGAATGAAGACTCTGACTAATTGATATCTTTTATGTTAAAATAAACTTTAATTTAAATGCAGAATCAGCCAAATTAATATCCAAGAAAATAGCAGGGATTAGTTTAGCACAGTGGACTAAACAGCTGGCTCATAATGCAGGACAAGGCTAGCAGCGTGTGGTTCAATTCCCAGACCAGGCGCAGAATGTGGCAACTATGGGTTTTCACAGTAACTTCATTGAAGCCTACTTGTGACAATAAACAATTATTATTATTAGCTTTACAATTATCAGTTAAACAGTTCTTAACCAAAAGGGCATGAACTACTGGCTGCGTCCTGCTGGAGCTGGAGCGAGACAAAGCTGGTAGATTCCAGCAGAGGCCTCCCCCTGGATTCCTGACAGCCATTATACCTCGCGAGATGTAACCAGATCTCGCAAGATGTTGCGAACTGGGTCCCGCCCACAATAGGTGGGATCCAGTCTTGCACTGCTAACTGATGTAAAGAACCCACTTAGCCATGTTGCCGCCTTATCATCATAGAATTTACAGTGCAGAAGGAGGCCATTCGGTCCATCGACTCTGCACTGGCTCTTAGAAAGAGCACCCTACCCAGGCCCACACCTCCACCCTGTCCCCATAACACAGTAACCCCAGCTATCCCCATTACCCAGTAACCCCACCCAACGCTAAGGGCAATTTTGGACACTAAGGGCAATTTAGCATGGCCAATCCACCTAACCCGCACATCTTTGGACTGTGGGAGGAAACCGGAGCACCCGGAGGAAACCCACGCAGACATGGGAAGAACGTGCAGACTCCGCACAGACAGTGACCCAAGCCGGGAATCGAACCTGGGACCCTGGAGCTGTGAAGCAATTGTGTTACCCACAATGCTACCGTGCTGCCTATCTAACGGGCACCGGGCATCTACTGGCCTCATTGAGGGGACTCCAGCCAGGCACTATTCAGCACTGGCCCCCAAACATGGGGATTAGGCAGAGAGCCTGGGGGCTCTCCTAGGCAATCAGAGGCTCCCAGGTGGTTGGCCTCCAGGCAGGGTGGCACCCTGGCATTGCTGGTGCTACACGGGCATCTTGGCACTGCCAGTCTGGTACCCTGGCAGTGCCACCTGGGCAGCCAGGCAGTGCCACATGGCTGAAAGCCTTGGGTGCCCAGATGGCAGTGCCAGGCTTGCATTTTACTTGTGTCAGGGAGCAGGCCCGGGGGTTCCGTGTCTGTGTGAGGTGGGGTGCGGAGGGAAGACCTGAGCACCCCCTTATTAGTGAGTTGGAGGCTTCACATCAGGGGATTGAGAGATCGGGATGCCATCTTTAAATGAGGTCCCGATCTCTTCCTGCACAGAGGAGCTACTCCGTGCAGGAAATGACGCCTGGTGCAACCTCGGGGGAGTGGGGGTTGGGGTGTCCCTGTTAGGGCACTGAAAAAACAGAGTGCCATTAGATAGAGGGGTTGTTCCCAGTGCTACAAGCGCTTGGAGCTACCCTGCTAATCCCGGCCAGAGCAAATCTGTTTTTTTTTAGTTAGAATGCGCCCAAGGAAAAACTTAAACTTACTATCTGTTCCTCCTACTAACTCCAAGTAAGTAACCCAATGCAGCTCAAATGGTGATTAAAAATAAGGTTAACAAACAGATTACTTCTTTACATGTGTAGACATTTGGAAAGAGTTGCTTCCAAGAGTAGACTCAGTGTACCTCTGCTCAACCTAGCAGCATTTGGTAAAACTGCTGTTCAACTTAAAATCCTTGGGCGGGTTTCTCTGACCCTCAGGCTAAGTGTTGACGCCGTCGTAAACAGGCCCCAGGAGCAGTGATTCTGAGCCCCTCAGCAGGCCAGCAGGGCACTGGAGTGACCCGTACTGCTCCAGCTGCCGATACCGGCTTCAAATGGGCGCCACAGGTCTGCGCATGCGCGCTGCGACCGGCGTGGTTGCGCGCATGTGTGGTGACTTCCTTCTCCGTGCTGGCCCCGACGCAACATGGCGTAGGGCTACAGGGGCCGTCGCGGAGCAAAAGGGGCCCCCAGCCTGAGAGGCCGGCCTGCCGATCGGTAGGCCCCGATCGCGGGCCAGGCCACAGCGAAGGCCCCTCCCGGGGTCGGACACTCCCTCCCCTCCCCCACCAGGCCATCCCCGAAAGGATGCACGGTGAGGTCCCGCTGCATAAGACCACACGTGGACGGCGCCGGTGGGACTCGGAATTTTTTTGCGGCCACTTGGCCCATCCTGGGCGGAGATTCACCGGGGGAGGGCTGCGTAGATTCGCGCCCGGCCCGGCGATTCTCCGGCCCGGCATGGGCTGAGAGAATCCCGCCCCTTCTCTCTTGTCAGACTCAAATCTTATGGCAAATTGCAAAACTGCAGGAAGACCTGGCTCTTCCCATTAATTACATCATCCTTATCCTACTTAAATGCCACATGACCTGCTTAGCTAGGGCTAATTACAATCCCTCATAAAGTATCTACTCTCCAGGGAATCTCCAGCAATTGTAACAATATTCCATTAGACGCTTATCTGTAATCAAATAAGTAATTAGAAACCATGGTTGCCTCACTTTTTTACAACTTCTTAATTACTGCTTCAGCAGACACACAGTCTGGATATGATAACCTATGTTCTTTAATAATATTACTGCAACAAATATACCTTAACCAGGCTTTAAAAAAATCTTACTGTGACAGATATAGAATACAATATATATACCTATTTCTTATTATTCATTACATCACAAATAGGACACTGCTGTCATTCCAAAAGGGAATTTTGCCTACCAAACGTTTGAGCAACATAATCTCAAGATGGGATTCTCTATCCCATAATCTAAGTACTCATGCCAGCAAAGAATCGGGACTAGTACCCACTGGGGCTAGGAGAGCACTGACACTGTGAAAATATTTTTAGGGAATTGGGTTTTTCGTGCCACTCTGTAGCATGTCAGGATCCGTGCTGCAATAAAGAGTGGGAGGACCTAATCTCTCGGACAGGTCCAACAACTAAAGGGCGCTCTGATCTCCATTAGCTGCTGCAGCTCCCCCCCCCCCCCCACCACCCCGGATTGCAGGCAGGGCACCACCCCATCTTAATCGCTGACAAGGCAACTTCCCTCAGGACCTCCTCTTCAGCTCTCCCAATTCAGCTCCCCGCAACACCAAGACCTCCCAGGACCCCTTTTTAGTCCCATCATTCCACCCTTTAGGTCACGCCCCTTGGCAGTGCCAACCTGGCACCTTTCTGTCTGAGCACTAGCAAGGTGCTAAGAACCCTCCCAACATTAATCGCCAGGGTGCCAAGGGGAGTCCTTCCTGGGAGGTGGGGGAGGTCAGGGGGGCTTGTGCTGAGCTGGAGGAACTCAGGTCGGGGGTCTTTCCTGGGTCGGGGCTCCTTTTGCTGCTCATAGCATCTCATAGAATTCCTGTAGTGCAGAAGGAAGCCAATTGGCCTGTCAAGTCTGCACCGATCCACTCCACCCTATGCATAACCCCCGTAACTTAACCTGTACATCCCTGCACACTAAGGGGCAATTTTAGCATGGCCAATCCATCTAACTGCACATTTCAGAACTGTGAGAGGAAACCTGATCACCTGGAGGAAATCCACGCAGACACAGGGAGAACATACAAACTCCACACAAGTCACACAAGGCCGGAATTGAACCAGGGTTCCTGGCGCTGTGAGGCAGATGTGCAAACCACTGTGCCACTGTGCCACCCAAACTGTAGTTTTTACAAACATTAAACTGTCACTCAGTATGTAAAAGTTACAATTTTCCCATAAAAAGTAAACATTTTCTCCTCTGGACCCCTTCAAACAGTAAGCCAGTCAATGTGAAACAAAGTTTTCTTGTAATAAAGTGAAAGTCATCCCATCTGTACCCCTTCAAAAAGTCTGTCAGTATGTAAAGTTAAAAGATCTGTACGATGAAGACGAAAGTTATGCTTGTAACCACCTTTGAAGTGGTTTTCACACAGCCAATTTCATTGCCTTGAAGGCAGTGTGTATGGCTAGGAGGCTGAATGGTTTGAACTGGATTGTTTACATTGAAATTCAAATTCCATTGCCTACTAACAGCATTGTGATTGCCAGCTCACTGGAACTGCAAAGCGATGGATCAGATTGTTTATTTGTATAGTTCTGCAGGGATCCATTAAGTCAGGCAAGCAGTTGTTTCTCTAACTGCAATTTGTTTTTATGAGTCTCCTATTTGTTCTTGAGTGTTTCATAGAAGGTGAAGGGGCAGCTGTTTTAACCTCAAGATCAAAGAGTCGGTGGGAGCGTCGAATTACATGGAAGGAATTCCCTCCGCAACCAGACACAATTTTACAGTGGGGAATTGGGGGCAGAAGGGGCCTTGGCTGGGAAACCCACCCATGCCCTTAATAAGGCCCTCAAGTGTCTATTTAATCGGCACTTAAGGGCCTATACCCCCCTGCCCCGCCTCAATTTTTGGTTGACGTGCACCAGTTGGAGCAGGGTGCAAATAGGAACAAGTCTTAACCCATGATCTCGGGTGGGAAGTGGGGATGCCCATTTCAGATTTGGACTGCCCTTCTCTCAGGAATCTGGGAGCTCTGGCCCTTGCTAATCCCTGCACTACCCCAAACCCCCACCCCTGGCCTACCCTCGACATTGAGCACCTACCTCACCCCACAAGGCACCCTCTACACTCTCGCCCATGGAGCCCCTGGTACCTAACTGAGGTGTGGTCCTGGGACTTAGGCTCGGAGACTGCAGTACCTCTTCTGGCCACTGCAGCGCTGTGCCTAGAGCGTCTGGAGAGCTGTTGGCCAATCTGATTGGCCAAATACTCTTCAAGGCAGGACGTCCGTTCAAGGGTGGCCAAAGGCCTGCCTGTTGCCAATCAATGCTCAATTGGACATAAAATGGCAATGATCCTGTTAGAGTTGGTGGGACTTAATTTCCTGCTGACTCTCAGGGTGGCGGGCACTGATTAATCTGAAAAAATAGGTCAAGCACTTGTTCACTGCAAACAAAAGGAATATGTTCAAGCCTTGTACCTCTTTTTATTTACCCAGGTGCTTGAGGAGCCTTTAGTTTCCTATTTGGTAACAGAAACATAGAAACAAAAATAGGAGCAGGAGCGGACCATCTGGTCCATTGAGCTTGCTCTGCCATTCATACGTGATCGTGAATCGGACTTCTCAAAATGCGGTTCTGATGCCTGTATTGCTCTGGTGGTGCAGTGCAGTACACTCCCAGAGGGTCTCCCGCTTTGTGGTGGCTGCTGTGCCCTCCACAACCTGGCACAGCAGCGGGGCGACATGCTGGAGGAGAAGGGACATGCAGTCTCATCTGAGGAGGAGTCGGAGGCAGACCAGGAGGGGCTGAAGGATGAGCCTGGGGAGGAGTCAGAGAAGGGGCAAGAGGATGGATGATATGTGGTGGCAAGGGTCTGACATGCCGGGAATATCAGGGAGGCACTCATCCTCACAAGATTCACATAGGACGAGGCTATGCCCGTCAGCTCAAACCACCCCCCATTTCAGTCCTCCCCCCCCCCCCAACCCTCCCATTTCCCTTCTTCCCCATCCCCCAATTTGCCTCCTACTTCCAATTCCCTGCATTTCCCTCCTTCCCCCTAATCCTCCCCCATTTCCCTCCTTCCCCCTTGTTATAACACTCAGGCATGTCACAAGATCAGGACTGTTAGATTCCAAGTGACCTCCTCTGAATATGAGTTCCCCTGTTAACGAGTGGGGCGGAGTTTCCCCCCTAACTGAGAGCTCGGGCTAGATTCTCTGCCCCACCGTGCCACATTTCCGTTTCACCCCGCCGGCGGGATGCTCCGTTACACCGGCTGGTCAATGGGGCTTCCCATTGTGGGGCAGCCCTACGTCGTCCGGAACCCCCCGGGCTGCCGGCAAAACGGAGCATCCCGCCGGTGGAGAATCCAGTCCCAGCTCTCTAGTATAAAAACCCTGGCCTGGAGGCAGGTAGGGAGGAGGTCCTTCAAGGAATTGAGAGTATAATGGCGTGAATAAATAGAATCTTTGTTTTCTACCTGGCTGATCCATGTGTGCTGATTCTACACCCATCCTTCCCTCAATCTCCCCCCTCCCCCAAATTCCCTCCCTCAATTCTTTTCCCACAATCCCCCCTCCCCCCCCACCCCCCCACCCCCACCATCACACCACCCCCTCCCTGATCACCCTTTCTTTTCCACCCTCCAAAGATCTGTGTAACATCACCCCAGGGTGATGGGCCTGTTTTGGCACTGTTAGCGGGTCAATATACAAGGCAAGAGAGCAATCATAACTCACTGTGAGGATGGCTCTGGTGCTCTTCAGTTCTGTCTTTCTGCTGACAGCACACTCACATCCACTCTCTGAACGGGATCTGCATCTGGACGTTTGATCTTGGACCACTATGCCTGGGGTGAGTGGGAAGAGTGGAGGGCAACAGGGGCTGGGGGCGGGGGCTGGCCCACTGCGAAGATTAACATGACAGAAGCTTCAAGTGTATGAGGTATTACATGTTTTAATAATGAACATTTGACATTTCTGTCATGATATTCAGACATGCAGATAATGATATACAGACAGGCATAGACAGGCAGCTAATGAACACAGAGAACAGGACATGACCAATGAACAGGCAGGACACTCAGGGGTAGTATCTCACTATAAAAGGCACGACGCACTCATACTCCGCCTCTTTCCACAGGCGACACTTAGAGAGTAGGACAGGGGCAGATCAGAAGCATCACACCCATCACGTGGCTTAGAGTAGACTGGTTAGTTAGACTGAGTTACTATAGCAAGATTAGCAGGAGAGTTGAACTCATAGAGAACTGTGCTAATGGTTCAATAAATCACATTGAACTTACTTCAATGTCTGGAGTATCTTTTGGTCAAAGCTGCATTGAGTTGCAGCCTGTGTTATCCCAGAGTACATAAGACATCGATTTCCATTTCCCTTAGCTACAGATAGTGACATACAGGTAGCAGGTCATTGACTGCTGTCTCCCTTGGATGTTCCTTCCTCAAGTACACAACTGTTCCATCTCTCATGCCTCACCATCTTCTCTAATCTTCATCTGTCCTGTCTCATAAGGCTTAGCACCATCCCTTATATGCTTATGGGACTAGCTACCCCTAGTGGCTCTCTGTATACATTTCATAACCCGTGCATTGCCTTCATGTATGATAATACCACAGCAACGTCTTCAAAAAACTCCACTAGATTTGTCAAACGTGACTTCTCTTTTGTACGTCTATGTGGACTTTGTCTAATCCCGTTGATATTTTCTAAATGTCCTTTATAATAGAATCTAGCATTTTCCCGACTACTGATGTTAGGATAACCAGTCTGTAATTTGCTCTTTTCTTCCTCCCCTCTTTTTAAAATAATGGGGTTGCATTTGCCACTTTCTAGTTCTGTGGGGACTGTTCCAGAATCTACAGAAGTTTGTAAGGTGCCAATCAACGTGTCCACTATTTTGATGGCCACCTCCTTTAGCACCCTGGGATGTAGATTATCAGACCCTGTGGATTTATCATCTTTCAGCCCCTTTAATTTCTCCAGCACTATTTTTCTCTTAATACTAATTTCCTTCAATTCCTCCTTCTCACGGGATCTTTGCTTATCTAACATTTGCGTAAAGTTATTTGTGTCTTCCTTTGTGAAGACAGAACTAAAGCAGTTGTTTAATTGCTATGCCATTTCTTTGTTCTCCATGATCAATTCTTTATTTCCGAATGTAAGAGACTCACATTTGTCTTCACTAATCTTTTTCTTTCTACATTCTTAGAGGAGCTTTTACAATCCGCTTTTATGTTCCCTGCAAGTTTACTCTCACACTCTATTTTCCCCCTCTTAATCAATCTCATCGTCTTTGTTGAATTCTAAGCTGCTCCCAATTCTCAGGCTTGCTGCTTTTTCCAGCAACTTTATAAGATTTGGCCAATCAATTATTGTGATTGTTTGAAATTTGGCATTCTTGTGTTGTTCCTGATGAGTGCAAGTTGAAAAGCTTCAGCGGCATGTCTCTCTTTTCAGCAATACTCAAGTTCTGTACTCCCAAGTGACCATTTATATTAAGGGGCTGAATATAGTTGGTTCCTATGAGTGCTTCCCATAACATTGATATACAGCACTTCCATTACATCAAGGAAGGCTCACTGCAAAATTCTTCCTCATATAAAATCTTTCCAGACTCAGTACTCAAAAGAAATCTTAAGTGCAGCCCCTGCATTCAAACTACCAATAATTGCTTAGTGGGAGTCATTACTATAGCACATCATTTGTATCTAGTGTATATATTTTATTGTGCTGTGGTTTCAAAGTACCTATTTGATTAATTGAAAAGCCAATGACAGCATTGAGAGCATTTGTGTGGAAGGTTTATTTTATTAATTATAAGGTATGAGAATTGAATGGCTTGATCTTAAATAGCAGAGGTGTTGTTTCAGCTCCACTTCAGTCCTCTCTGACGTTTTTGCTCAGATAACACCACCAGGTTTTGCTTTAATTCTCCTTGTGTGATTAACTTGCGGTGCCCTTGCATTATTTAGTATGACAGGATCCCGCTCACAGATTGTAATGAGACTCTATTTTATCATTCAGGTTTCTCCTTGCATTAATTTACTTCTTGGCATATTTCTGTCTGATGAATCAAAGATCTTGCAATTCAAGGACTCATCCTCTGGACGATTAGGGTTTCGACAGTCGTTTGTCTCTTTCTTACAGACTGGAGTTTGAGATATTTGACTTAAATAGTCAGACATCAGTGCATGCTGAGCAGATTATCTTATCCCCTTCTGAAGTGGAGTGGTTTAGCAATGGGAAAATGTTTTATTGTGTTGCTGTACTACACATAATAGGAGTTTGTTCACTATTTCCATCCATGTAACTTTTTTCAGAGTACTGTGGTCACACAGCTTTATTACAAAGATCTGGGGCGAAATTCTCCGGAAACGGCGCGATGTCCACGGACTGGCGCCCAAAACGGCGCAAATCAGTCGGGCATCGCGCCGCCACAAAGGTGCGGAATGCTCCGCATCTTTGCGGGCCGAGCCCCAATCTTAAGGGGCTAGGTCGGCGCCGGACGAATTTCTGCCCCGCCAGCTGGCGGAAAAGGCCTTTGGTGCCCTGCCAGCTGGTGCGGAAATGACATCTCCGGGCGGCGCATGCGCGGGAGCGTCAGCGGGCGCTGACGGCATCCCCGCGCATTCGCAGTGGAGGGAGTCTCTTCCGCCTCTGCCATGGTGGAGACCGTGGCAGAGGCGGAAGTGAAAGAGTGCCCCCATGGCATAGGCCCGCCCGCGGATCGGTGGGCCCCGATCGCGGGCCAGGCCACCGTGGGGGCACGCCCCGGGGCCAGATCGCCCCGCGCCCCCCCCCAGGACCCCGGAGCCCGCCCGCGCTGCCTTGTCCCGCCGGTAAGGTAGGTGGTTTAATCTACGCCGGCGGGACAAGCGTTTTAGCGGCGGGACTTCGGCCCATCCGGGCCGGAGAATCGCACGGGGGGGCCTGCCAACCGGCGCGGCGTGATTCCTGCCCCCGCCGAATCTCTGGTGCCAGAGACTTCGGCAACCGGCGGGGGCGGGAATCGCCGGGCCAGCCCCCGGCGATTCTCCGACCCGGCGGGGGGTCGGAGAATCTCGCCCCAGAATGTCATTGTGGGTTTTCGGGACTAGGGTGTGTTGGGATGAAATATGGTCCCTGAACCTGCACTTGGTGGGAGTGGGCCTGGCGCAGTGAAGGAAGCCTCCTAATTGACTGCCTTCAGGCCCTGCTTTCAATTAAGAATGGTGGACGACCTTCTGATGCTTCCAGCCCAATCAACGGGCTGGCAGCTCTGAAGCCTCAGTACTGCCATTGGGAGAGGTTGACAGGAAAGAGATCAGGGGTCGCCTCCAAGCCCAGGATCAAAGAGAAAATCCCTCCGGGGGAATGTTAAGACTGCAGGAGTTGCCTGTCCTGCCTGCAGCCCCCACTTTGGGCCATGAAGCCTCTGGCTCTGATGGTCATGTACAAGGCTTTCTCCTAGAAGCTGATGGCCCCTTTTAAGATGTCACAGAGAGTCCACACCGAACTGTAACACGGAAACATAGGTTTATTTACAAGGCAATAACACTGAGCTCCTGATAGTTCCCAACTGGGTCTTAACAGATTGGTGTCAAACTGGCCGACCTTATATACAACATAGGTTGAGTTTCCCTCGCCCCTTTAACAGGGAAGCTCGTACTCTGCAAGGGACAAGGGGAAAACAATCATTCCCACCCCGTAAGTCCCGTGCAGGTTATGACAGCCGCCTCACATATTGCCGGCCATTGGCAAAATGGAGGTGGCCCATAAGATGGCCTGTAATAGAGCTTTTAATTATAAAAACTACCATTATCAAAATGCCCTGGAAATCTTACAAAATATAACTTATCCAGGTCTCTTCTGGCCTTGGATTTTGTCTCACACCAGTTTTGCCCATGTGGGGTATCAGCGACAAATGGTTATGCAATATCTCCAACGCTTGTCACGTGCAAAGTGTGTCCTCTTGTTAGAACTCAGATACGTCCCTTCCAACAGCGAAAAGAGAAATCTGAGGGCGACTTGATATTCTGAAAGGATAAATTATTAGAAGGACAGAAAATGTTCCCACTTGTGGGGAAGTCCAGAATTCGATGTCATATGCCGAAGAGAGTCATTAACAAATCCAAGAGGGAATTCAGGAGAAATCTCTTTACTCAGCGAATAGAACGTGCGACCATAAGGTATGGAATTTGCCAGGCTTTCCCCACACCCCTGCACCGGGTTTTCCTGTGGCGAAGGGTGGCTCGGATTTGACTGCCGATGGGATGTTCTGGTCCCACTCGAGTCAATGGCAATCTGTGTGGCTTGCTTGTCTCAATGTCGCCGATCCTGTGGTGGGGTTCGGGGTCGACTTTGGCTAGACTGGAAGATCCCGCCGGTAGGAAGGGTGTAGCGATCTACCATGTGAATTTGGTGGCACTTGCGAGCACTAAAACTTAGTAGGAATTTGAGTTAAAACTTCTCGGATGCAAATAAGAATCATTTATTGCCTCTATTTGATTACAACTGATAGTCACTTAAATCTTATTCTCTAATAAGCCCGGCTAGCAAAAAGGACTTAAAGAGAAGCAACTTGTACACAATTTAACTTGCAAATAATACAGAAATGGTTTCTTGCTTACGGCAAAACAGCTTGCATTTACTTCAAGAGTTAGAGTGGAAAAGTGAAAGTATGAAAAATAGAGACAGCAAATAGTTCAGATCAAAGTATAGGATGATTCCAGAATAAAGATGGCCGTATGGACCCTCATGGTTGTACAAAATCATATCAGTCTTTAGCCATCTATCTACACCCCTATGTAATCCTAAATGGTTTGGGTTAGTATCAAATGAGTTTGATTTGACAGTTAGCTGTCAATCTTTGTAGCCATCTGGCATGGCCACTTCCCGATTACAAAATGGACACTTTGCAAAGATTGCAGGGAAAATGGACAATACTGAGAAAACAAGCAGGTTCAGGGTTTGTCTGTATATTGGAGCCGCAGCTCCCAGACAAGACCAAAACAGTAGGCCCATTAGCAGGGTCTGGTTTAGCACACTGGGCTAAATAGCTGTATTTTAAAGCAGACCAAGGCAGGCCAGCAGCACGGTTCAATTCCCGTACGAGCCTCCCCGGACAGGCGCTGGAATGTGGCGATTAGGGGCTTTTCACAGTAACTTCATTTGAAGCCTACTTGTGACAATAAGCGATTTTCATTTCATTTCATTTCATTAGCATACTAATGGCCCATCTCCAGGAACAAAAGAGTAACATTTGAGTAACCGATACTAAGACAGACACCCCGGCGCCAGAGGAGACCGAAACAAAGCAGGCCAACGGCCACCTAGGACACGCCCAGCCATCAGGGCACTCACCCCTTTATTGGACGAGATCAATATGAATGATCAAGAAATGGCCCAATTGATTGGGGCCAAGTTCAAGGCCCGCCCAAAAGAGCGCGAAGCCCCTTTGGGTATAAGAAGGAGCCCCCAAGAGAGAATCGTTCTCTTGGACCCGGCTCTCACCGAGGAGAGACCTGTCCACCAGCTGCACCAGAAGCAAGTAAGTCCAAGGTCAACGCACGCTACCAGACAGATGACCTTAGCTGTTCCCCTTTACCAGTTCGACCCCAGCAGCCTCAGAACCGAACAACGGCCATTGTTCCTCTCACTGAGTGGGCGCCCGAAGGTAAGTATAGGTTTTAGCAGTAGGGATAGTTTAGTCTGTAGAGCTTCGTGCATGAGTATATTTAACTGGGTGTGTAAATAGATAAGCATTGACTTTGAACTAACTAACTGGTGTATCGAGTCTTTGATCAGTATTCGGATTTGAAACTTGTGGCGGTATCGAAAAATACCTGGCGACTCTAGAGCAAACGTAATTAGAATTAAGGAAGGCGACCATATTGACCGCCATCTTCAGAGCCAACCAAAGAGAGCAACTTTTACTGGCGACTCAGCCGGGACTCGACCTAGAAGTGCCTAGTCACTCCGAGAGAACCCAAATTTGAATTGGATTCCAATTGGAAACAGAAAAACCATAAGTGTGAGAATGACACTGATCAAACCTCCGAGATTCGGAAGTGTGTTAATGCAGGCATACTAACAAGGATATCAGGTAAACCTGAGAGATTTTGTTGCGTAAAACTGTTGGGAGTTTTGGAGGCTGGAAATTAGCGTAAGCCGTACCTGTGTTTACATCGCCCCTTTATCACCCCCTGTTCCAAATTCAGTAGAGAACCCAGAGATAGACAGAAAGTCACAATGAAGGCAATGGAACGCCTTATGAACCCCCAACAATTCGAGGTCGCAGTGACCAGTAGAGTAGGACAGTGTCCCGTATGGGAAGAAGAGATCAGAAAATCTCTCAAAGGGAAAGGATGGCCCCTTTGGAGTGAATTCTGCGACGAAACAGGTCCCAGGAGTAAAGGACAAACTTAGTGGGAGAACCTGTCAGAGATTCATAAGAAGAGCTTGGGGAAAGCTCGCAAGCCGATGGCAATTGTGTCCTGCTTGGCACAATTGCGAGGCACAGAGGAGGTCGTTCGGAGGCTCCGTAGAGAGATTGAGGAGAGAGACAGAAATAGTGAGGGAAATGTGAGCAAATTTGAGAAAGAAAATAAGGAGTTAAGAGAACAGTTAGCAATGAGGGACAGAGAGGTGGATGATGCGAAGAGGGCACACCAGTCTTGTCTCACCCATTTGAGTAGTTTTCAGACCCAGTACGATAAGGCCAGCAGGACACGCAACGTGCGGTCTTGGTAAGACAAGAAACCGAGCAACAGGTAGAGCAATTGCAGAAGGAGTGCAATGATTTAAAAGCAGCCCTACGAGCGCTCCACACTTCCACGACAGAACAAAGGCAGAGCTCCGTAGATCACGCAAAGTGCCGGAAGCAAATTGCAGAATTGCAATCTCTGCTTTCTGTCCAGAATGGGTTTCAAAGTACGTTTGGACCCCAGTTAGACCAGGAAAATGGCCCCGATTGGCAGGAGCTAAATGAAACTGCCCACAGATACGTACATGGGACATGTACGCAAGAAAAACCCCAGAAAAGGAAAGCACCCCAACCCCCGACTGAACAGGCAGAACACACCCCCATGAACCCTGTAATCACACACCGCAGGGCCGCAGCAGAAGGAAACACAGATTTCCTATACACAACCCTGTTAACCGTAACCCAATTACGGGCCGCGTGTGGAAAAATTACACCGTTCCTCCCCACATCAGACCCCCATCAGTTTTTCACTAGAGTTAAACAGCAGGCTACCATGTACGGCCTGGACGAAAAGGAGCAAGTGAAGCGCAGTTTTAAGCCTCGACCCTTCAGTCGTGGCAGCCCTTCCCAACCCACAGAGTGTGGCACACTCCAAAAAATGCACACAGCGATCCTGGATGCGATCGGCTATAACAGAGGAGACCCCGAAGAAGGCCTAAACATGCTTGTGGATACATTTCATGGCAGTATTTGGAGAGTTAGCCCGTGCCCATTTGTCGGCATATAATATGGCCAAATTAACTCGAATCTTAGTCTCTCATGCAACAGAGGCAGGACAGAGAGCTTGCGCAAATTATGACCCCTCATACGAGGCCCACATCGAGAAATGGGTTTTGAAAAGATTGTCCCACACTTGGGAACAATCCGTCCAAGGCAAAACCACATTTGCAAAACCCGAGGAAGGGCAGGCAGACATGCATCCAGTTAGGACGCACCAGAACCCCGCATTGGTAAATAAGGGCAGGAACAGCCCACCACAGCCTAAGTCCCAGGAGTGTTACAACTGTGGACAATAAGGACACTATGCACGAGAGTGCAACGCACCCCAAAAGCAGCAGAGAAACCAACAGACAGGCACCCTAAATAAGAATAGGGCAAAGCCAATCCATAGCGTTAGCACCCATTCAGAGAACGCAGACATGAATGGCACCGACTGACGGTGTTCGAGCTCCCCAACTTGGGTCTGCAACACCCTTTGGGACAAGTCCGGTAGACCGGTCGTAGCAGCCAAAGTCCGGGGCCACCCCGTAGAATTTCTTTGGGACACAGGAGGGTCCCGCGCCACACTCAATTCCTCCACGATGTTTCAACGAGACAAATGGCCCACAACAGACACCATCACACTCAGTGGCTTTACAGGTCATTTACAACAAGGACACACCACAGCCCCTGTAGCGATACAAATAGGGAACATTATGACTAAACACCCCGTAGTTTTGGTCGATCAACCCCAGACAGCTGAACACATCCTAGGAATCGACTTTATGAGCTCCTACAACCTCTCATTTGATCCAGTAAATAAATGTGTATGGAGAATGGCAAAGACAGCACGCCACGCTCACAGTTGGAGAGTATGCAAACAGAATCAGCGCAGAAGGAGACTTCTGGTTCGACCCTCGAGCCATTAGTCAGGACAAACAGGTTAGGGAAGTCCTGCAGCAACAGAAAGCAGCATTTGCACAGCACAAGCACGACTGTGGCAAGATAGCTGCCTTAGTGAACATTGCAGGACCCGACCCCAGATCCCAAAAGCAGTACGGTTTTCCCCAAGAAGCAGAGGGAGAAATTTCAAAGGTAATACAGAGTTTGCTTGACCAAGGAGTACTCCGATCAATAGCCTCCACAAACAATGCACCGATTTGGCCCATCAGGAAACCGGATGGATCATGGCGACTGACCATTGATTACCGGGAACTGAACAAAGTAACCCTAGTAGCAGCCCCCACCGTAGCCACGAGTCCCGAGGCCATGCTCAAACAGGGACTCCAGTCAAACATTTTTTCGGTTTTGGACATTAACAATGGCTTTTGGTCCATTCCATTGAATAAAGCGTGCCAATACAAATTCGCCTTTACATTCCAGGGACAACAATACACGTGGACGTGCCTACCACAAGTCTTCCACAACTCCCCCTCCATTTTCCACCGACAGCTGGCAAATGGACTAGCAAAATTTTCCTGACCCGATTGTCTAGTCCAGTATGTAGATGACTTGCTACTACAGACAGACACAAAGGGAGAGCACATTTCGCTTTTCGCCGAACTCCTAGGACTCCTAAAACAGATTGGATGTAAGGTCAACGCCAAGAAGTCCCAGATTTTGCAGGAAAAAGTGATTTACTTGGGTACAGTAGTCACTCATGGTAAACGCGAGATCGAGCAAAAGAGAATTGACTCGATCGTCAATTTGCCCCTTCCCCATAATGTCTCAGCCCTCCAGTCATTTCTAGGACTGGTTGGCTACTGCCGAAACCATATCGACGGTTTCGCCACAAAAGCAGCGCCCCTATCCGACCTTCTCAAGAAACAGGCACCTTGGGAATGTCTTCCACAGCATACGGATGCCGTGGATGCTTTAAAGAGAGCCCTCAGCACAGCCCCAGCATTACAGGTCCCAGATCCATTTTCCCTGTACGCAATCGAAGTAGCAAGCACCGACCGAACCCTTTCGGCCGTGCTCCTCCAAGTACGCCATGACCAATTACGCCCCGTGGCATACGCCTCACGCATGTTAGATTCTGTCGAGCAAGGATTTTCTGCCTGTGAAAGGCACCTGCTCGCAGTTTGTTGGGCAGTACAGTACTTCGCCTACATTACAGGACTCAACCCCATCACCATTCTCACTGAACACACCCCAACACAGCTATTATTAGACTGTTGCCTTAACGATGGCACAGTCAACCAAATCCGCGCAGCCCATTGGACCCTTCTTTTACAGGGACGGGACATGACAGTCAAAAGAACCAAGACCCACATTTTCCTATCCGACAATTTGCAATATGCAGGCACCTCACATGAGTGTGAGATCATCACCACAAACCATAATTTAGGCCCACTTATACCTAAGTCAGCTCCCAGGAAGGCAGGTAATACCCCCAGAGACCCCAGCCCACAGACACATGCGCACCCCTGAAAATTTATGTGCATGGCTCCTCCACAGTTTTGAATGGAAAGAGAATCACTGGTTGCGGCATTTATGTAGAGGACGCGCAGGGACACGCCCTTGAAGAGATTTCATTTAAGTTGCCAGGACATCTAGACTTGCAGGCAGCAGAACTGGCAGCCACAGCTTACATTGTTGATCACCCTGACTCGTTTCCAACCCCAGCGGACATATATTCGGACAGTTTATCTGTCTGTAATAGTTTAACGGAATTCCTACCCCTGTGGGAAACTAGAGGATTTGTTTCCGCAGACGGAAAGCCCCTACCCTCAGCCCCATTACTCTGGCATATCCTAGAGACAGCTAAAGATAGGAAACACGGCATTATTAAAGTTCGCAGTCATCATGGTTCTTCCCCCCCGCTAACGTTAAAGCAGACGCCCTAGCGGAGGCAGGTTCTAGACGTGGTTACCTTTGGAACCCCGCTGAGACCACCCCAGTACACGCGGTTCAGGTCTCACAGACCAACATTCAGGATCTAGCGAAAGCCCAAAAAGAAGATGAAAAGCACAGGGAAGTTTTAAAAGGAACCTTCCTAGCCCCGTACGATAAGTTTAAGAACGCAATAACCACACATGACGGTGTGATTTTGAAACACGGCATTTATGTAGTTCCCAGCCAGGACAGGAACCAGATTATTTGTCAGTTCCATGACAATCATGGACACCAAATCATTGAACCCACCCCAACCCACCTCAGACCTCTCTGCTGGTGGCCTGATTTAAAAGCCGATGTAACCCATTACATTGAAAATTTCTTGATCTGTGCCCAGAAATATGCAAGAAAGGCTCAGCTTAGTCACACCTGCCCCGTTAATGGGCCCTGGACGATTTTGCAGATAGATTATATAGGACCCCTACTCCCCTGCAGAAATGGTTTTAAGTATGTGTTGGTGGTCATCGACATCGTCACGAAATGGGTGGAAGCTTTTCCATCCAGAACGAATACGGCCAAGACAACAGCTAAAATACTAACACAGCACATCTTTACATGATGGGGCCTCCCACGCAGTATGGAGTCCGATCAAGGCTCCCATTTTACAGGACGAGTAATGAAAAACGTCCTCACAATTTTCGGAAGTAGGCAGAAGTTTCACATAGCATACCACCCCCAGTCAAGCGGCATTGTAGAGAGGATGAATAGGACTCTAAAAGCCACCCTCAGGAAAATGGTACAACAGAACAACAGCACCTGGGATTCAGTTCTCCCACTTGCTTTAATGTTCTTACGAAACACGGTATCTACGTCCACAGGATACACCCCCCACACCCTCATGACCAGACGCCCCATGAAAGGGACAGAGTATTTATTAGGACTGGATTTGGCCAGCCCCGCAGTCACCACCCTCACACATGAACATGCTGTACAGCAGCTTATTGAGAATATAAAGGCAGCCCAGCTCGCAGCAGCTGTGAGACTTGGGGCCAGGAAGAAACAAAGCAAAGCTTGTTTCAATAAAACGGTACACGCCACCGAGTTTGTAGTAGGGCAGCAAGTGATGCTTTCCCTATACAACCCCAGTTCATTACTTTCCCCCAAATTTTCCGGACAGTACTCTATTTCAGACAAAGTCAGCCCCTCGGTAAGATCACATATCCCAACAGCAAGTCTGCGTGGTTTCACATAAACCAGCTTAAGGCTTATGGCTCGCAGAACAACCATGCACACCACATTTCGCTTGCAGCAGCAGACGAGCATGCCCCGCCCACAGATGATGCATTCCTACCCTCCCCCAGCCAGTCCAGCCCGTCCTCAGACACATCTTCAACTCCACCCCCAGAGGCACGACTCCGCCTCTCCCTTCCTTCAGCCAGCAGCGACAGCGACAGTGATAGCGACAGCAATGACGACAGCCACAGCACACCACGTTATTACACCCCTGCACCAGGCCCCCCTCCCAGCGAATCCGAGCATGATTCCAGTGACCCCTTCGAAATCACATACATCAAAGCCCCTGACCCAGACCCACCGCCTGACGATTACGGATTAAAACCTAGTAGCTCCAACCTTGACTCATGATTCTGGCACCGAGACAATTCGTTCAGGCTCATCCGGAATTATGAGATGGACCCCAACTCGCCCCCAAGCAGCTTTAGCAAAACTACTCCAGTCAAGAGGATGGTGGCCGGGAGAAGATGATGACATAGAGTCTGACTCCCACCAAACAAATCCCTTTGCGACCCTGTTCGCTACTGAGCAATGAGGTGTCCACATGATGGTAAAAAGGAACCGATGGAGAGATACGGTGTCCTTTCTAATGGAACCTGCACCATGTTTGTAATGTATGTTTGTTCTTTTATGTACATGTTAAATGTTGTTTGTGAATTTAGAGGTTTTCATGGCCCCACGCCACCACTCTTTTGACGCCCATTGGCAGTTAATAGAACAAGTTTGTCCGTGGACAACCAATCATAACTACTCTCCTGATTTGAAGGTAATCACAAGAGGCAGCCCCCACGACGACCACATTCTTCCCTGTTCTTGCCGGCAGTAGAGAAATGGCACTGGTCCCCGCCCTGCCTGAGGACCCCCCCTCTGGTCAGCTACGCTCGGGCAGAGCACAAACGGCACTGATCACCGTCCTACCCGGGGATTCCACCCATTTCTTTCCCGCCGCGACCCATACGCACCCCATTTTGTCACTTTCAGTTTGAAATTCTTTTCTTTTGTTTCTGGCGACCCTTAGGTTGCTTCTGTATGCTATTTACATCCTCAAACACTAGGATGGTAGATCGCACAGGCTGCGAGATGGCTCGTACTATGTCAGTACTTTTCTCGGATGTCTTGTCCAAATATTAAGTTTAAAAAAGAAAAATGAGGGAGCCGCAGATGGTGACCAATTATAATGGGTAATTGGCAACAAAGGACAGACAGACAGACATATGAGATCGTAAGCAAGATAATAACAGATATTATGCTTGTGTCCACAGAACTCCGGAACCCCAGAGGAAGAAAAAGAAGAAGACCGCCAAAAGGAAAGATGAAGACAACCTTCATGTTTTTCACCTGGATCTTAGCGGGAACCCTTCAGTTGCACACGGATGCTACCCCCCTGACCCCTACCACACAGGCCGTGAATGATTCCCACCCCTGCCATACACTGAACCCCGAGATAATTGCCCCCGAGACAGTTACTGACACCCCGACCTGGTGTGACAAGTTTATCACCTGGTATTCACTATCTTACATCGTAGAAGCACTCTTAGTACTGGCGATACTCTGCAGTGTCGTGCAGACACTTAGAGTCAGGAAATGGCGAAGGACAGCCTCCTGCTCTCGCACCCCGGTATACATGTTTAGGTCCCCTATTTTCGGACTGCAACAAACCCCCCAACCCCTTGAGTGAATTAAAGTGCATCCGTTTTTCTTTGTGTGTGTTTTGTTCGTTCAATAAAGAAATGGAAACCTCTGTGCTTGACTGCCAAGCCAGAGAAACTTGTGTTGCTACTATATGTACAGTTTAAAGTGTTGTAGATTATTTTTGATTGTTTGAGTGAGGATAGTTTATTGAGGATAGTTAGAGGTTCCAGTTTTTTATTTTGTAATGCATGCCTGAATGTCATAGCGCCCCGTAGAGTTTTATAATAATGTATGCATGTAAAATGATGTTAGGTAAAAATTGCGATTCATAAGATAGGGCAGTGTAGAGCCTGTGAAGTGCTTATGGGTGCCCAGCTTGGTCAGAGAACGAAGACGACGCGGTAATGTGATCCTTCATGCTTCGCGTTGAGGATCACAAGGAGGGGGTGTGGCCACTTCCCGATTACAAAATGGACACTTTGCAAAGATTGCAGGGAAAATGGACAATACTGAGAAAACAAGCAGGTTCAGGGTTTGTCTGTGTATTGGAGCCGCAGCTCCCAGACAAGACCAAAACAGTAGGCCCATTAGCATACTAATGGCCCATCTCGGGGAACAAAAGAGTAACATTTGAGTAACCGATACTAAGGCAGACACCCCGGCGCCAGAGGAGACCAAAGCAAAGCAGGCCAACGGCCACCTAGGACACGCCCAGCCATCAGGGCACCCACCCCTTTATTGGACAAGATCAATATGAATGATCAAGAAATGGCCCAATTGATTGGGGCCAAGTTCAAGGCCCGCCCAAAAGAGCGCGAAGCCCCTTTGGGTATAAGTAAGAGCCCCCAAGAGAGAATCATTCTCTTGGAACCGGCTCTCACCGAGGAGAGACCTGTCCACCAGCTGCACCAGAAGCAAGTAAGTCCAAGGTCAACGCACGCTACCAGACAAATTACTTTAGCTGTACCCCTTTATCAGTTCGACCCCAGCAGCCTCAGAACTGAACAACGGCCATTGTTCCTCTAACTGAGTGGGCGCCCGAAGCTAAGTATAGGCTTTGGCAGTAGTGATAGTTTAGTCTGTAGAGTTTCGTGCATGAGTATATTTAACTGTGTGTGTAAATAAATATGCATTGACATTGAACTAACTAACTGGTGTATCGAATCTTTGATCAGTATTCGGGTTTGACCCTTGTGGCGGTATCGAAGGATACCTGGCGACTCTAGAGCAAACATAATTAGAATTAAGGAAGGCGGCCATATTGACCGCCATATTCAGAGCCAACAAAAGAGAGCAACATTTTCAATGTGCAACATTAGTTTTAAATGTTTCATGTATGAATACTTATGCATGTTATGGAATGCGATTCTGTGCTGTTATCACGACCAGCTTAAACTGGTCTTCTACTGACTTAGCTGTTATCTGTATTGTGAAGAATGGTGCCTCCGTATTACTATGCTGTTGCTATGGTGTTGCTATGTCCTTGATCCTTGATCCTTGATGGTACAGCACAAGTATAGTGTCAAACTGTCTTGCAAATGTATTTGTTAGCTCAGTAAAAGTGCTGTTTTAATCTATAATGGAATTGTGCTGTTTCATGCTGTTTTGTGTCTCTGTATGTTTTGAGATGGCCTGAGGTTATGAGTGAATGTAAAATGGGTATTTAAAGAGTGGGGCTTAATATTTATGCTAAATAGCTAACTTTTATCTATCAGGTTTATTAGAAAATAGTTGGTTTCTACAGTCCCCGCTTTGATAAATCGAAAGAATAAGCGAGATATATCACAATAAGATCCAATTAATGCGATAGGATAGGTAAAAGCGCAAATAATAATTCATTCATATTGTCATTGCAGTTTTGAACAATAGAGTGGGCAAGCATTGCATTCCAAGCATTTCAGCAAAAATTATTATAATTCTTAAAGCATCATTATTATAAAATAACAATTAATCAATTAATCAAATGTGATTCTCCTGATTCAGTATTAATGCATTAACAATATGTTAACAATACAGTCAAATAATTGATTGATCAGCAACATTTCAACAATAACACTTCATTTCTATTTCACCTAATGGTGGTGCAGTAGGGTTAGTGTGAATCATTCTGACAGTTGGGCCCTTACGTTTAGTGAATAGTTCTTTGATGCACTTGATAGATTGGCATGTTATGTAAATGATGAATCCAGCAACACTGGAAAATAAGATTATTCTTACTGTGGACATTCCAGTGTGTCCCAACCACCGCAAAGTTTATCCCAGAGAGAGATAACTGGGGGTGGATCAAGTTTCTTGATTTCTTTATGGATATGTGATGCCAGATCTTCTGCTTGTTTTGAGTTATCTGGAATGAAAGTGCAACACTCCGCACCAATCAGGGCACAGGTGCCACCTTTTTTGGCTCGCACATAGTCAAGTGCCATTCGATTTTGTAATGCCACGGTTCGAATTGCTCGCATCAGAAATTTTACCTAGGGCAGTGGCGGTGTAATCGGCTACGTTTTGTATGATGGTCGTTATTTTATTCAATTCATTGCTCATCCTTATTTCCCAATAGAAAGGAATAATTCTAGCATAAATTGCATCTCATGAGATTATGGGACGTTTATTTCTTCGAGTGGCTGGTTCTGTAACATAATGGAGATGAGGAAGATGACGGATGGCAGGTACTAACTATCTTAAATAACAAGATCCTGGCCAGTATTTTGGGAGCCAGGAATCTGCTCTATCATCACAAATAAAATAAGTCCCATTGTTAGCAGAATATAAGTAAATATCTTCTAAGTACCAATGATCTGAGAATGTTTTATTATTTATGATGTTACGTATGCCTGTTATTGCTGAGGACCGTGCTGTGTTAACATCTAAATAATTAGTACAAACACTATTGCCCATTTTCATCCCTTCCATGATTACTAATGAGGCATATTGATCCTTTTTGTTTAATATTAGTTGGGAGGCTAATATATTGAGGATTATTATTAGGGTTATATTAAAGTTGGTGCCATCCTGAAAAGGTGTTTAGTGGATAGCCTGCAGATTTCCATAATTTAATAAATTTCTGTAAATAAATCTTGTCCCTTCCTTTTTCACATGAATATGCTCCAGAACGGTCCACTACAGAGTGAGGGACGCTTTGATAGATGTACCATTCTGCTGTTTCTGAAGTATTAAAGGGAATAGTTAAGAAGGGAATACCCTCTCCTGAGTTAGTAGGGGTTGCAATGCATGTTGACATTTTTGGCATATATATTAGATGTGTAAAGGAATGTGTTCTTATTCAGTTCTGGTACAACATTTACAAAGCCAATCGAATAACTGAAAATGATTATTACGGTAAACATTTTACAGATCTTAATATTTATACGCGCGCTTCACATGTGACACATGGATCCAACTTTTCTTTCCTATTAATTTTACAGCGGATTGGGTGGTGAGAAGGATTATGAATGGTCCTTCCCACTTCGATCTTGCGGGTTTGTTTTGCAGCTTTTTGACGTACACTTCTTCACCGGGCACCAGTTCTGCCCACCTTCTGGAGGATCGCCCCATGCAGCTAACACCTGTTGAGAAGCAGAACTAACAGCATTTGTTAGATTTTGACAATAAGTCAGCAAAGTATCACTCATTAAATGACAGTCTGCTTTCCACAAATCAATAGTTCCTGGCAGAGACATTGGTCTGCCTGTGATGATTTCAAATGGACTCGGGCCTGTGTTTCTGTTTGGTGTAGCTCTAATACTGCATAATACTCTTGGCAAAGCTTGGACCCAATTCATGCCTTCCTGGCTGTATTTAGACAGTCTTTCTTTCAAAGTTCGATTCATACGTTCAACTTGTCCTGACGATTGTGGATGATAAGGACAGTGTAAATTCCAGTCAATGTTCAATAGTGTACAGACTTCCTTACAAACAGCACCTGTAAAGTGGGTTCCATTGTCTGAGTCAATGCTAGCTGGTACTCCCCATCTGGGGATAAAGTCTTTGCATAGCTCTTTGGCTGTAAGGGCAGCTGTCCCTCTTCTAGCTGGAGCAGTTTCCACCCATCTAGAGAATTTATCCACTATTACAAGGACGTCGTTGTATTGTTGACATTTAGGAAGGGTGATGTAGTCTACCTGTATATCCTGGAACGGTCCTGCGGGAGCAGGAGCTCTTAATTGAGGCATTGATTTTATAGGACCCAAGTTATTCTTTTGACAGGTTACACAATGGTTTGATACAAATTGTGCATGTTTTTTGAATCCTTTACCACACCAACTTCTATGGAATCGATCCATCATTTGTTGAGGTGATAGATGTCCCCATGAATGAATTTGTTGAGCTAAGAAGGGCATTAGTGATTGTGGTGCGACTGGTTTATCAGTTTGAACTTCTCTCCAAATATTGTCATCATACGGCTGAATACCTGATTCTAGCCATGTCCATTTTTCTTCTTTTGTATAATCATGCTGCATTTCACGCAAATCATGTAATATTTATAAACATGACTGAATTCCTTATGCCATTGGGAGGCAGCTTCCCTTGCTGCTTGGTCCGCAAGAGCATTTCCTCTTGCTTCCATAGTGCCCTCATGAGTATGGGCTTTACATTTTAGAACTGATACTTCTTTTGGCAAAGCCATAGCTTCTAGAAAATCTCGTACTTCCTTTCCATTTCGGCTAGGTGTACCTGCTGTTGTGAAAAATCCTCTTTTTCTCCACAAGTGGCCAAAATCATGTGCTACTCCAAAACCATATCTGGAGTCAGTATAGATGTTAGCAGTTTTATCTCTTGCCACATGGGGTGACAGTGCAATAGTTATAGGGGGTTCAATTGTAAGGGGAATAGACAGGCGTTTCTGTGGCCGCAAACGAGACTCCAGGATGGTGTGTTGCCTCTCTGGTGCCACGGTCAAGGATGTCTCGGAGTGGGTACAGGACATTCTGGAGGGGGAGGTTGAACAGCCAGTGGCTGTGGTACACATCGGTACAAACAACATAGGTCAAAAAAGGGATGAGGTCCTAAAAGCAGAATACAGGGAGCTAGGAAGGAAGTTAAGAAATCGGACCTCGAAGGTAGTGATCTCAGGATTACTACTGGTGCCATGTGCTAGTCAGAGTAGAAATGACAGGATATATAGGAGGAATACGTGGCTGAAAGGATGGTGTCAGGGGGAGGGTTTCAGATTCCTGACATGTACAAACTGGGCGGGACTGGGACTGATGTCCTCGGGGGGCTATTTGCTAGAGCGGTTGGGGAGTATTTAAACTAATGTGGCAGGGGGATGGGAACCAATGCAGGAAGTCAGAAGGTAGTAAAACAGGGACAGAAACAAAAGGCAGTAAGAGGGAAAGTGTAAGGCAGAGAAGCCACAGTCAAAAATCAAAAAGGGCAACAGTACAAGGTACAGTGACTGAGGGGATGGTCACAACTGAGAATTAAATATCCAAGGGTATCAAACTATACGGAAGGACAGAGTGGATGGTAAGGGAGGTGGTGTAGCTCTGTTATATAAGGATGACATCCGGGCGGGGTGACATCGGTGCTATGGAGGATAAGGTTGAATCCATTTGGGTGGAAATCAGGAATAGTAAGGCGAAAAAGTCATTGATAGGAGTAGTCTATCGGCTACCAAATAGTAACATTATGGTGGGGCAGGCAATAAACAAAGAAATAATGGATGCAAGTAGAAATGGTACAGCAGTTACCATGGATTATCTTAATCTACATGTCTATTGGTTTAACCAGGTCGGTCAAGGCAGCCTTGAGGAGGAGCTATAGAATGTATCCACGATAGTTTCCTAGAACAGTATGTAATGGAACCTACGAGGGAACAAGCGGTCCTAGATCTGGTCCTGTGTAATGAGACAACATTGATTAATGATCTCATAGTTAGGGATCCTCTCGGAAGGAGCGATCACAATATAGTGGAATTTAAAATACAGATGGAGGGTGAGAAGGTAAATTCAAACACTAGTGTTTTGTACTTAAACAAAGGAGATTACAATGGGATGAGAGAAGATCTAGCTAAGGTAGACTGGGAGCAAAGACTTTATGGTGAAACAGTTGAGGAACAGTGGAGAACCTTCCAAGCGATTTTTCACAGTGCTCAGCAAATGTTTATACCAACAAAAAGGAAGGACGGTAGAAAGAGGGAAAATCGACCACGGATATCGAAGGAAATAAGGGTGAGTAACAAATTGAAGGAAAAAGCATACAAAGTGCAAAGATTGGTGGGAGACTAGAGGACTGGGAAATCTTTAGGGGGCAACAGAAAGCTACTAAAAAAGCTATAAAGAAGAGTAAGATAGGTTGTGAGAGTAAACTTGCTCAGAATATAAAAACAGATAGTAAAAGTTTCCACAAATATGTAAAACAAAAAAGAGTGGCTGAGGTAAATATTGATCCTTTCGAGGATGAGAAGGGAGATTTAATAATGGGAGATGAGGAAATGGCTGAGGAACTGAACAGGTTTTTTGGGTCAGTCTTCACAGTGGAAGACACAAATAACATGCCAGTGACTGATGGAAATGAGGCTAAGACAGGTGAGGACCTTGAGATGCTTGTTATCACTAAGGAGGTATAGATATGCAAGCTAATGGGGCTAAAGGTAGACAAGTCTCCTGGCCCTGATGGAATGCATCCCAGAGTGCTAAAAGAGAAGGCTAAGGAAATTGCAAATACTCAAGTGATAATTTACCCAAATTCACTAGACTCTGGGGTGGTCCTAGCAGATTGGAAATTAGCAAACGTGACACCACTGTTTAAAAAAGGAGGTAGGCAGAAAGCGGCTAATTATAGGCCAGTTAGGTTAACTTTGATAGTAGGGAAGATGCTGGAATCTATCATCAAGGAAGAAATAGCGAGGCATCTGGATGGAAATTGTCCCATTGGGCAGAATCAGCATGGGTTCATAAAGGGCAAGTCGTGCCAAACTAATTTAGTGGAATTTTTTGAGGACATTATCAGTGCGGTAGACAACAGGGAGCCAATGAATGAGGTAAATCTGGATTTCCAGAAAGCTTTTGACAAGGTGCCACACAAAAGGTTGCTGCGTAAGATAAAGATGCATGGCATTAAGGGTAAAGTAGTAGCATTGAGAGAGGATTGGTTCATTAATAGAAAGCAAAGAGTGGGGATTAACGGGTGTTTCTCTGGCTGGCAATCAGTAGCTAGTGGTGTCCCTCAGGGATCAATGTTTGGCCCACAATTGTTCACAATTTACATAGATGATTTGGAGTTGGGGACCAAGTGCAATGTGTCCAAGTTTGCAGACGACCCTAAGATGAGTGGTAAAGCAAAAAGTGCAGAGGATACCGGAAGTCTGCAGAGGGATTTGGATTGGTTAAGCGAATGGGCTAGGGTCTGGCAGATGGAATAAATGTTGACAAATGTGAGGTTATCCATTTTGGTTGGAATAAAAGCAAAAGGGATTATTATTTAAATGATAAAATATTAAAACATGCTGCTGTGCAGAGAGACCTGGGTGTACTAGTGCATGAGTCACAAAAAGTTGGTTTACAGGTGCAACAGGTGATTAAGAAGGCAAATGGCGTTTTGTCCTTCATTGCTAGCGGGATGGAATTTAAGACTAGGGAAGTTATGCTGTAATTGTATAAGGTGTTAGTGAGGCCACACCTGGAGTATTGTGTTCAGGTTTAGTCTCCTTACCTGAGAAAGGACGTACTGGTGCTGGAGGGTGTGCAGAGGAGATTCACTAGGTTAATCCCAGAGCTGAAGGGGTTGGATTACGAGGAGAGGTTGAGTAGACTGGGACTGTACTCATTGGAATTTAGAAGGATGCGGGGGGATCTTATAGAAACATATAAAATTATGAAGGGAATAGATAGGATAGATGCGGGCAGGTTGTTTCCACTGGCGGGTGAAAGCAGAACTAGGGGACATAGCCTCAAAATAAGGGGAAGTAGATTTAGGACTGAGCTTAGGAGGAACTTCTTCACCCAAAGGGTTGTGAATCTATGGAATTCCTTGCCCAGTGAAGCCGGAAAGTGGAGCTGAGTCCACAAAAGATCAGCCATGATCTCATTGAATGGCGGAGCAGGCTTGAGGGGCCAGATGGCCTACTGCTGCTCCTAGTTCTTCTGTTCGTATGCTCTGTTAGTGCTTTTTATTCGGCCTGCTGAGCTGATGTACCTGGAGGCAAACTGCCTTCAGCTAATACTTCGTATGAGCTTGTGACTGCCCACCCAGCCTTTCTGATACCCTTGTCAATAAAAGAGAATTGAACTAGATCTGGGTCCTGTAGTGGCTCGTCTTCTACTAAGCGCACTTCTTCCATTTCCTCTATTATTTTCACACGGTCATGCCCTTCTCCCTCTCCTTCCGTGTGTTCCTCGGCAAGCGGGAGCAAAGATGATGGGTTTTCAGGACTGGCTTTGTGACAATATAGGTTGGGAGCTTCCAAAACTGCTGTCTATCTAGTCCACCTGGATGATGTAACTTGTGATACTCTGTTCATGGATAGAAGAGAATGGACTGAGTGTGGACATTTAACGGTTCATTTTTGGTCTAGGACAAGGCCTGATGTTGTCATTACAGCTCGACATGTGGCTTCCATGGCTCGTAAACAGCTGCCAAATGCTAGTGCCACATTGTCAAGTTTAAGGGAATAGTGTCCAACCGGTCTTAACTGATCACCATGTTCCTGGGCTAGTACTGCAGTCATGTAACCATCTTTTTCATGAACAAACATGGTAAAAGGTTTTCCGTTGTTTGGAATACCTAAGACTGGTGCTGAACACAGGACCCTTTTCAAATTTAGAAATGATTGCTACTGTTCTGAATTGAGTTTAACTGGATCTTTTGATTTTGATTTCTGGTTTCCTTTTAAAAGATCATTTAATGGCTGGGATAACTGAGTGTAAGAATCAATCCAATTTCTGTTAAAATTACACAGTCCCAAAAAAGATCTCACTTCCTGAACAGTTGAGGGTTCTTTGGCTGCTTTGATGGCAGCTGTTCTGTCCTGAGTAAGTTCCCTTTTGCCTTTGGATATTTTCTGACCTAAGAAGATAACTTCTTCCTGGGAAATCTGGGCTTTGGCAAAGCTAGCTTTGTGACCATTATCACTGAGGTGGTTCAGGACCACTTGTATGTCTTTCTCATGATCATCTTTGTTAATGGAGGCTCTCAGAACGTCATCTACATATTGGATAATGTAGAAGGCAGATCAGGCAGTTGCCTGAGATGATTCTGTCGGGCCATGTGGTAAACAGTTGGGCTATCGTGAAAACTTTGCGGTAGTCTAGTCCATGTGTACTGTTGTTGATTAACGGTGAAAGCAAGCCATGGTTGTACTTGCTTAGCTAGTGGTACTGACCAGAAACCATTTGCCAAGTCAATGACTGAAAACCATTGAAGGTCAGTTGTTAAAGAGTTAAAGATTGTAGATGGATCTGAGCTGTGAATGCGCACGAAGATACCCCTTTCTTCAAGTTGTTTTATTATAGATAGAGTGCCTTGAATTGAAGTTTTGTTAATAGAGTATTGTTTGGTACAAGGTGGAGCGAATCCCATGAAAGTCTCTGGTTCCATTTTTAAAAGGCCACAATCATTTTTGTCTTTTGCCCAAATTGGATGATTCTGTATTTCAGCTTTTTTGATGTGTCTAGTGGACCAGGTGATTTTTCCATTATCGAAATTAAGTGAAGAATTTAGTTGAGATAAGGGGCGGGATTATCCAAACCCCTGCCGGGTCGGAGAATCGCCGGCATCGGCGGGAATCCTGCCGTCCTCCAAATTCTCCGGCCCCCCAAAAATCGGCCCGGCGTGAGTCGCTCCGCCCGCCTCGGAGAATGGCGGGGTCCAGGGTGACTCAATGGGCCCCGGGGCTGCCCGAATTCTCCGGCCCGCGATGGGCCGAAGTCCTGCCCATCTTTTGCCAGTCCCGCCGGTGTAAATTGGAGTAGGTCCTTACCGGCGGGACCGCGCCTCATGGGCGGCCTCCAGGGTTCTTGGGGGGGCGCGGGGGGATCTGGCCCCGGGAGGTGCCCCCACGGTGGCCTGGCCCGCGATCGGGGCCCACCGTGGGGGTACTCTATTCTTCCGCACCGGCGACTGTAGCGGTCCGCCATTCCCAGTGCGGAAACGAAGCCCTCTGCGCATGCGCGGGGATGATGCCCGCACACGCTGGCGCTCCCGCGCATGCGCCAACTCGCGCCTGCCAGCGGAGGCAGTTAGGGGAAATAAAGCAGCATAGTTTTGAGTAACACAGGAAAGTTCAGCTCCAGTGTCAAAAAGAAAATCGATATGAATACCTCCCACTCTTAGTGAAATATATAGTCCATCCTATTTCTGTTCCAAAAGTGCATGTCGAGAAATATGGAAAGAATCATCAAGAGTGGGGTTCAGTAGTTTTTTGAATGTTCAAACAGAACACCTTTGAGTTGGAGTGCAGCTGTTTAACATTTCGTTCATGCCATTATCGTCATCGCGTGCGTCCCTACGTGGGCACGGCTCGTCCCTACGTGGGAACGGCTGGGAGCGTCGAGAATCCCTGTATGCAAGTCTGGGTGTGTCTTGTTGGAACCTAATCCCAGGTGTTGTCTTGTCTCTGCGTGTTATGTAAATGTCCACGAGGTGGATACGTATTGACGGAATCATTGCATACTTCATTGTCATCTCTTGACTCGAGCCATTGTTTATAATAACATGATGCCATCCAGGTCCTAGTTTACCACAGAAAAGACATTGTGGTATTTTCTTATGTGATTTTAATGGAGCAAGGGTGTATGCTGGCCCCGATGCTTGTGGGGAGTTTGTAGTTACTGCTGATACCGCCGGAGCAGCAGGCTGCATTTGAGCAGCCGCAGTGATATAGTTTGTCTGGTTATACATACCGCCCAAGAAGTAGTTGAGGCAAATAGCACAGATGCAGTTACGGGGAAGTCAAAGGCATAATGAGCATAAACAATAAGTTAAAGGAGCAACAGTCGAACATCTGGCCTGTCCAACCTGCTCCACCGTTCAGTACAATCATGGCTGATCTTTTGCATCATTTTCACTTTCCTACCCATTCCCCGTGTCCCCTGATTCTCCGGGAGAGGAGATCTGTATGTACAGCCATAATGAAATTCTCCACTGAAGCACCCACAACCCTCTGGGTAGAGAATTCCAAAATTTTTAACTTTGCTTTTATTAATTACATTTTCACACACTTTTTAGCCCCTTCATTGCTCACTTCAGGTTTGCAAATTGTGCCTCCTGTGATTGCAATGTCAGTCTGTTATAGAAACAGAAAATGCTGGAAATACTTAGCAAGTCTGGTAACATCTGTGGAGAGGTAAACGGCGCAGGTTTATGGCCTTCAGATCATTGACCTGAAACTTTATCTATTTTTTTTACACAGAATTTACAGTGCAGAAGGAGGCCATTCGGCCCATCGAGTCTGCACCGGCTCTCGGATAGAGCACCCTACCCAAGCCCACACCTCCACCCTATTCCCTTAACCCAGCAACCCCACCAAACACTAAGGGCAATTTTGGAGACTAAGGGCAATTTAGCATGGCCAATCCACCTAACCTGCACATCTTTGGACTGTGGGAGGAAACCGGAGCACCCGGAGGAAACCCACGCAGACACGGGGAGAACGTGCAGACTCCTCACAGACAGTGACCCAGCAGGGAATCGAACCTGGGACCCTGGCGCTGTGAAGCCTCAGTGCTAACCACTTGTGCTACCGTTAGTTTTTCAGCCTACACATGTAAATACATTCACAAAGGCTGCAGAAAAACTTTTCTGAGGGGGAGATGTCACGATATGCTGACAGGCACTTAATGAGATAGACAGGCAGCTAATGAGCACAGGGAACAGGACATAACCAATCAGCAGGCAGAACACTTGGGAGGTGGTTTCCCACTATGAAAGGCATGAGGCACTCACACTCCGCCTCTTTCCACTAGGGACACCTACAGAGTGAGTCCAGTGTACATATCACGTAACGCATACAGCACGTGGAGAAGAGCTAGTCTGGTTCAGTCTAGGTAGAGAAATCACAGCTAGGTTAGCAGAGTGTCGAACTCACATAGAACTGTGCTAACTGTGTGACAGGTTCAATAAATCAAGTTGAACTAAACTTAAGGTCTGGAGTCTACTTGACTCATAGCTGCATCCAGTTGCAGCCTGTGTTACTCAATGTGCATAACACGACAGATAACTCATCCTGAAATGTAACCACAATGATACAGTAACCCTATCCTCCACAGTTATGGTGAGTAAACAATTTTAGCGTGCCTCACACAGTTCTCCTGACCCTTTCAAAATACGTTACCAGTCCCAAACTCCTTGGGTGGGATTCTCCGGTAATCGGCGCGTGGGCTGGAACCCGGCGCCAAAAACGGCACTGATCACTCCGGCGTCGGGCTCCCCCAAACAGCGCAAAGTCTCCAGCCCCAAATGGGCCAGTAGCGGCGTGACGCCATTCGCGACGGCGTCACCCGCCGCGAATGCGCGGCGTCATTGACGCTGGGCGGAGTCACAGCACAAAAGACGTCGCCCCCTCTCCCCCCCCTCCCCACCCCCGGAGACCCGACAAGATGGCTGCCCGCCATGCAGCCCCGAGGTTCCAGGAGCACAACATCGAGGCGTGCCTGGACGCAGTAGAGCAGAGGAAGGAGGCCCTGTACCCCGGACACGGCCGCAGGGTCACCCCACGCCTCAGCCGGCGCCTGTGGAGAGAGGTGGCAGAGGCCGTCAGCGCCGTGCAACTAACCCTAACCCTAACCCTAACCCTAATGTGCAGTGCAACTCTGCCAATATATGCACAACCGCTGGCCTCCATGTATATCCCTGCCTAACACTGTTGCCCTTTATCCCTGCCACCCACCCGCCCGACCCCACAGGAGAAGTGCGCACACAACAACAGGGAGCGTGAGAGGATCGGAGGAGGCCCAGTTGATGAGAGACCACTCATCGTTCATGAGGAGAGGGCCCTGGAACTGGCAGGCGGACCCGAGGACCGGGAGGTTGCCGATACATAGGTCGGGGGTGCACCACCAAGTGAGAACACCCACAGCCCGTCCCCCCTCCCCTATTCCCCCCTCCCCCGTATCCCCCCTCACCATACCCCCCATATTCTCCCTCCTCCATATCCCCCTTATCCCCCCTCCGCCATATCCCCCCTTATCCTCCCTCCCCCATATCCCACCTTATCCTCCCTCCCTCATATCCCCTTCCCCCATGCCCCCATATCCTCCCTCCCCATACCCCCCCAATATCCCCACATCCCCCATACTTCCATATTCTCCCTCCCCATATCCCCCCTTATCCCCCTCCCCATATCCTCCCTCCCCATATAACCCCTTATCCACCCCCCCACACCCCCCTCCCCATATCCCCCTTATCCTCCCTCCCCCATATACCCCCATATCCTCCCTCCCCATATCCCCCCTTATCCCCCCCTCCCCTATATTCCCCCTTATCCTCCCTCCCTCATATCCCCCCTCTACCATACGCCCCAATATCCTTCCTCCCCATACCCTCCTTCTCCCCCCTCCCCCATATCCCCCATATCCCCCCACCCCATATCCTCCCTCCCCCATATCCCCATATTCCCCGTCCCCATAACTCCCCTCCCCCATATCCTCCCTCCCCCATATCCACCCTATCCTCCCTCCCCCATATCCCCCATATCCTCCCTCCACATATCCTCCCTCCCCCATCGAAGGGGATGAGGGCTGGCTTGCAGCGGCTGCAGACACAGGTGGAGGAGTCCACCCACATCCAGGAGCTGGGAGTGGTGCCGGTCATGCGTGCCACCCAGGCCGAAACTGCACGGGTGGCGTCCGCGGTGAAGGCAATGGGTGTGACGGTGTCAGACATGGGGAGCAGTATGCAAGGCCGGGGGCTTTCCGTGCATGTGGCGTCTGTGGCCCAGGACATTGCTGCCCTCTCACAGGAAGCCATGAGCCAGAGCCAGCGGCAGATGGCAGAGGGGCTCAACGCCGTGGCCCAGTCTCAGCAGGCAGTGGCCCAGTCTCAGCAGTCCATCGTTGAGGGCATCGGCGCCATTGCCCATGTGCTGGTCGGCGTCGCCCAGACACAGACAGGGATGGCCAACTCCCTGTGCTCCATGGCTGCAAACTTGCAGACCCTTGTCGATACCAGGGCGGGCCTCCAGGACTGGCAGCGCCAGGTGTCGGGGGGGCATCGGATGGCCAGTCCATTCGCACCCCCGACCCATGTAGAGCCCTGGGGGCCATCGGGCACCCCGAGGGAGGAGGAGGTGCTGGGGCCCGTCCCGGGTCCCCCTGTAGGGGAGATCCCGGAACACCACGACACCTCGGACTTCCCTCCTTCCGTCCCAGGTGCATCTGGTGGGCAACGGGCAGGACAGGCTGGCAGCTCGCCACCCCAGTCGCCCGAGCCGCAGCCTGGCCCATCTAGGCCGGGCCGTCCCAGGAAACGGCTGCCAAAGGGATCCCGCATCACAGGGCAGTAATCACAGGAGTCCATCTCCAGTTCTGCTGTACCGTCTGGGGAACCACCTAGACGTAGTCAACGGGCCCGTATGGCCAAACAATTAGACACTGAGTAAGTTGGGACGGGTGCAGGGCACAGACGAGTTATAGGGGCTAGGGCACGTGTATGAACTGTTTGTTATTAAAATCACTTTCACACCTACTGAAGCTGCCTTTGTGCTCTGTCCGAAGCGTGCGGGGGTGTCGTGTGCGTTGAGTGCCAGTGTGTGTGTGTAAGGGGTGGTCTTACGTCGACCTCAGGTGAGTGTGCAAACCCCCCCCCTGGGTCGCCCTCGTCATCCCCCCGGGCAGAGGACGGGACCGTGCGCTGCAGTGTCCGGGTGGAGGGTGGTACTATGGCCATGGGTCAGACATTGTCCAATGATGTAGAGCCAGGAGCTCATCGCTGAGCGGGTCGTCGTCATCCTCCATGGCCTGCAATAGACACGCTTCCACCGGCGACCTTGTGAGCCCAGCCCGTTGTGCTACAGGTGGATCTGCAATGGAGGGGTGGTGTGCATGTGGGTGGGGTGGGGGTGGTTGGTGGTGGGTGGGGGGGGGGGGGGGGGTGAGGGTGTTGGTGGTGGGTGGGTGGGGGAGGTGAGGGTGTTGGTGGTGGGTGTGGTGAGGGTGGTCGGCTGGTGCCGTGGTGTGCGGTCTGTGCCCATACTCGGCGATTTCCACGCCCCCCTAGTCCGTGAACTGGGCGGCTATCAGCCTGTCCCGTGCCCGCTGGCCCAGACGGTAATGGTGGGCACCCTCCCGCCCATGTACAGCCTGTCTGTCCTGACCATTTCCCCCATCCTCCTCATCTGGGGAGGTCTACGCCTCGTCTTGCTGCTCCTCCCCTTCCCCCTCCTCTGCCTGCGGCACATCGCCCCTCTGCTGGGCTATGTTGTGCAGGACGCAGCAGACCACAACGGTGCGGCTGACCCTATCTGACGGATACTGGAGGGCCCCTCCAGAGCGGTCCAGCCACCTGAAATGCATTTTTAGCAGCCCAAAGCACCTTTCTATCACACCCCTGGTCGCTGCATGGGCATCGCTGTAGCTGTTCTCCGCGTCAGTCTGTGGCCTCCGTATAGGTGTCATCAGCCACGACCGCAAAGGGTAACCCCTGTCGCCCAGCAACCAGCCCCTCAGCCGGGGGTGGCGTCCCTCGAACATGCCGGGGATGTAAGATTGCGACAATACGAATGAGTCATGTACACTGCCTGGGTACCGGGTGGAGGTGGGCTTTGGTCAGGTATCAAGGTAACTGAACACTGGCCATCCAAGTGGTCAGGACTCTCCAGCATGCGTGAAGGAGCCTTGCAACACCGCCGAAACCAGACACTTCACCATGAGGGGACCTTAGGAGACATATGTTCACCTTTGCATTTCTCTTTGATGCTTCAGTGAGGAGGCTATCAAGAACATGGAGCCTCGTGATCTTGCTGTCTGTCTAGTAGTTTATGGGCATGATAAAAGAAAAAAAATGTGACAGAGTTGTGTCATAACCTTGAAGATCAAGGGGCTTTTGGGGCTCCTCTGCATTTGGAGGGAGATCCGCACAGAGCCATTTTTTTGTAGATGCCTCGCTAGATCCAGGGTATATAGATGGCGTATGTCCTACCTGCAGATGAGCAAGAACCTGTGTCACCAAAGACTGCAATTGTCAAGAGAACTGGTTATGCACATCTGCCACGTACTACAGGACTTTGTGCCTCAGGGACTTGGAATGCATCCACTGCATTGAAAGTTATCACCGGCCTCAATTTCTACGGCAGTGGCTCCTTCAGTGTTCCACTGGTGACCTGTGTGGAATCTGTCAAGCCTCTATCCAGGAATGTATCCTGGAGGTCACGGATTCCATCTTCGTCAAGGCACACGACTATGTCAATTTTAACTGAGATCAGGCGAGTCAGGAAACAAGAGAGCTGTTATTTGCTGAGATTTGCAGTTTCCACAGGTTCAGCGTGTCATCGACTGTACTCACGTGGCTCTAAGACCTGTGTGGCACCAAGAGTCCAGTATGTAAACTGCAAGGGCTTCCACTCAGTTTTCATCTGGTCTGCGTCCATAACAAACAGCTCATGCACATCTACACATTGCTGTAAAGTGAACTGTGGGTAAATATACCCCGACTAACCTTGACCAGTTTGCAGTAATCCTTTTCAACTTGGCTGCGTTACGTAGTGAGATAGACGAAGGGTCAAGAATCAGTCGTAGATCCAACGCAACTTTATTGAACACTTTATCAAGAAAAACAATGGGCTGGATTCTCCCAAAATGGGACTATGTCCCCACGCCGGCGTAATAATGCTGGCGTTTTACTCTGGAGAAAATGTGGAGCTGATTCAATGCCCTGCAGGCGGCTCGCAGGCACCCAGATTAATTCATTTTAGCTTTAGCTGCGGATACAAGCCCCCGCAATTCCAGTTCTGAGTCCGCGCATGCACACGGCGACGGCCTCGGACCGTGGAGCCACACATAAAAACTAGACCCCCACCCCGATCGGCTGTGTGCCCGAAGATCTGACCACGCGGATCTGGTCCCCCCCCCACCCCCGGTGTCTGATCGCCCGCCCCACACCAGGGCGGCCGCAGACTGAATCCGCAGCCGCCACGCGCGCATCCCGACCGGCAATAGCAGATTAGTTCCACGCCATCGGGAACTTGGCCAGTCGGGAGAGGAGGATTGCTGGGCAGGCCTCTGTCAATGGGCCCCCAACCGTGCGGAGTACTCCGCGATCACGGCGATTCTTGGGTCCCGGAGAATCGCCGGACCGACGCAGGGCCTGTTGGGGGACATTTTTTGATACTGGACTGTGATATAAATTATAGTTGGCCCTGTAACTACATTTTTGCTCCTATATTACTTTTGAATATTTCTGCTGAGACAAAAGGTACTCATTGGCTGAGATGCCTGTTTAGAAGAGGCAATTTGTAGGAATAGATAGTGTATACACAATGCTTGTTAATATCAGAAAGGACACAAAATGGCTGTTAGCTAAGATAGCAATACTAAAGACACAAAATGGCTGAACTAGCCACATTCCTGAACAATAAGTTACAAACTGTGTAAACTACCTCATGAGAACCAGGCGTGGGTATTTGTGGGGAGTATTTCAATAGCCGCCGATAACAGCTTCACACGACAAGGAGCACAATGTATCCTTAATAGGTCAAGGTCCCCAGCTGCAGACAGGACATATCCTTGAGTTAGTCTTGAGTGACCTTTGCATGAAGTTAGGGGCTGGTGAGACAATACCCACTTTAACCATATATGTGATAACTGCGATGCTAAGAAAATTGATTGACTGCATGTAATGAATTGTGACGCGAATATAGTTGATTGATTGTCTGTAACTGAGAATGCAACTAATTCGCCCCTTGAATCTGTATATTAACCCAATGCGAACCTTAGCTCAAGTGAGAAAGAGTATTGCGAGGCTGTGGAGCATCCAAATCTTTCTCCCAGATCTGATATAATAAATTGCTTCTTTGCCCACTCAAAAAGGCCTACGTGTGAATATTTTTACCTCTAACAGGGCACGATTTCGGCGTGAGATTGGATTATCCCCCTCCGCGCCGAATGCGATTTCGGAGCAGGGCTGTGGAGAATCCAGCCCAATATTTACCAGGCTCTACTATTGTGCTTTAATTAAACTCTATCAATCGCATCACGGGAGTCTTCTGTAAACAGCCTTAAATCTCCAAGTAAACAGTCTCAAACCTACACTAGCTGCCTTCTTCTGACACTCGCTTCCGTGAATTTGCGGCACCCTATCCACAGGTCCCTATCACTGTATTTGAACTGTTTGTCTGAAAAGACTGGTAATACCCATTCACTAAGGCTGGGCCAGGCAGCTCCTCAGTCTTTGAGGGTTGGCTAATGTTTCATGATCTGCAGTCATTGATTTGGGCTTCTCCCCTTGGCTAGGGTTTGTTCTGGCCTTCGATCATCTCACCAGGGTGGTGTTCTGGGTCTGGTCAGTCTGATGATGCCCGCCATGAGGTACAAGGAGCTGGAGATGCTGTACTGTTCGGCTGCCAGTTGAAGGTGCTCTCTGGAGACATCATTGAAGAAGGTGCAAAGAGCAGAGTGCTGGGGCTCCAGGTTGCCTCTTTCATCGCCCTCTTTTTGAAGAATCTGTGGCCTGTGTCCAAGACTAACATCAGGCGGGGGCAGGAAGATCCAATGAGGTGACTACTTTCCATAGTTGGAGGTCGCAGAACATGGTTTTGAACCTTCAACTGTCAAGTGTTGTCCTTGTCATGCTGTGCCTCTGGCCTCCAACTGAGCTGGATGCCACCAGATTTGTGTCGCATTCTTCTAACAAAGCAGGCTCACTGGAGGTGTAAACAACAGTTCATTCTGAAACAATGTGGCCGTTAGCACTTGGTCAGGCAGACCCAGACATGGCTGCATGGTTACAGCCTGTTCCAGTTCTGCCATTTGCAAATTGCAGAGTCCAGCTAGGTATAAACTTGGCTTCCACATTCCGAGTTTTTATCCATGCTCAGGCAAAATATCAATATTTCTGAAACTATCCTGCAGGTCATGGGTCACCTGGCCACAGTACGATACCAAGGGAGCATCCACGGCCCATACATCCTCAGTAGGTTTCAGACTCCTGACATCTTCCACAGGGGTTGCAGGGCTGACTCCTCGCGTACAAGGGCTACCCACAGAGAATGTGTCTGATTGACGCCCGTGCAGCGGTCTGAGACTCCAGCTGAGTGATGGTTTCACGTGGCTCATGCTGGAACCTGGACTTTGGTGGAGCACACCATTGAGATACTGAAAATTAGTTCACAGTGCCTCAACAGATCTAGCAGAGTACTGCATTCCACCTCCCCAGAGAGTGTGACGCATCCTCGTGTCTTACTGCATGTTACGCAACCTGACAATGCAATGGGAGGAGTTCCTTGATGATGAGGAGATGGAGGCACCTCCTCTGATGAGGAGGAGATGGAAGGGGAGGAGAATGATGAAGTCCTGACAGCTCACGATGCAGGCAATGAGGCTTCTGCTCTGGCCTGATGAAGCAGGCATGCTCGTGAGACCCTAATAGCCACAGGATTCCACAAAGGAGTTGACAAGATGCAATGAGATTCTCCTGAGAGCACAACACAGCAACTGGGAGCGTCTAACACCAGTTTGGCAGAGATCAGTGACTCAAGCTCATCTTATGAAAGCCTTGCTGGAATACAACGGGAACATTGGCATCAAAAGCATTTAATCCTTTTGCCGTATAATTGCTTGTCCCCTTCAGTATTACATCTGCCCAGAATGCAGATGAGTAAGGGAGACTGGCCCACCTCAAAAGGTTCTCAGAGCACACGTAACATCAAATGACCCAATAATGCTAGGACACGATAGTTTTGCAGTAAACACAATCCACCTCAAGGTGTAGGCATCACTGATGTGGGCAGTGACCTTGGGATGGGACAATCACTGTGGTCAGAGGGTTATGCACTGCACACTTAATTTTGTGCAGTTACCAAGGTTTCACTTTTGAATGAGATAAACACACCTCACCATAACAAGGATATATACTAGGAGACATTTGTGAACATTATATACAAGTGGTTAACCCCCATTCTCACATGGTCCAACTACATCTTCTTGACTTTCCTAACCCTGCTGCTATATCTTGGTGCATCTCCGACATCCACAGCAGAGGTGGAGGGAGCCTGCTGCCTGCCACTCCCTGTTGTCTGTGATGACCTTAGTGGACATCCTCTGGAGTGCCGAGAACTGGAGGGCCCAGGCCTGCTTTCGAGTTGCTGTTGTGTGGCAGCGTCACCCTCCTCGGAGTGTGGAGATGATGGGTCACAGGAAGAGGGGATTAGGAACAGCCAGACACTTCCCGAGTCACCTTTGTGGATGGCCTCAGGGTGATGAGCTGCCGCTTCTCCTTCCTATGGGTGCGCGCTGGTCCCTGGCTGACTTCCAGAGGAGAAAGGGCAGCTGCAGTGAGATTGAGATGCCCCGCAGCTCTTTCACATTGACACTGATGCATGCTAGCTAGTGCCACAGCGATAAATTGCAGGTCATGAAGCAGTGCAGGACTGATATCCTGGACCAAGGTCTTCAGGGTAGCCACCATCCTACCAGTGTTATCCTCGATGCGTTGGCATGCCGATGTGATCGCCTCAGACTGAAGGCGGATGGACTCCACCATCATGCCTTGCAATCTGAGGAGTGCAGCAGACATTCCTTCCTGATGTTCCGAAGCTTGTCTTTGCAGCTCCAGTAACTGAGCTAGAGTCATCAGATTCCTGGCCTTCGGATGTTCATCGATTGCCAGCACCCTGGGATGTCCCTGCCTTCAGCTGCTCAGGACCAGCCAGTGTTCTGTGCTCACTGTGACATCTTCCGAAGTGTCTTCGGGGATTGAGTCGAGGGCCTGGCTTGTAGACGTATTCAGACCCTCTCCAGATGTGCCTGTGAAAGAAAGGAATGAACATTAGTGTGTGGCGGGGACTGCGGAACAGGAGTAATCACACAGTACGGTTGTCTGATGGATGCTGTAATGAAGGATCCTCACCTGGTTGAGCGCTGCTATCCTCACCCTCAGGACAGGAACAGGGTCCACATCGTTGCTGGCCAGTTGGATGGCTCTATTCTCAAAATTGGTCAGGACCTTTATTTTGGACATTCCATCGCTGGTCTGGGACCTCCCCACATTATGAACCAACTCATCCTGCATGATGACAGGTGAAGAGAATGTAAGCAGGATGCCTGCCGTGCCAGGTGAAAAAGATGCTTGGAGTGTGTGGGTGGTCAGTGGCCCATGGGCAGGAAGAGGACATATTCCGTAGAGGAGATAATGGTGTATGTGAGGGAGTGAGTGGTGATGACCCTTGAGCTGGCGATGAGTGAGTTGTGAGTTAAGACTGATGAGGAGGGAGACTTAACCTGGCAGTCATCCTCTTCCTGCATTGGGTGGTTGTCCTCTTTTATAGGGCGCTGGCACTCACCACCGCTGCCAGCGCCACCCATTCTGCATTGGTCACCTTGGATGAGGCCCTTTGCCAAGGGTGGTGGTAGAGGACCTTGTGGTGAGCCTTCACCTCATCCAGCAGGCATCCGAGAGAGGCATCACTGAATTTGGAAGCAGTATATATCCCCCCGTTTGGAACCATCATGATGACTTTCCAGCACATTTCGATCCACTAGAGAGTGCTAGCTGTGCGCAGGGGTGACCTTTAAATATGGGGACTGGGTTACTGAAGGCCCAAGGTCCCAGCGGTATCAGTGAATGAGAGGCTGCCCCTCAGATGATCTGATGTGGAACCATGCCTCTAAATTTTTCAGTAAAGTGCCACATGATATGATGGGAAAACCTCTATTGCGGTTGGCAGGTTAAAGGCAACTTACTCCGCCCAATATTAGATTTTGCCGATTTCTGGCGTGATTCTGCCATTGTCTCTTTATTTAAGCTGTTAAAACTGCTCATCATTTTGAACACTTCCATCAAATCTCCCTTAGCCTCTTCTCCCCATTTGATTCATCCAATTGGCACAGGCAGTCATTATAAACAATAAGTCTTCTGTATCTTCTGAATCTATTTTTTCAGGTCAAAACCAATTATGTGTCCATTTTTCCAGTTTATCTTCATGGGAAGTCCGTGCTAAAAAGACTGAGTCAGTGTATTGAAAAAAATGGTCCTTTTTGCAGAACTGAACTACAGAGTTTCATTGCATAGACTCGACAAGACAGAAACAAGCCATTCTATCCAGGTTCTCGACACGGGTGTTCATACTCCACAGGAATGAGCGCTTATTGCAGTATCTTTCTATTCCTTGCTTTCTCAATTTTCCGGATGAAAATGCAACATTAGGACAGGAAAGGAAAACAGAGCAATCTTGCACAGGTTGAAACATCGGCTCATGTGCGCGCACATGTGCATTCACTGGTGAGTAATTCTGAACACAGTGCATAATGGAAGTGAACATGTATTGACCCCACTTTCCCCATTCCCCTAAGAGCCACAGCCAACCTCTGACTGGCTGGCAACTCTCAGGAGATGGAACCTCCAACGCAATCCCCCCACCCCCCACAATCCCTCTTCCTGGGTCCTTAATCACGTGAAAGACCCATTGTAGCCCTCTTGGAAGTGGACCAAGGGTGGGTACTCTTTCCAAGGGTCAGTCCAGACTCGATGGGCTGAATGGCCTCCTTTTGCACCCCAGGGAATCTATTCTATGTTTTTTTTAAATAAATTTAGAGTACCCAATTATTCTTTCTCCATTTAAAGGGCAATTTAGCGTGGCCAATCCACCTAACTTGCACATCTTTGGATTGTGGGGGTGAAACCTAAGCAGACATGGGGGGAACGTGCAAACTCCACATGGACAGTGACCCAGGGCCGGGATTCAAACCCGGGTCCTCAGCGCCGCAGTCCCAGTGCTAACCACTGCGACACATGCCGCCCTATTCTATGTTTTTAAGTGCCTAAGTGACATTTGCTTCAGTGGCCCTCCCTAAGGGGCGGGGGTGGGGGTGTGTGTGGGGGGGTGGTGGATATGGAGTTCTCCTTGGCTCTAGCCAGTGGGTGAGACCCCGATCACTTCCATTAAATACCACCCAATGTTTTAGGCCTTTGACCTTTCATCAGAACCCTGGGCGGAATTCTCCCCCCCCCACGCCGGGTGGGAGAATCGCCTGGGCGCCGCGCGAGTCCCGCCACGACGTCCCGACGCCCACACGTGATTCTCCCACCACCCCCAAACCAGCGCGGCATGAATCACGGCTTGCCGCTGGGAGAATCGCCGCTTGCCGTTGGTAATGGGCGAGCGGTGATTCTCCGGCCCGGATGGGCCGAGCGGCCTGCCCAACACGACAGGTTCCTGCCGGCGCCATCCACACCTGGTCGCTGCCCGCGGGAACAGCACGGGAACCCTGGGGGGGCAGCCTGTGGGGGGGCAAGGGGGGTTCCTGCACTTGGGGGGGGGGCTCAAAAGGGGTCTGGCCTGCCACCTACTTGCGGGGCGGCTGCGGGGAGGACGGCAACCGCGCATGCGCGGGTTGGCGCCTGCCAATCCGTGGATGCGCGGGTGACGTCATTTACGCGGTGCACGTAAATGACGCGGCGCCACTCCTAACCTCCCGGTGGCGGGAGAATAGGGGGCTGGGAATGGCCTCCGACGCCGGAGTGAAACACTCCGGTTTTCACTCCGCGTTGTAAGGTTTTCGGGCAATTCGGCCCTTTTGGAGAAACTCAGAGACTGTAAACTGACTTTTCAGCCAAGAGAACAGAACCAGTTTTCCCAGCAGGCTTGGTCCGCTGAGCTGAGTAGGGACATAAGTACATAAATATTTACAAACACCCCCCTAGGAGCTACAAGGAAGAAGGAGCCAGACAACAAGATAACATCAAAACACAGACAAAGGGGCACGGGAATACACAGGAGGCTTGCATGCAAGCAGGACAATGGGATGGTCATAGCCCCATGCAAATGTAAATGACCTGGCCTCCACCAGAGCAGAATCCAATTAACACCCCATCAACATAGCGAGGTGAGAATAGCAGCCATCTCCGGAGCAGCTGGAAGACACTGAAATTCTTCACAGGAGAGCTTAACCTCGTTATCCTAGGAAACAGACTGTCTGGGTTCAGCATATTGCGCTGGAAAAGCCCCTGTAAGATCAGCGGTAGAGAAAAACCAAGTTGGAGGCGGACCTGGGGGAGGTACTCCAATCTTGACAGAAGCTACCGGCAGAAACTCACTGGGAGGAGGGGGGCGGAGCCAGCGCCAAATTCAAATCGCGGACGGTAGAAAAAACCAAGTTGGAGGCGGACCTGGGGGAGGTACTCCAATCTTGACAGAAGCTACCGGCAGAAACTCACTGGAAGAAGGGGGCGGAGCCAGCGCCAAATTCAAATCGCGCAGGTCTGCCTAGCTGGAAGGGGCGGACCTGCGAGGAATACCCGGAAACATACAGCTCTGACCGGCTCAAAGGGGGCGGGACCAGCGGGAACTTTAAATCTTACCTTTTTTAATGCAAAAGGGGCTGGCCGATCACAGAACAAAGCCAGGTATAACAATATAAAAGGGGCTGTGTTTTCGATTGGGGCTCTCTTCGTTCTTGGCTCGACCTCTGCACCCCTGACTTGATCTCTGCAGCCTGTGACCGTAAGTACCCTGCAGCAGCTTGCGAAACTCCCTTGACTTTAATAGTGGTTGAGGCTTTGGGGAAGGGAACTTGTTTTGTGCCTTGTGCTATTGCTAAAAACTGTGTAATCATAAGAATTTTCGTTGTGTCCGCTATATTACTTTTGAATAGACATAGTGTATATTAGAGCATAAGATTTTATTGTGTTTCTTCTGTTGATGATTTTGACCTGGGTTTTGCAATAAACCTTGATTTGATGATAATTGGAGTCGTTTAAATTCTTCAATCTTTCACCAGCGATCTCTGACCAAGTCATTGTTAAAATACTCCTCACCTTAATTCCGGGTTCAAGAATCGAGGGTCATCTTGAGCGATTCACTCAGGACAGACTGCTGGTTAGGAAATAAACAGCAGTGTCCTATCCTCTCTCTTGGGAAAGCTACTCTAGCGGAGTAGGAACCGGGTGGGTGTTGCACCACCGGCAAGAGAGAGAATCACCTGGGTATTGGTAGGGGTCTGGAGATCTGTGTGATATAAGCCTCAGGCTGTCGGTTAGGAATAAACGGCAGGCTTGAATCAGTGCTCTCTTCAGTGGAAGTGTCCCAGTGCGACATCCCCTGGCCTCTGAAGTTTCAGTGCCAGCTGGAGAGAGACACACACAGATATTCAAACCCCAGATATCGGCCCAGTAGTGGAGTAGCGGAGATGGCACCCTCTACAGCGTCAGGACTTAGTCTCCCGGTGGGAGAATTGCGCCCCCTATCTTGCTGACTTCACTTTGTTTGCAGTTATCCTTCACTTTTGTTTCATTACTCTTTGCTTCATTACCACTCCATGTGACATCGCACCTTCACCTCTTTTAATCTCTCCTACCCTCCACCCTACCACCGACCTTTCATTTTGTTCTTCTTTCCACCTTCCTCCCCCTTTCAAAATGTTTCCAACTTTTCCCAGTTCTGATGACCTGAACAATTAGCTCTGCTTCTCTCTTCTCAATTGCTAGAAGACCTGCTGAGTGTTTCCAGAAATTTCTCTTGTTACAGTAAAATCATTACCTACCTTCTTTTCTTTCCCAGAGAGACCAATTGAGCATTTGTGCCTTAACTCCGATCACCCTCAGTATCTCCTGTGTTTTATTTCCATTTCACTTGGCAGTAGAACTCAAATATCTCCTGAGTGTGACTGCATGTATAATGTCAAATTCTGGACATGTTTTGTGCTCACATGCAACCCACTTCAAATTAAGGGGCCAGGATTCTTCGAAATTCCGGCCAAGTGTTGACGCCGGCGTCAAAACTGGCGCGAACGACGACGGCGTCAACGGGCTTCCATGCCCAGTCATTCACCCCTTTTTCAGGGGCTAGAATGGCGGCAGAGTGCTGTGCGCTGCTCCGGCAGCAAAAGCCGGCTGGTACAGGTCCGTGCATGCGCGCGCCACGGCCGTCTCTGCGCCGGCCCGCGGGTAATATGGTGGAGCCCTACAGGGGCCCGGCGTGGAGGAACATAGGCCTCCCCCGGAATTAGCGCACCCATCAATCGGTTGCCCCCGATCGCGGGCCTGGCCACCGAGGAGATCCCCCCCGGAGTCGTCTCCCCCCGCGTCCCCACCAGGACGGCTCCCGCAGCCAGAACAAACAAACAAAGAGAACAAAGAACAAAGAAATGTACAGCACAGGAACAGGCCCTTCGGCCCTCCAAGCCCGTGCCGACCATACTGCCCGACTAAACTACAATCTTCTACACTTCCTGGGTCCGTATCCTTCTATTCCCATCCTATTCATATATTTGTCAAGATGCCCCTTAAATGTCCCTATCGTCCCTGCCTCCACTACCTCCTCCGGTAGTGAGTTCCAGGCACCCACTACCCTCTGCGTAAAAAACTTGCCTCGTACATCTACTCTAAACTTTGCCCCTCTCACCTTAAACCTATGCCCCCTAGTAATTGACCCCTCTACCCTGGGGAAAAGCCTCTGACTATCCACTCTGTCTATGCCCCTCATAATTTTGTATACCTCTATCAGGTCGCCCCTCAACCTCCTTCGTTCCAGTGAGAACAAACCGAGTTTATTCAATCGCTCCTCATAGCTTATGCCCTCCATACCAGGCAACATTCTGGTAAATCTCTTCTGCACCCTCTCTAAAGCCTCCACATCCTTCTGGTAGTGTGGCGACCAGAATTGAACACTATACTCCAAGTGTGGCCTAACTAAGGTTCTATACAGCTGCAACATGACTTGCCAATTCTTATACTCAATGCCCCGGCCAATGAAGGCAAGCATGCCGTATGCCTTCTTGACTACCTTCTCACCTGTGTAGCCCCTTTCAGTGATCTGTGGACCTGTACTCCTAGATCTCTTTGACTTTCAATACTCTTGAGGGTTCTACCATTCACTGTATATTCCCTACCTGCATTAGCCCTTCCAAAATGCATTACCTCACATTTGTCCAGGTTAAACTCCATCTGCCATCTCTCCGCCCAAGTCTCCAGACAATCTAAATCCTGCTGTATCCTCAGACAGTCCTCATCGCTATCCGCAATTCCACCAACCTTTGTGTCGTCTGCAAACTTACTAATCAGACCAGTTACATTTTCCTCCAAATCATTTATATATACTACAAAGAGCAAAGGTCCCAGCACTGATCCCTGTGGAACACCACTGGTCACAGCCCTCCAATTAGAAAAGCATCCCTCCATTGCTACCCTCTGCCTTCTATGGCCTAGCCAGTTCTGTATCCACCTTGCCAGTTCACCCCTGATCCCGTGTGACTTCACCTTTTGTACCAGTCTACCATGAGGGACCTTGTCAAAGGCCTTACTGAAGTCCATATAGACAACATCTACTGCCCTACCTGCATCAATCATCTTAGTGACCTCCTCGAAAAACTCTATCAAGTTAGTGAGACACGACCTCCCCTTCACAAAACCGTGCTGCCTCTCACTAATACGTCCATTTGCTTCCAAATGGGAGTAGATCCTGTCTCGAAGAATTCTCTCCAGTAATTTCCCTACCACTGAAGTAAGGCTCACCGGCCTGTAGTTCCCGGGATTATCCCTGCCACCCTTCTTAAACAGAGGAACAACATTGGCTATTCTCCAGTCCTCCGGGACATCCCCTGAAGACAGCGAGGATCCAAAGATTTCTGTCAAGGCCTCAGCAATTTCCTCTCCAGCCTCCTTCAGTATTCTGGGGTAGATCCCATCCGGCCCTGGGGACTTATCTACCTTAATATTTTTTAAGACACCCAACACCTCGTCTTTTTGGATCACAATGTGACCCAGGCTATCTACACCCCCTTCTCCAGACTCAACATCTACCAATTCCTTCTCTTTGGTGAATACTGATGCAAAGTATTCATTTAGTACCTCGCCCATTTCCTCTGGCTCCACACATAGATTCCCTTGCCTATCCTTCAGTGGGCCAACCCTTTCCCTGGCTACCCTCTTACTTTTTATGTAAGTGTAAAAAGCCTTGGGATTTTCCTTAACCCTATTTGCCAATGCCTTTTCATGACCCCTTCTAGCCCTCCTGACTCCTTGCTTAAGTTCCTTCCTACTTTCCTTATATGCCACACACGCTTCGTCTGTTCCCAGCCTTTTAGCCCTGACAAATGCCTCCTTTTTCTTTTTGACGAGGCCTACAATATCACTTGTCATCCAAGGTTCCCGAAAATTGCCGTATTTATCTTTCTTCCTCACAGGAACATGCCTGTCCTGTATTCCTTTCAACTGACACTTGAAAGCCTCCCACATGTCAGATGTTGATTTGCCCTCAAACATCCGCCCCCAATCTATGTTCTTCAGTTCCCGCCTAATATTGTTATAATTAGCCTTCCCCCAATTTAGCACATTCATCCTCGGACCACTCTTATCCTTGTCCACCAGTACTTTAAAACTTACTGAATTGTGGTCACTGTTACCGAAATGCTCCCCTACTGAAACATCTACCACCTGGCCGGGCTCATTCCCCAATACCAGGTCCAGTACCGCCCCTTCCCTAGTTGGACTGTTTACATATTGTTTTAAGAAGCCCTCCTGGATGCTCCTTACAAACTCTGCCCCGTCTAAGCCCCTGGCACTAAGTGAGTCCCAGTCAATATTGGGGAAGTTGAAGTCTCCCATCACCACAACCCTGTTGTTTTTACTCTTTTCCAAAATCTGTCTACCTATCTGCTCCTCTATCTCCCGCTGGCTGTTGGGAGGCCTGTAGTATACCCCCAACATTGTGACTGCACCCTTCTTATTCCTGATCTCTACCCATATAGCCTCACTGCCCTCTGAGGTGTCCTCTCGCTGTATAGCTGTGATACTCTCCTGAACAAGTAGCGCAACTCCGCCTCCCCTTTTACATCCCCCTCTATCCCGCCTGAAACATCTAAATCCTGGAACGTTTAGCTGCCAATCCTGCCCTTCCCTCAACCAGGTCTCTGTAATGGCAACAACATCATAGTTCCAAGTAGTAATCCAAGCTCTAAGTTCATCTGCCTTACCCGTAATGCTCCTTGCATTAAAACATATGCACTTCAGGCCACCAGACCCGCTGTGTTCAGCAACTTCTCCCAGTCTGCGCTGCCTCAGAGCCACACTGTCCCTATTCCCTAGTTCTCCCTCAATGCTCTCACCTTCTGACCTATTGCTCCCGTGCCCACCCCCCTGCCATACTAGTTTAAACCCTCCCGTGTGACACTAGCAAACCTCGCGGCCAGGATATTTATGCCTCTCCGGTTTAGATGCAACCCGTCCATCTTATACAGGTCACACCTGCCCCGGAAGAGCTCCCAGTGGTCCAGATAACAGATAACAGATAACAGAAACCCTCCCTCCTACACCAGCTGTTTAGCCACGTGTTTGTCTGCTCTATCCCGCCAAGTAGGACCATACGCAAACTATGCTGACGGGACTCGGCGGAACTCAGCGGGCACTCGGCCCGTCGAGTGCGCAGAAACGCCGCTGGGGCCGCTTTCAACGGCACCCGACCGCGCCACCGTGATTGGCGCCGATTCCCCGGTCACCGGAGAATTAGCGGCCTGGCGTGGCGGGATTTGCGCGTCCCTCCGGCGATTCTCCGACCTGGCGCGGGCTCAGAGAATCCCGGCCTGAAGCTAATTCCATTTGCATGAGTCCTGTATAAACAATGAAGGCCGTACATTATCCTCTCTATGCCTGACTTTGATTCAAGCCCATGCTCATGTAATTTTAATCAAGATGCCAAAATATTTACAAAGATATGAGAATTTGTCTATAAAATTGCTTTGAATCCAATTACCACCTTTTCTAGCGGTCCACCTCTGCTGCCCTCTATCAAAGCCTCTCATAAGAACATAAGAACTAGGAGCAGGAGTAGGCCATCTGGCCCCTCGAGCCTGCTCCACCATTCAATGAGATCATGGCTGATCTTTTGTGGACTCAGCTCCACTTTCCGGCCCGAACACCATAACCCTTAATACCTTTATTCTTCAAAAAACTATCTATCTTTATCTTAAAAATATTTAATGAAGGAGCCTCTACTGCTTCACTGGGCAAGGAATTCCATAGATTCACAACCCTTTGGGTGAAGAAGTTCCTCCTAAACTCAGTCCTAAATCTACTTCCCCTTATTTTGAGGCTGTGCCCCCTAGTTCTGCTTTCACCCGTCAGTGGAAACAACCTGCCCGCATCTATCCTATCTATTCCCTTCATAATTTTATATTTTTCTGTAAGATCCCCCCTCATCCTTCTAAATTCCAACGAGTACAGTCCCAGTCTATTCAACCTCTCCTCGTAATCCAACCCCTTCAGCTCTGGTATTAACCTAGTGAATCTCCTCTGCACACCTTTCAGTGCCAGTACGTCCTTTCTCAAGTAAGGAGACCAAAACTGAACACAATACTCCAGGTGTGGCCTCACTAACACCTTATACAATTGCAGCATAACCTCCCTAGTCTTAAACTCCATCCCTCTAGCAATGAAGGACAAAATATCCATTTGCCTTCTTAATCACCTGTTGCACCTGTAAACCAACTTTTTGCGACTCATGCACTAGCACACCCAGGTCTCTCTGCACAGCAGCATGTTTTAATATTTCATCATTTAAATAATAATCCCTTTTGCTGTTATTCCTACCAAAATGGATAACCTCACATTTGTCAACATTGTATTCCATCTGCCAGACCCTAGCCTATTCACTTAGCCAATCCAAATCCCTCTGCAGACTTCCAGTATCCTCGGCACTTTTTGCTTTACCACTTATCTTAGTGTCGTCTGCAAACTTGGACACATTGCCCTTGGTCCCCAACTCCAAATCATCTATGTAAATTGTGAACAGTTGTGGGCCCAACCCTGATCCCTGAGGGACACCACTAGCTACTGATTGCCAACCAGAGAAACACCCATTAATCCCCACTCTTTGCTTTCTATTAATTAACCAATCCTCTATCCATGCTACTACTTTCACCTTAATGCCATGCATCTTTATCTTATGCAGTAACCTTTTGTGTGGCACCTTGTCAAAGGCTTTCTGGAAATCCAGATATACCACATCCATTGGCTCCCCGTTATCTACCGCACTGTTAATGTCCTCAAAAAATTCCACTAAATTAGTTAGGCATGACCTACCCTTTATGAACCCATGCTGCGTCTGCCCAATGGGACAATTTCCATCCAGATACCTCGCTATTTCTTCCTTGATGATAGATTCCAGCATCTTCCCTACTACTGAAGTTAAGCTCACTGGCCTATAATTACCCGCTTTCTGCCTACCTCCTTTTTTAAACAGTGGTGTCACGTTTGCTAATTTCCAATCCGCCGGGACCACCCCACTCATCTCTATCATCCTCCAAGTATGGCCCTCATCCTTTCTCTCCCAGAGTCAAGATGTGCAAAGCTGGCACACAGTTGTTTTGTCACTCATTGCTATGTTGGCATCAAGGCTTATTCGGCTTTGCTCTCTCTATCTAAAACACCCATTCCTCGGTGTTCATTCTGAGTGGCAATGGCATTCCTAGGTTCTTCCCCTCTTCAAACAACAACCTCCTTAAATGCTTATCCCCCAGTCCCTTCCACTCTAATGCTTTTGAGGAGCTCATCAATTTGTCACCAAAAGGTAAACTATCTATTCAGTTGCATTGGATGCTTCCACTCCGACCCCATCTTGTTAACAGTCTCAGTTGCTGCTGGACAAGTCCGATCCATGGAACTGGGCCTGATATATCCTGAACTTTTATTTTTTGTTTCAATACATGAAGGACGGCTGCTGAACAGAGTCACAGAGACTGCTGATGAACTTTTAACAAAATATTAAAACATTTATTGAACGAGAAAAGATGAACTAAAATACATCGCTCCTTCACCCCAACTATACCTTTACAGGTTTACACAGAATTGTAAAGATAACACATATTTCAAAATCTATCTAATACCTTAATGTTCACAATAGGCACGCAGTCCATGTAAACCATTATACAAATTGTGGTTAGACATCCTACACTCTGAAAACAGGTGGCATATGTCACCAAAAACAACTTTTCTGCTTTTCTCATTAATTCTCCTTAGCAGCTTGTCACATTGTGAACGAGCTGGCCTCACTAGAATTCTGTCTTTCCCATGAGAGTTTCCCATTTGTGCTCTCGAAGAATACGCCTTGGAGCCTCATCTCAAATGATGCTTACTCTCAGATGTCTTCACCGAGGATCCACCTCTGGGTTTCAGCCTCTAATTTTTTTTTCGCTGGATCACCATATGCATTCAAGCATCACCTTTCATGCAACATCTCACATACCTAGCCATGCCAACAGAACACCACTGCCTCACAGGCCTTGCAGTAAAGGTTCATTCACCCTTGGTTGTCCCCTTGAATCCATGGCTTCTCACAAGCCCACGTTATCCGAGGTGTGCAAATTGCAGCCCTATCTTTTCACTTGGAGCCTCTGCACCTCACTCTTAACTTTACTTAACAGGACCTTTTCCAGATTCCTGGGCGGGATTCTCCGATCCTGGGGCTAAGTGTTGACGCCGTTGTAAACGGTGGAGCGTTTTACGACGGCGTCATTGACCCCTAGAATCAGTGATCTGCGACGCACAGGGGGCCAGCACGGCACTGGAGAGCCTCACGCTGCTCCAGCTGCCGCTACGGCATCAGCAAGGGCAGTGCAAGTTCACGCATGCGCGCAATGGCAGGCGCGAGTTTGCGTATGCGCGTGGTATGCCGTCTCTGCGCCAGCTCCGACGCAACATGGCGGAGACCTACAGCGGCCCGGCGCGGAGGAACATAGGCCCCCACCGCTATAAGCCCGCCCGCCGATCGGTAGGCCCCGATCGTGGGCCATGCCACTGTGGAGGCCCCCCTGGAGTCAGATCCCCCCTCCCCCCCCCCAACCAGGCCGTCCCCCGCAGCATGAATGCCGAGGTCCCGCCGGGTAGGACCACATGAGAACGACGGCGGCGGGGCTCTGCCGAACTTGGCGGGCACTTGGCCCATCGCGTGGGGAGAATCGCCGGGGGAGCCCGCGTTGAGCGGCCCCCGACTGGCGCCGCGCCGACTGCGGCGGTGCCATTGGCGCTGATTCTCCGGTCACCTGGCATCAGAGTAGCGCCGCGTGATTTGCGCCCCCCTGGCGCGGCGTCGGAGAATCCCGCCCCCTGTTTCTTGTTCCCTTTAACTAGAAGATCTTCTTGGAACTTCCTTCTGTCCTTCTCCCTGGTCCTCATCCTCTTTCCCCACTGTATCCCACTGCGCCCTTTCACAATCCCAGTACTCTCCTACCATCAGTACCCTTGAATGCCCTGTTCCCAAGATCCAACATTGAAAGTACTGACCCCTCCCTCTAAACCCCGGTCCACCCCAAGCCTTCCTAGTCACCCACCAATCATGACTTCCAGCACCTTTGTGTATAATCCGACCCGTTCCCTATCTTTCAATATCTGCCCAGTCATCTCATCCACACAAACCATTTCTGGAGTCATGAGGTCCTCCAGAGATCCAGGCCGCGGCTTAAGACTATAAGACTATGAGACATAAGAGCAGAATTAAGCCAGTTAGCCCATCGGGTCTGCTCCACCATTCGATTATGGCTAATATGTTTCTCATCGCCATTCTCCTGTCTTTCCCCCACAATCCTTGATCCCCTTATAAATCAAGAACCTATCTATCTCTGCCAGGTTCACGATTGGTGAGAGCACGCGTGGCCCACGCCGTCGGGAACTCGGCCCATCGGAGGCTGAGAATCGAGGGAGGCCCACTAACGATATGCAAATGGTGTTTTAAAGTATGCATGGCGTGCATAGCATTGACTCCGTTTTCGAGGTGACGGAGCATTGCGATTTGGTGTCAAACGGGTGCCTGCCGTGATTTTAGCATCAGAAGTTATTCTACTCCCAATTGCACCCCCCCATTTCGGTGTTGGCTAATGACGAATACCATCCCATGACTTTTGTTAGGTCAGAGTATCAAGGGACATGGGCAAGGCCAGGAAACTGGAATTAAAATATATATTAGCTATGTTTTAACAGATTGGTGAAGAGGCTTAGGGGATGGTATAGCTTATTCTTGTTCCTATATTCTTATGACTACCTATTTTCACCTCTAACCTTACCAACCTTAAACCCTTCTTGAGACCATCTGCCACTGAAACCCTTTATCATCTTCAGACTCAATGGGCAGGATTCTCCGGTCTGCCAGTCGCATTTTCCGGCACGGTGTGCCCACGCCGGCAGTGGGATTCTCTGATCTCATCGCCGACCAATGAGGTTTCCCATTTTGGCCACCTCACGGGCGTGGTTGCACTGTCGGCGGACCGGAGGATTCCGCCGACGGAAAATTTTGCTAAATTACTCTGACACACCCTCAACCAATCCTCCATATACCGCACTTAAAAAAAAAATTTAGAGTACCCAATTCATTTTTTCCAATTAATGGCACATCTTTGAGTTTTGGGGGCGAAACCCAAGCAAACATGGGGAGAATGTGCAAACTCCACACGGACAGTGACCCACAGCCGGGATCGAAACTGGGACCTCGGCGCAGTGAGACAGCAGTGCTAACCACTGCACCACCGTGCTGCCCCATAAACCGCACTTAACCAAAAATCTCTATCTGTATCCTATCACAAAGCGACTCAAGTCACCCATTGTTCCTGAAGAAAAATGAAAGATAGAAGTTTACACCTGCCTTGAAACTTTTGTTCTTGTTTAACGCTACTCTTGAAATTGGGTCAGATTATTCCATATCCTTGGGAGTTATTGTGAATAATGTGAATAATTCATTTCTCTGAGCTTGCTTATCTCACATTTTCCATCAGGTGTAAAAGATTACTTCAGACAGTCAATTTTCACTCAGCATAAATAGTTGGGCACAACTTAAGAACACTTTTTGCATTTCTTAAAGATGGTCTGTCGTGAAATATTGATTCCCTCATGTGGCCAATCCAGGCTAACTACATTCATAACAATTACTTGTTTCCTGATCTTGCCATCAGGGGAATTTGAGACAAATAACAAAAAGGCCTTCATTACTATTAAAGCATAGGCTAATGAATGGCATACTCTAGGATACATCATAAATGACCAAGCACCTATTAAATGCCCAATCTACACTCAAAAAGTCTTTATCAAGTACAATAATATGGAATGAACATATTTTCTTATTGCTGATGTCACTTTGCTACGAATACAGAAATGATAAACAACCAAATGTTTCCATGATCAGGAACGCTCTCACCTTTTATGGGGTTTTAAACGAGTTCCATCTTTTGTAGATTGATTGCTTGAAGGTTTTTCTGATGTTTCACTGTCAATGGCTTTCAGCTTTTTGTGTTATTACTGCCGCTCCAAACAGGGAAACAGCTACAATGTTGGCAGAGTGACGGTTGTTTATCAGACTGGAGGAAGGGATATAATCGAGTTCTCCAGGGGGCTGGTATTAGGGCGACTGTTTTTCTTGATCTTAATGACATAGACTTAGGTGTGCAGTGCATGATTTCAAAATTTACAGGCGACACTTTGAACTATGAGGAGGATAGTGATTGACTTCAGGAGGACATAAGCTAATGGAGATGAAATGTAATGTAGAGAAGTATGAAATGATATATTTTTGGACGAATAATGAGGGAAGTCAATAAAACATAAAGGATACAATTCTACGTGGGTACAGGAGGAGACAGTTTTGAGGGTTTCGGCGCACAATTCATTGAAGGTGGCAGGGCAGCTTAAGAAAGTCATTAAGCAGAGTTCTGGACACTACAAATAGAGGCAAAGGGTTAGAACCATCCCAATGCTGAGAAAACCTATGCTGGGTGGCTAAAAATGGACATGACGGAATGTCAATCTAAATTTCCCAGCCGCTTCCTGCCAGCCGCCATTTAACCAGCGCAGGAAATGTGATGGGTTGCATGCCCACTTAAAGTGACATTGGGCTCAATGCTTTAAATGCCTGTCTGAATTTTAAATTTGCCTGGGTATGAGATCTTCAGTGAGGTCAATATGTTCCTGAAGCCTGTATGAAACATATCGGGTCAACCAGTTTGTGAATCATGAGGAAAGCCTGCAGTGGAGTCAGGAACATTTTGACTGGTAAGTTTAAAAGGTGTTGTCAATTTCAAATGTCATTGCGACTAGAATTGAACACTATATTCCAAGTGCAGCCTAACTAAGGTTCTATACAGCTGCAACATGACTTGCCAATTCTTATACTCAATGCCCCGGCCAATGAAGGCAAGCATGCCGTATGCCTTCTTGACTACCATATCCACCTGTGTTGCCCCTGTGACCTGTGGACCTGTACACCTAGATCTCTCTGACTTTCAATACTCTTGAGGGTTCTACCATTCACTGAATATTCCATACCTGCATTAGACCTTCCAAAATGCATTACCTCACATTTGTCCGGATTAAACTCCATCTGCCATCTCTCTGCCCAAGTCTCCAAACAATCTAAATCCTGCTGTATCTTCTGACAGTCCTCATCGCTATCCACAATTCCACCAACCTTTGTGTCGTCTGCAAACGTACTAATCAGACGAGTTACATTTTCCTTCAAATCATTTATATATACTGCGAACAGCAAAAGTCCCAGCACTGATCCCTGCGGAACACCACTAGTCACAGCCCTCCAATTAGAAAAACACCCTTCCATTGCTACTCTCTGCCTTCTATGACCCAGCCAGTACTGTATCCACCTTGCCAGCTCACCCCTGATCCCATGTGACTTCATCTTTTGTACCAGTCTACCATGAGGGACATTGTCAAAGGCCTTACTGAAGTCCATATAGATAACATCCACTGCCCTACCTGCATCAATTATCTTTGTGACCTCTTCGAAATACTGTGTCAAGTTAGTGAGACACGACCTCCCCTTCACAAAACCATGCTGCCTCTCACTAACACGACCATTTGCTTTCAAATGAGAGTAAATCCTGTCTCGAAGAATTCTCTCCAGTAATTTCCCTACCACTGAGGATCCAAAGATTTTTGTCAAAGCCTCAGCAATTTCCTCTCCAGCCTCCTTCAGTATTCTGGGGTAGATCTCATCAGGCCCTGGGGACTTATCTGCCTTAATATTTTTCAAGACGCCCAACACCTCGTCTTTTTGGATCTCAATGTGACCCAGGTTTTTCTACACACCCGTCTCCACTCTCAAAAACCACCAATTCCTTCTCTTTGGTGAATACTGATGCAAAGTATTCATTTAGTACCTCACCCATTTCCTCTGGCTCCACACATAGATTCCCTTGCCTACCCTTCAGTGGGCCAACCATTTCCCTGGCTACCCTCTTGCTTTTTATGTACATGTAAAAAGCCTTGGAATTTTCCTTAACGCCATTTGCCAATGACTTTTTGTGACCCCCTTCTAGCCCTCCTGACTCCTTGCTTAAGTTCCTTCCTACTTTCCTTACATTCCACACAGGCTTCATCTGTTCCCAGCCTTCTAGCCCTGACAAATGCCTCCTTTTTCTTTTTGACAAGCCTACAATATTTCTCGTTATCCAAGGTTCCCAAAATTTGTCATATTTATCCTTCTTCCTCACAGGAACATGCCAGTCCTGAATTCCTTTCAACTGACACTTGAAAGCCTCCCACATGTCATATGTTGATTTACCCTCAAACATCCGCCTCCAATCTAGGTTTTTCAGTTCCCGCCTAATATTGTTATAATTAGCCTTCCCCCAATTTAGCACATTCACCCTAGGACCACTCTTATCCTTGTCCACCAGCACTTTAAAACATACTGAATTGTGGTCACTGTTCCCGAAATGCTCCCCTACTGAAACTTCTACTGCCTGGCCGGGCTCATTCCCCAATACCAGATCCAGTACAGCCCTTTCCCTAGTCGGACTGTCTACATATTGTTTTAAGGAGCCCTCCTGGATGCCCCTTACAAACTCTGCCCCGTCTAAGCCCCTAGTACTAAGTGAGTCCCAGTCAATATTGGGGAAGTTGAAGTCTCCCATCACAACAACCCTGTTGTTTTTACTCTTTTCCAAAATCTGTCGACCTATCTGCTCCTCTATCTCCCGCTGGCTGTTGGGAGGCCTGTAGTAAACCCCCAACATTGTGACTGCACCCTTCTTATTCCTGATCTCTACCCATGTAGCCTCACTGCCCTCTGAGGTATCCTCCCGTAGTACAGCTGTGATATTCTCCCTGACCAGTAGAGCAATACCGCCACCCCTTTTACATCCCCCTTTATCCCGCCTGAAACATCTAAATCCTGGAACGTTTAGCTGCCAATCCTGTCCTTCCCTCAACCAGGTCTCTGTAATGGCAACAACATCATAGTTCCAAGTATTAATCCAAGCTCTAAGTTCATCTGCCTTACCCGCAATACTTCTTGCATTAAAACATATGCACTTCAGGCCACCAGACCTGCTGTGTTCAGCAACATCTCCCTGTCTGCTCTGCCTCAGAGCCATACTGGCCCTATTCCCTAGTTCTCCCTTAATGCTTTCACCTTCTGACCTATTGCTCCGGTGCCCACCCCCCTGCCATACTAGTTTAAACCCTCCCGTGTGACACTAGCAAATATTTATGCCTCTCCAGTTTAGATGCAACCCGTCCTTCTAATACAGGTCACACCTGCCCCGGAAAAGCTCCCAGTGGTCCAGGTAACAGAAACCCTCCCTCCTACACCAGCTGTTTAGCCACGTGTTTAGCTGCTCTATCTTCCTATTTCTAGCCTCATTGGCACGTGGCACAGGGAGTAATCCCGAGATTACAACCCTTGAGGTCCTGTCTTTTAACTTTCTGCCTAGCTCCCTGAACTCCTGCTGCAGGACCTCATGCCCCTTCCTGACTATGTCGTTAGTACCAATATGTACTACGCCCTCTGCCTGTTTGCCCTCCCCATTCAGGATGTCCGCTACCCGTTCGGAGACATCCTGGACCCTGGCACCAGGGAGGCAACATACCATCCTGTAGTCTCTTTCACGTCCACAGAAGCGCCTATCTGTGCCCCTGACTCTCGAGTCCCCTATGACTATTGCTCTTCTGTGCTTTGATCCTCCCTTCTGAACATCAGAGCCAGCTGTGGTGCCACTGCTCTGGCTGCTGCTGTTTTCCCCTGATAGGCTCTCTCCCCCGACAGTATCCAAAGGGGTATATCTGTTCGAGAGGGGGACAACCACAGGGGATTCCTGAACTGACTGTCTTCCCTTTCTGGTGTTCACCCATTTCTCTGCCTGCACCTTGGGTGTGACCACATTTATATAACTGCGATCTATGACGCTTCCCGCCACCTGCATGCTCCTAAGTGCATCCAACTGCTGCTCCAACCGAACCATGCGGTCTGTGAGGAGCTCCAGTTGGGTGCACGCTCTGCAGATGAAGACACCCGGGACGATAGGCCTATCAGCAGCAAATTTGGGAGTGAAACAATCTGTGATTGGAGGAGCAGTGAACACCAATTATGGTGCGTTTGAGGCTCAGGGAGATGAGGGGCGAGGAGTGGTGGGCCAGGTGTCTGGAGGGGGGCCCAGGCATTTAGAGCAGGGCCCGTGCCTTCAGAGTGGAGCTCAGGCATGTTGCAACGGGTCCCAGGTGGACCAGAGTAGAGCGTGAGGCAATAATAGTGGGGCCCACTGCCATCTGAGTGAATGAGTGATTTGAGACTGTGAGCGAGAGAGAGTGTGAAGGGAAAAGAATGTGAGGGCGGAGAGGACGGGTGGCTGTGAAAGTGTGTGAGTGAGGGTTGAGAGAATCGGGAGTGTGAGAGAGTGGGAGGGAGTGAGCGAGTATGACAGAGTGAAAGAGTATAAGTGGGGTGAAAGAGTGTGGGACGGCTGAGAGAGAGTGAGGGGGTGAGAGATTTGAGGTGGTGAAAAAGTGGGGAGGAGTGAGAGGATGTGGTCGGGCAAAATATTCCCATAAGTCTGGCTCACTCCAGTATCAGCACTCAGCCTTATCCACGCACACCATCATGCACTCTCGTCTCCTCTCACAGGTGAGGGTGACTGAGTGAGCAACCTGAACCAGGGAGTGAGCCGGACACACACACACACCCACCCTATTGCACTCTGACAGTCATCTTCATTTATTACTCATTGTTTTTTGCTCAGCAAGTTGTTTCTTTTCATACCTCAGTTTTATTTCTATTTTGAAGTCTGTGTTTCTCATTGTGCCAAATTTTATCTCCAAACTTTCCTCATCGGCCCCATGAGTGAGAACATTTTGAAATGTGCCCCCTGCGCACGCAAAGCGTTTGGACAATTCTGGGCTCGACTCTCTAGAAAATCCGAGTACGGCATTGTCACCTGTTAAAATCGGGAACAGTTTATTGTATCTTTGCACAAATGCTGTTCGGGAAATTATTTTGTCATGAATTTGGTTTGGCCCGTGTATGAAACACACATTTTTTTTGCATTAATGCAGGGAATTTACCATTATTGGTGAGGGGAGAAACTGGAAAACTATGCAGTCTGTTGAAAAATATTGGATAAGATTGCCCGACTGGTTGAAACTTATCTCAACTGATCGAAGAACCTAGCCAAATGTCAGAATACTCTTCAATGAAATCACAAAGCAGGGGAAAAAATAGGCTCAGACATGTATAAGAGGAACACCAGCCACCTCAGGCCACATACATAATAAGGAGATACCATAATTTACTGACTGGCATTATTTCAAATTAATGCTGGCATAAAACAACCCTAACAGGAAGACCTTAGCTGTGATCTATGAAGTGATTACAGAAAGCCGGAGGCTTTGTCGCTGATGAGATTACCACCGTTTCTGCTTCGTGTCTGTATGTACACATTTAAATCGAACAAATTTCAATACTCTGTACACACAATCTTTTTTAAGAAACAAGTCATTTTTGTTCATCCACAAATCGTCTTCATGTTCACTCCATCCTCATCCTTGGTATTGGGCTAGAGCCTCTTTCTCCACTCTGCCTACACGCTTTGTGAAGTGAGTGTAAGAATGGTTCACACTCTGCACTGTGGGATTAGAAACACTCAGGGCATCATCATGCAGCAGCTCCAGCTGTGGCTGTGAGGCCCTGGGCCAAACTGACTGGTGGTGATTTAACCAGGTGAGGAGCAAGGTTGAGAATAACCTCAGCTGGTACAGGAATTGAACCTGTGCTGCAGGCCTTGCTCTGTATCATGAACCAGCTGTCTAACCAACTGAGCTAAACCAACTGAGGGTTCATGCTGGAGTCCATGAGGGAGAGAAGGGAGGTTCTCCTCCCATTGCGTGGCTGGAGAAGGACACCTACCAAACGGACATGGACAGACATCCCTGTCATTGTCAGTGGCAGAAGTGTGGTGTGGAGGAGCTGGATCCACAGCAGGAAAAATTGAATGACACAATAAGCTCTGGGATGGTACATGCGACCTCCAACTCTCAGGGGAAATCACCCTACGGCATAAACAGCAGTTGAGGAGCCTTGGGTGCATGCGGCTCCTCATCAGGTGAAGAGTATGTACTCTGGGCATTTACTGATCCTGAGAATGGTTCAGAGCCAACAGTGCTGCTGGGGTCTGCCAGTACTGAGACAGACAGCTTTCAGTGATTAGGGACTGGTGCCATTGGCCACAGAGGCCAGAGCTGCCTTATAACCTTTGCTGCAGGAGAAACAGGCTCATAATGACTGAGACAGCACAATCAGCCTGAATTATACCTTATTTAAAAATGATCAGAGCAACGGAGGGAGAAGATGAAAAAAAGCTAGGATCATGACAAGAAAAGAAGCTCTTGTGAAATGGGCAGCCACGGCGGAAGATGGTATTACAGAGGGCAATATCCTCATTGGTGGGTTTCATTGCTCACCATCCTGTTGGACAGTATGCTGAACACTGAGTTGTATTGGGAAGCATGAGTACTGTTCTCCAACGTTAGTTATCATGAGCTCTTCGTGTATTCCCTACAGATGCAGATGTCAAGCCGAGGAGAGCAACTCCCTTATCATCCCGGGTCAAGAGCTCTGAGGAAGCACCATCACAACATACATCACTAATGTAGGTGCGGTCACCTTGATGGGTCCTTGCACCTGGTTAGTTATGGTGGCACTGGGTGAGGAGTGTTGCACGAAGTGTACAGTAAGAGGTGTAGAGACAGAGGCAGATCCAGACAGTCACCCTTGGAGGAGGAAGGACAGACGCAGCCCTGTTCAGCTGAGCGCAGATTTCGGGCATCAGGAGGCACAGGAAAGGAGGCTCAACCCAGGCCAGCAGCATCAGATGTATTCCCAAATGTTGGAAGTCCCTGAGGCAATGATGGCCATGGGCAGAAAACGAAGGAATCCATCCATGTTCCTACCATGGCGCAGGAATTTGAATTCATAAGTTCCTACATTGAGAGAGTGACCAACCTCATGGAGAGTCATATCGGGCAGCATTTTGTGGTGCATACATGAACTGCATTTAGATATCCACAGATTTCATGCCTTGCTCCATAACCTGGGCTGATCATGGATGTCTGAGGGGAGGCCAGTTGCACCCCAGATGGTGCTTTCCTCCAAACGTCTGGAGGGCCAAGGATGTCGCCAAAGAGGTTTAAGGTGGCAACCCTCAGGGAGCACCTTCATCACCCTCGGCCTCTACGGCATTCTGATAATGGGAAAATCCACGTACAGGGCCAGCTGTCCATGCAACGATGTAGGTGCAGAAACATCTGGAGATGACCTCACGGGCACTTCCACGATGATGAACGACACTACATGCATCTCAGACAAAAGCCAAGACAAATGAGCAATCTGCCCCCACCTCTTGTTTGGCCACAGAGAGAGCACAGTGTAGATGTGGTGCGGTGCAGAAGACTAAATGGGTTAATTCCATCTGAAAGCTGAAAATAATGAGAAATGTATGTCATATGAATGAGCTTCCTCTACCGGGACAAGCACAGAGGCATGAAGTGGTGAAGGACAGCAAAGCTTTGTCAGCACTGTGAGCCTTTAGGGTAAATGTGTTTCCTTCAATGTGATAAGAGTTTACGTATTCCAGTCCGTGTCTTTGTAGATGTATTAGTGCAGGTACATCAGAGTGAATATCATACAACACCATTCTGCCTGATCAGAAAGACTCAGCAGAAATGTCCCTGAATCAAATGAGTCTTGAAATTCATAGCATCCTGACGAGACCCTCCTTGTGCAGCCAGAGTACCTCGGTGTTCTGAAACTTCCTTTTCTGCCTCCTTAGCTGGGAACTGTGTCCTGCAGTCAACAGGAACTTAAGGTAAGAGGACTATCTTAAAGACTATGTAATTTGAAAAGTTAGCAAGTAAGATGAAGTATGTTTAAGTTTAAGGCATAGCAGGTGAAGTCAGCCAAATGGAATGTGTGACCTGTCAGATGTGGGCAGCACGGTAGCATAGTGGTTAGCACAGTTGTTTCACAGCTCCAGGGTCCCAGGTTCGATTCCTGGTTGGGTCACTGGCTGTGTGGAGTTTGCACGTTCTCCCCATGTCTGCGTGGGTTTCTTCCGGGTGCTCCGGTTTCCTCCCACAGTCCAAAGATGCGTGTGTTAGGTGGATTGGCCATGCTAAATTGGCCTTAGTGTCCAAAAATGTTAAGTGGGGGTTAGGGGGATGGGGCAGATACGTGGGCTTGAGTAGCGTGCTCTTTGTAAGGGCCGGTGCAGACTCGATGGGTCGAATGGCCTCCTTCTGCACTGTAAATTCTATGATCTATGATCATGGACCATACCGGCTTCCCAGATGACCTTATGTGCACAAAGTGCTTCCACCTGCAGAACCTTGAGCTCTGGGTTTCTGAGCTCGAGCTGCGGGTAACCTGAAACACTGTAGCACATCTGTGAGGCTGAGAGTTACGTGGACAGCATGTTTAGAGAGGTGATCACATCACAGCTCCAGGAACTGGAGGCAAGAAGGGTGACCACCAGGCAGTCCAAGAGAAACAGGCAGGTAGTGCAAGAGTCCCCTGCGGTCCGCTCTCAAATCGTTTTTCTATTTTGCAGTCAGAGCTTCTCAGGTGCAATTTAGTGTGGCCAATCCACCTACTCTGCACATCTTTGGCTTGTTGGGGTGAGGCCTACGCAGACACTGGGAGAATGTGCAAACTTCACATGCACAGTGACCCGGGGCTGGGATCAAACCCGGGTCCTCAGCGCAGTGAGGCAGCAGCGCTAACCACTGCACCACCATGCCGCCCTGGAGCCTAGCCTCTGGCTCCACAAGCGGCCTGACTGTACAGGAGTGGAAGAAGAAGGAAGAAAGAGCAAAAATGATAGGGGATTCATTAGTTAGGGGAACAGATATGCGTTTTTGCATCCTCAGACGTGACTTCAGGATGGCCTGTTGTCTCCCTGGGCCCAGGGTCAAAGATGCCACTGAATGACTGCAGGGCATCCAGGTGATCAGTCAGAGGTCATGGTTCACATTGGTAGCAATGATATAGGTAGAATGATGAATTTGGTCTTGCATCAAGAGTTCAGGGAGCTAGACAGCAGATTAAAAAGCAGGATCCCAAAGGTTGTAATCTCTGGATTACCCCTGGTGCCACGTGCTGGCGAGTACAGAAATAGGAGAATAGGGCAGATGAATGTGTGGTTCAAGAGTTGGTGCAGGAAGGAGGGATTTAGATTCCTGGATCACTTGGATCGTTTCTGGGAGAAGTGGACATGTACAAGCGGGATGGTGTGCACCTGAACCTGAATAGGACCAACATCCTTGCGGGTAAGCTTGCTAGTGCTGTTGGGAGGAGTTTAAGCTAGTTCAGCAGGGAGAGGGGACACCGAGCGTTAGAACAGTAGGGACACTGCATCCTATAGTAAAGAAACCAAGATAGAAGGGATTTGTCCATGTTGAGTAAGACAAGGCTGAATGACCTCTACGTTAATGCTAGGAGTATTATAGAGAAAGCGGATGAGAAAAGGGCGTGGATTGATAAGTGGAATTGTTATATTGTTCCATCACAGGGACATGGTTGAGTGAGGGGCAGGATTGACAACTCAACTCGCCTTAGTTGAGCGGTCAATAACGAGGGGGCATAATTTTAAGTGAGGGGCAGGAGGTTTAGAGGGGATTTGAGGAAAGATATTTTCACCCAGAGGGTGGTGGGAATTTGGAAAGCACTGCCTAGGATGGTAGTAGAGGCGGGAAACCTCAGAAATGTGAATGAGCCCTTGAAATTCCAGAACATTCAAGGCTATGAGCCAAGTGCTGGAAAGTGTACTTTTGTCAGTGCAGATTTAATGGGCTGAAGGGCCTCTTTTGTACTGTATAACTCAATTATCCTCTTCCTGTCCACCTCCTGCTCCTCCCCTACCTCGGCGAGTTGTCTTAATGCAGGACCTCAGCCTCCTCAAGACCCAAAACTCTTTGGAAGGCCATGTTATGCACAGTGTAGCAGATTACCACAAGGCCCAACAGACTAGTCGATGGGTATTGGAAGCCCTGTGCCTCTGTCTGAGGCTTTTGCAGAGGTGTGATATTCTTCAAGAGACATCGCTTGCCCCCAAGTATCCAGTCATGGATCTTGGTGGTTAAAGTGAAGATTTACGGTGGTGTGGAATGCTGGAAGATGCAGAAGTCGGAGCAGTTGCCAGGAAGGTGAGCACACACATGGAGGAACCTCTTGTGACCACAGACCAGTTGGATGTCGAGGGAATGGAAACCCATCCTGTTGGTGAATCTCACTGACCAGTCAGTGGGTGCCTTACTGGCCACCTGGATGCAATCACTGATGCCCTGCACCTGGGGAAATACGATAGTTGTGACAAAATCCACTGTCCTGTGTGCCTGCAAAATCTCATCAGTCATAAAATGAATGTTCTATGCAGCTCTGGTAACTAGGGCATTGGTGACCCATGAGATGCAGTCGTGTGCAGCTAATCCTTGGAAGGAGACAGAAATGTAAACATATAAGTTCACGGTGCTGTTGACAGCAACTGTCAGGACATGGTGATCAGATCTGTGAGGTGCAAGGTCTTCAGTGACAAAAGCAGCTTTTTCCACTGCTCTACCTATGCTGTGCCGAGGGCATCTGCTTGTGTACCCACTGTGTACCCACCATCTTTCATTTGCCCCAGAAAGTGTCTGCCGCCCATACATCCACATGAAAATAGATTAGCGAGCTCTCAATGAGGTCTTTCGCCCGGTAATTGGTCTTATTTGAGGGTTGCGATGTCACCCTTTCCCTGCCTTACTGGGCATCGCTGGCTCCAGGAATGGTGTTGGGAAACCAACATGCTGGCCGATACTGGTATTTTCAGGCCCAATCCACCTCTTTACCCAGTCCTTCCAGGACCCAAACATTCAGCCCAACGTATCATAATAATTAACTGCCGGCTGAGGTTAAATCCACAGAACAGATAATGCAGATAACATTCGTAAAGATGATCCTGACCAGACGACAGATATCAATGAATTATATCTGCTGAAATTTAATTCTATGCTGCTCTGTCAGGACCAAATTGTTGGTTTGTAACACAACAGTCCTTTGGAAAGGATAATCTTTGTCCAAATCTTTTTTCCCCAGTTATCCATTCTCTCACCGATGCTACAAAACATTGGCAATTAAAGTAAACACAGACTGCTTGCATCAGACATCAGAGAACACATTAATCCTGGTAATACCCAGTGTCGCTTTCAATCCTACCTTATATTTTGTATTGTGTGAGGGAATTCAATAGCAAAAGTGATAGGTTGGTTTATTACAGTCAGATATGCTCACAAATAAATGACTAAATTGACATTTTAGTCATCAGCATTGATGCATAAAGGCTCGGCCAACAGTGCAGGAAATGTGGGCCCATAAAGACCGTAAGCATAATCTCATTGTAAATGTGAACATTTTGCAGATTTAGTAACGTTGCTGAAAGATCATTTTAACTTTCATTAAAATACCAATACTCAAATGTCAGTGCACAAATCACCTTTTGAGAGAGTTTGGTTTATTCTCTACCTGAAGATTATCTGTATGTATGCATTTTTCAGTTTATTTTTAAAACATCGCGACATGTCCTATTTATTGGACACGGTCATCACGTCCTCCATAAATGTGTAATGGTGAATGGTGCTGTTCACAATGCTGTGCTTTGCCATAAATCTCTCTTGTTTGTTGAAGTAACTTCTTATTGGAATTCTGGAAAGACAAGCGTGAAGAATTATGTAGTTACTTCGATTGAAAACTCCAGGATCCTATGCTGGGCTTCACCATTATCAGCAGTGCTCCTGTTATGTGAACAGTCGTGTAAGATTTTGATATTCCTAATTTTGGGGCCAACGTTGTTGGTCTGAAGTAACAAATTAACTTTTTTAACAGCTCAGCTTAACTTTTGTTTAGTGAGACCGTGGGCCATTAAGGAACCGAAAGGCAGGTATTTGTGAGGAACTACACTTTTTTTTAATTCACTCATGGAGTGTGGGCTTTGCTGGATGGGCCAGAATTTATTGCCCATCCCTAATGATCCTTGAATGGCTTGCTAAGTAATTTCAGAGGGTATTTAATAGTCAAATACATTTCTGTGGATCTGGAGTCACATGGAGGCCAGACCATGTTAAAGATGACAGATTTCCGCCCCTAAAGGGAGGAAATCAAAGGGAGTGAACCAAACAATCAACAGTGACTCCATGGTCATCATTGGACTTTTAATTTTTTAGGAATTCCAATTCTACCATCTGCCATAGTGGGATTTGAATCTGGGTCCCCAGAGCATTACTAAGACGAGGATTACTAGTCTCATGGCAATACCACTACACAACTGCCTCCCCTTAATGGGTTGACAACTTTAAAGTTGCCTTAGCGTCTAGGGTCAGCAGTTGTGTGTTGTATTGTGGGAAATTCAGGGTGGGTGGGATATTCTGACTATTCATGCTAACAGGATATTACTGTCCCGCCGACAACGCATCCCCACCCTGGGTTTCGTGGTGCCAAGGGGTGCATTGCCAATGGTGGGACCAGAAGATCCTGCTATTGGCCACTAGCGAGCCCCCCTTGACCACTGCAGAATACGTCGCGGAAGGAGAGGAAAATCCTGCCCGAAGAATCTCTTCATCAACTTTGCAGAAATTTAAGAGTGAACTACATTGCTGAAATGTAGCTTAATTTAGGATGATTATATCTTTAAACAAAACCCATGCATTGGTTTAATTAAATAATCATATTTATAGGGCAGAACATCTGTATTAGAGGGAAACTTTTCTTTCTGTTTTGATCTTGTGGTAGGAATTGTTATTAACATTTGCTCTTAATGGCTTCAGTATTTGTGGTACTTGGCTTAAAATATGTTGAAGGTGATTGAGGTGTTGGGTGCTCTGAGGTACAGACAAACTAACACGGTTGCGATTGGTACAACGCAGTTTTATTCCAACTAACTATTTACACATCTGACTTGGTACTCAGCACGTTGTGACTGTGTGAGTGTCTTGCTAATGAGGTCCTGGCCCTGTGTTGTCTCCAGATGGACTGGCCAGGAGGTGTCGTGTTTCTTGTCTTATACTGTGTCTGCTCTTGTCTGTGATTAGCTGTCGTGTTATGTGTGCTAATTGGTCTGTTGGTCTGTCCATCATGATGTGTGTGTTGTGATGTGTGTTTGAATATCATGACATCCCCCCTTTTTTACAAGATTATGTGCCTACGTGGTTATAAATATAAATGTGTCCTGAGTGCATCTAAAGGTGTGTGTGCGTAATATTTACATCATGTACATGGGGCTTAACTATATACAAGGGGCGATGTCAGGTGTGACATGCTAACGAGGTTGTACCATAACAAAAGAAGAACAACGTTGAAATTTGGACCGATCAAACGAGGCCTGGAACGATAAAACAGTGACATGTTACAAAACAGTAGTTGCTAAAGTTTGACGTGTGAACAGTCTCATAAGTCCAGTCCAGTAGGTGGGCGATGAATTCGGGTTGACCGCCTCAAGGGTGGGTCGAGAACCACCGGCTGAGGTGCGAGCCTGGCCACGGGTGGCGACAGAAGGGGCATGGTATATGGCAGCTCCACGAAGTCGCTATCAGGAACCAGTGGAGGACACGGCGTCCGTGTAGGGTCCCGTTGCGAGCGTGGAAGTAGGCGAAGGGCTCGGCGATTGCGCCTACGCACGGATCCATCCGGCATGCGTACCAGGAACGAGCGGGCAGCCACGTGTCGGAGAGCTTCGGCAGGTGCTGACCAGCCACCGTCTGGTAGGTGGATGCGGACGTTGTCTCCAGGGGCCAGGGAGGGAAGATCAGTTGCCCGTATGTAGTACGATCTCTTCTGGCGATCGCGCTGCAGTTGCATCCTATGCAGTACCGGAGCATGGTCTATTGTTGGTGCCAGGATGGAAGGCACAGTGGTTCTGAGGGCGCGACCCATCAGCAGCTGTGCTGGTGAGAGACCAGTGGCTAGTGGGGCCGAGCGATAGGCCAGCAGGGCGAGGTAGAAGTCCGACCCGACAGCAGCAGCCTTGCAGAGGAACCGCTTGGCAATGTGAACGCCCTTCTCCGCCTTTCCATTGGACTGGGGATGCAGAGGGCTGGACGTCACGTGTGTGAAGCCATACGAAGCAGCAAAGGACAACCATTCATGGCTGGCAAAACAGGGCCCATTGTCCGACATGACAGTCATCGCAATGCCGTGGCGAGCAAAGGTGTCTTTGCAGGCCCTGATGACAGCAGACGACGTCAGATCGTGCAGGCGTATGACTTCTGGGTAGTTTGAGAAGTAGTCAACTATGATGACATAGTCCATGCCGAGCGTGTGAAATAGGTCCACACCCACCTTCGCCCAGGGGGACGTCACCAGCTCATGGGGCAGAAGCGTCTCAGGAGGTTGCGCCGGCTGAAACCTTTGGCAGGTTGTACAGTTGAGCACCATGTTGGCAATATCGTCACTGATGCCCGGCCAGTATACCGCATCTCGGGCCCTCCGTCTGCACTTCTCGACCCCCAAGTGGCCTTTGTGTAGTTGATCGAGAACCAGCTGGCGCATGCTGTGCGGAATCACAATCCAGTCCAGCTTCAGAAGGATCCCATCAATGATGGCTAGGTCGTCTCGTACATTGTAGAACTGCGGGCACTGCCCTTTGAGCCATCCTACCGTCATGTGGCGCATCACTCGCTGCAGAAGGGGGTCGGCCGCAGTCTCTCGGCGGATACGGGCCAGACTGGAGTCATCAGCCGGCAGATTTGCCGCTGTCAAAGCCACCTGTGCCTCGACCTGACATACAAACCCCTCCGCATCTGGCGGCGTGCTCACTGTTCTGGATAGGGCAACCGCCACGATGAGGTCCTTCCCTGGAGTGTAGACCAGTTGGAAGTCGTACCTCCTGAGTTTAAGTAGGATGCGCTGGAGGCGAGGGGTCATCTCGTTCAGGTCCTTGTTTATTATGCTGACCAGGGAGCGGTGGTCAGTTTCGACCGTGAACCGTGGAAGACCATAGACGTAATCGTGGAACTTGTCTAAACCGGTTAGCAAGCCCAGGCATTCTTTTTCGATTTGCGCATAGCGCTGCTCTGTGGGGGTCATGGCCCGCGATGCATAGGCCACTGGGGCCCATGATGCCGTGTCATCCCTCTGCAGGAGCACTGCTCCAATGCCGGATTGGCTGGCATCAGTTGAGATTTTGGTGGCACGAGACATGTCAAAAAACGCCAACACTGGTGCCGTAGTGAGTTTGCGTTTGAGCGCCTCCCATTCCAGCTGGTGTGTGTGTTGCCACTGGAACTCTGTGGATTTTCTGACGAGGTGGCGCAGAGTCGTCGTGTGGGAGGCAAGGTTGGGAATGAACTTCCCTAGGAAGTTGACCATGCCAAGGAAGCGTAGGACAGCCTTCTTGTTGGCCGGCTGCGGCATGGCTTTGATGGCGCTCACCTTGTCTGCATCCGGACGGACCCCTGACCAGGAGATATGGTCCCCCAGGAACTTCAACTCGGTCTGGCCAAAGGAGCACTTGGCTCGGTTGAGGCGCAGGCCGTTTTCCCGTATGTGGGCAAAAACGCGTTGGAGACGATGTATGTGGTCCTGCGGTGTGGTGGACCAGATGATGACATCGTCCACATATACGTGCACCCCTTCGATGCCTTCCATCATCTGCTCCATGATTCTATGGAAGACCTCGGATGCCGAGATGATGCCAAATGGCATCCGGTTGTAGCAGAATCTGCCGAAAGGGGTATTGAAGGTACATAGCTTTCGGCTGGACGGGTCCAGTTGGATCTGCCAAAATCCTTTAGAAGCATCCAGTTTTGTAAATATCTTCGCCTGGGCCATTTCACTGGTGATCTCCTCCCGTTTGGGTATGGGATAATGTTCCCTCATAATATTATTATTGAGGTCTTTGGGGTCTATACAGATGCGGAGCTCGCCAGAGGGCTTCTGGACACACACCATGGAGCTGACCCATGGCGTGGGCTCCGTGACCCTGGATAGGACCCCTTGGTCCTGGAGATCCTGCAGCTGCTGCTTGAGGCAGTCTTTAAGTGGCGCAGGAACCCTGCGAGGTGCGTGAACGACCGGGATGGCGTCCGGTTTGAGGCGAATTCGGTAGGTGTATGGCAGTGTATGGCATGCCTTCGAATTCCTCCTGGTTGTGGGCGAGGAGCGATTGGAGCTGGCGTAGAACTCTGCATCCGGGAAGTCAGACGTGCCGTCTGGAGAGAGAGAGAATTTGTTGCAAAGTGTGGAGAGCCTTACATGCCTGTGCGCCCAGCTGGGAGTCCTTCGATGAGCCAACTATCTCGAAAGAGAGTGTGGCCGTGTGTGTTTTGTGTGTCACCTGGAGCTGGCAGGATCCCATGGCCGGGATAACGTTCCCGTTGTAGTCGACCATCTTGCACCGGGATGGCTGGATTGGTGGTCTGACCTTCATGGCATAGAAGGCTGACCATGCTATGAGGTTGGCGGAGGCGCCAGTGTCCAGGCGGAAAGTGATCGGCGATCGGTTGACCGTTAGGGTGGCACTCCATTCATCGCCCGGATTGATGGTGTTGACCCGGTTCGCATCAATGACCGCAACCCGGAAGGCGTCTTGGTCATCTGTGTCGTCAGTTTGGATGTGGTGATGTAGAGGCTGAATGGTCCGCACGTTCCTGCGAGGTTGTCAGAGATGTGGAAGATCAACAGGTTGAGCCGCTCGACAGTAGGCAGCGTAGTGGCCCATCTTGCCACAGCGTAGGCGTTGTCGGGTTTTTGCAGGACATTGCCCTTTTAAATGTGCAGCTCCACAGTTTCCGCACGTCATGACGTCATGGCGTCCGTTACGCCACTGCGCATGCGCAGTTCGGTCTTGCGTCGGGCGCGCCTGCGCAGCACGTCCCTCAGTGTTGACGTAGGTTTTGGCGCGCACAAACGCGGGAGGCCTCAAAAAGCGCGTGAAACGGCCGCCCTCGTCCGGGCCGCGGGCCTGGAGAAACCCGATTGCCTGGATGCGTTCGGCCTCGTGAGTGGCCTGGCTTGCCGATTCGATCGCGTGGGACTCCCTCCGTGCCGATTCGGTCGCCTGAAATTGGGCACAGCGGCTTGTCGCATTCTCATGCAGGACACAGGCTTCAACTGCAGATGCTAAGGTCAGGCCTTTAATGTTTAGAAGCTGCTGGCGTAGGCCACTGGAGGCAACGCCAAAAACGATCTGGTCCCGGACCATGGACTCTGAGGTGGTGTCGTAACCGCAGGACTGCGCGAGTATGCGGAGATGCGTCAGGAAGGACTGAAAGAGCTCATCCTTACCTTGTAGGCGCTGCTGAAAGATATACCTCTCAAAGCTTTCATTGACCTCAACGTTGAAGTGCTTGTCGAGCTTGAGGAGGACCGTGTCATACTTAGATTTGTTCTCGCCTTCCGCGAACACCAAGGAGTTGTATACATCGATGGCGTGCTGACCTGCGGTAGTGAGGAGCATGGCAATCTTTGTTTCGTCCGAGGCGCCCTGTTTTTCATTGGCTTGCATGAACAGTTCGAATCGCTGCTTGAAGATCTTCCAATTTGTGCCCAGGTTCCCAGCGACTTGCAACGGCTGCGGTTTGTTGCGGGTGTCCATGGCTCAGGATGGCAGATTTGCCTTGCCGGTGGTATCGATTCACTCACTGGTACCATGAGGTGTTGGGTGCTCTGAGGTACAGACGAACCAACACGGTTGCGATTGGTACAACGCAGTTTTATTCCAACTAACGATTTACACATCAGACTTGGTACTCAGCACGTTGTGACAGTGTGAGTGTCTTGCTAATGAGGTCCTGGCCCTGTGCTGTCTCCAGATGGACTGGCCAGGAGGTGTCGTGTTTCTTGTCTTATACTGTGTCTGCTCTTGTCTGTGATGGGCTATCGTGTTGTGTGTGCTAATTGGTCTGTTGGTCTGTCTATCATTATGTATGTGTTATGATGTATGTTTGAATATCATGACAGTGATGTGACATTGTTTATAACTGCTCTGTATCTGGAAGGAAGTGTGTAATTTGTTCACAATGGAATTTAAACTCTGGGGTTCGAGGAATAGACATTTGTCTTTAGTCTACAGGACTCTAGTTATAGAGGTGGATGACACCAGATGACCTTTCCCCTCAGCCCGAACACACTATGGAAGGGTCCCCGGCCCCCCCAGCCCATTTGTGCGTTCTCATAAAATTCCAGCTTGGCACCTTGGCAGTGCCAACCTAGCAGTGCCCATGCCAGTGTCACCTGGGCACCTTGGCAGTTCCAAGCTGTGCTAAGGTGCGAGGCTGCCACTGCCAGGTGGCACCAGCAGTGCCAGGGCACCAACCTGCCCAAAGGGCATGCAGCTGGGGGCGTCCGATCCCCTAGGAGACCCCGACGAGTGACGTTCCGTCTGGTCCCCGTTTGTGGATACCAGTGCTGATTTGTGCTTGCCTGAGATCGCTTGAGGCAGAGGATATGAATCCCAAAGCCTCAGGTACCTCGATGAGGCTCGTTGTCTCGCTCTAACATACAGATTTGCCAAAAAATGATCCCGTCCATGATGGACAGGATTTACATCGCAACGCCTCACGAGGTCGCATTGGTGAGCTGGGTAAATCCTTAGAGCGTGGTCTCATGTGTTTCATCGGCCATGCTGCGAGCTGCTTCTCTGATGCAGCGAGACCATTGGATCACGCCCATAAGAAGACAAAGACATCACCTGTGCTGCCAATGCTCAAGGACTCCTGGAACTTGAGGGATGAGGGATTTTCATGTTGTCTTCATTATCTTTTGTTAAGTACATGTAAAATCTTGCTGAATAAACCCTGCCAGCTCCAGGTGACACACAACACACACACGGCCTGTAAGGTTTCGGGCAATTCGGCCCTTTTGGAAAAACTCAGAGACTGTAAACTGACTTTTCAGCCAAGATAACAGAACCAGTTTTCCCAGCAGGCTTGGCCCGCTGAGCTGAGTAGGGACATAAGTACATAAATATTTACAAACACCCCCCTAGGAGCTACAAGGAAGAAGGAGCCAGACAACAAGATAACATCAAGACACAGACAAAGGGGCACGGGAATACACAGGAGGCTTGCATGCAAGCAGGACAATGGGATGGTCATAGCCCCATGCAAATGTAAATGACCTGGCCTCCACCAGAGCAGAATCCAATTAACACCCCATCAACATAGCGAGGTGAGAATAGCAGCCATCTCCGGAGCAGCTGGAAGACACGGAAATTCTCCACAGAAGAGCCTAACCTCGTTAAACTAGAAATCAGACTGTCTGAGTCCAGCATATTGCGCTGGAAAAGCCCCTAGAAAATCAGCGGTAGAGAAAAACCAAGTTGGAGGCGGACCTGGGGGAGGTACTCCAATCTTGACAGGAGCTACCGGCAGAAACTCACTGAAAGAAGGGGGCGGAGCCAGCGCCAAATTCAAATCGCGCAGGTCTGCCTAGCTGGAAGAAGCGGACCTGCAAGGAATACCCGGAAACATACAGCTCTGACCGGCTCAAAGGGGGCGGGACCAGCGGGAACTTTAAAACTTACCTTTTTCAATGCAAAAGGGGCTGGCCGATCACAGAACAAAGCCAGGTAAAGCAATATAAAAGGGGCTGTGTTTTCAATTGGGGGTCTCTTCGTTCGTGGCTCGACCTCTGCACCCCTGACTTGACCTCTGCAGCCTGTGACCGTAAGTACTCTGCAGCAGCTTGCGAAACTCCCTTGACTTTAATAGTGGTTGAGGCTTTGGGGAAGGGAACTTGTTTTTGTGCCTTGTGATATTGCTAAAACCTGTGTAATCATAAGAATTTTCGTTGTGTCCGCTATATTACTTTTGAATAGACATAGTGTGTATTAGAGCATAAGATTTTATTGTGATTCTTCTGTTGATGATTTTGACCTGGGTTTTGCAATAAACCTTGATTTGATGATAATTGGAGTCGTTTAAATTCTTCAATCTTTCACCAGCGATCTCTGACCAAGTCATTGTTAAAATACTCCTCACCTTAATTCCGGGTTCAGGAATCGAGGGTCATCTTGAGCGATTCACTCAGGACAGACTGCTGGTTAGGAAATAAACAGCAGTGTCCTATTCTCTCTCTTGGGAAAGCTACTCTAGTGGAGTAGGAACCGGGTGGGTGTTGTACCACCGGCAGGAGAGAGAATCACCTGGGTATTGGTAGGGGTCTGGAGATCTGTGTGATATAAGGCTCAGGCTGTCGGTTAGGAATAAACGGCAGGCTTGAATCAGTGCTCTCTTCAGTGGAAGTGTCCCAGTGCGACATCCCCTGGCCTCTGAAGTTTCAGTGCCAGCTGGAGAGAGACACACACAGATATTCAAACCCCAGATATCGGCCCAGTAGTGGAGTAGCGGAGATGGCACCCTCTACAATGGCGACCGCGGCAGGAGCCCGGTGGTTTGGAGTATGTGACTTGGCAGAGGGGGTGAGGGAACGAAGCAAAATGGAGGAGAGAATATCCTCGTATTTGTGGCAAAAGGTCAACCTCACCAAACCTTGGGTCTCAGAATTAATCAATGCGGAGCAACCGGTAATGGCAGCGGCTGCATGGACAGAAAGCAAGGCGCACAAAAGGCACTTGGAGAAGGCAGTTTGGCTGGTTTGCCTGTCCGAGCAGGTAGTCAAGACAGAGGATAGGGTCGAAGAGTTAGAGCAGGAGTTGAGAGAAGTGAGGGCCAGCGCAGGGGACAGCGCTAGCGCAGCGGAACGACTGCGGGAAGAAATGACAGAAATGAAACAGGAAAGCGAGTCTAACCGGTGTGAGAAGGACTATCTCCACTGCCAGATAGTGGAGGGTAAAGAAAAGGAACGGAGGCTCCAGGAACTCTATGCTCGGAGTACAGAGCAGTGTAGGAAGCTGGAGGGGAAGTTCCGGGACATCCAGGCAGCGTACCGAGTGGCTCGCGAGGAAGTAGGGGACTGTGCCCATGGGCCGTGCCAGGCACGAATAACGGAGTTGGAGGAGGCCTTGTCCAAGGTCAGGGGACAGATACACCTGGTAGGTCCAGGGGGGTCCCCAAGGGGCAAGGTGCTCCTCGCAGCGGATGATTCCCCACAGGCCAAGGGGAAGAGACCGCCTCCTGAGGCACCGGGATCGTGCTCGGGTCGGCAGGCGGGGAACGGACTGCACGTTCAGGGGCAAGTCCAAGGGGGGTCGGCAGGGTACCCCCAGCTGGCGGCGTGTCCGCCTGGTTTCGTATGTGGGTCCCCATGGGATGGGGACAGACCGCTGCCTGGGATGCCGGTGATGGGGCCGGGTCAGCAGGTAGGGTTTGGACCGCCCGGTCAGGGGCAGGTCCAAGGGGGGTCAGTGGTGTATCCCCAGATAGCGGCGTCTCCTATATGGGTAGTTAGCCCGGGGACAGGGGGGCTACCCAACGAGGCAGGAGAGCTGGACAGTGACCTCTGGGAATGGGGGAAGACCTGACACCTGGGCGGCAGCACAGACTGCTGTTCTGGAGGCAATGGGCTTGAATCTGGGGAGCCCTTTCATGAGGGTGGGGGAAACCAAGCAGCAACCAGGGGAATCTCCCACCATGTTCGCAGACAGACTGTGGACTGTCTATATGGAGGCATGCGGGGTTCAAGCGGATAGACGGAATTTAGGGGAAAGAACCGCCCACTGGCTGAAGACCCTAGTTGCCAACTGTCTCCCTAACGTTAGGGCAAAAGCCGAACACTGGTTCGACCCGCAGAGTCCGGACCTTAATGAGGAAGAGGTCCTTAGGAAACTTACCCTCGCATATCGTAATGGGGAGAGGGGTGAGGACAAGCCCCTTAAGGGTAGGGTGCATGAAATCGCGCCAGCAGCCCCTAAGAGAGAGTGGAAGCATGAGGGCACCCGGACCTCCGACGAGAAACCGGTATGCTACGGGTGTGGGAAGGCCGGGCATTTCAAGAGGGAATGTAAAAACCCTAGCAAGCAGGAGAGGGCTCCCGCAGTAGAGAGTCAGACCCCGGCGGCAGGAGCAGCTGCCCCGGAAACCTTCGAAGTAAAGAAACTTTTAGCCTTTTTGCAAAGCCTAGCAGCTGGGTCGGGACAGGTGGCAATGGCAACGGGCCAGGGCCTGCCCGCACCCACACCACAAGAACCCGTATGACTACCCAGGGAGCAGCCTCAGGAAAAAGGGAGCGCAGGGGTAGTTCTAGCCCCAGACCCTGGTCCGGCCCAGGTGCAGGGTCCCATTCCGGAGGCTGCCTCAGGGGCTATTTGCAGTTTAAATCCCTTAAGGTGGGACCCATGCGAACGCCACATCAGTCAATTTAAATTGTTCCACCCCATAAGGACAAGAAAGAGCAAGGTGGGGGGAAGACTGGGGGTGGTAGTAGAGAAACCCCCCGTAGAATTAACGACGGTGGGGGAGGTCCCTGACTCCACGGTCACACAACCGGTGACAAGGTGCTGTCCCGAAGGGGCAGTCCCAAAGAAACCGACCGTGCTGCAAGCACCCAGCCCAGGGACAGTAACGATTCCCAAGCCCTTACCTGTGGGTCAGGTAGCCTGCCTTAGTATAGAGGCTAAGGAGGCGGAGGAAGTGGAGGTATCACCTTGGGCTTGGGAACCAGTCGGGGGACGAGGGAGCAATCGGGTCTCCAAGCCCCCGGTAAGATGGTCCCCATCACACCTCCCTGTCACCCGGTCCCGCAGTAAGGGGGCCCGAGTGGAAGGGAGCGATGAGGGATCACCGAACCCTGTTGGGAAAGGAGAGGCAAGGGGCAGCCCGAACCCCCGGGAGGGGACGGTCTGGCCCGAGCCATTGGACCAAACAGGTGAACTGCCCCAGTTTAGCGGGGCACAGTTTTAATTTGGCCACCCGGAGACGGGTGGCATTGTATATAGCATTCCCCCCCTGTTAGTTCTAATTAGTGTGTAGTTGTGTGTGAAGTATTTAGGATCGTGGGAACACAGAAGCGCCTGGTGCAATGGTAAAATGATGAAGCACCAGGCACTAGGACCCTGGTGCAGCCGGGCTGTAAACACAGAATCACAGACAGGCTGCGGCAACTTCAAAGCGGGAGCTGCTGCTGCCGCCGGATAGCAGCAGGCACTAGGACCCTGGGGAGCCGGGCTGTGGACACAGAATCACAGACAGGCTGCGGCAACTTCAAAGCAGGAGCTGCTGCCGCCACCGGATAGCACCCATGCACCTTAAGGTAGGTAGGGCTGTGGAGGCAAGGATGTGTTTTGTTTGTCTTACAGATGGGGCACCCGACGATGTGGAGTTTGCTGATCCTGGCGATGGTGGGACCGGGAGAACTCCGCAGAGGCGAGACAGAAGAGTCCTTCGACTGACCGGGTTAGGGTGACTGAGGGCAGGCGGGTGTGTTCAACCTGTGAGGGGGACCTTCCTTTGGGGAGACGGTGGTGGCCCAGGAAGCTGAGGCTGGACATGAGGGATCGGTCCTCGGACTGGGAACGGACTGGACAACACCTACCGGACCATCACGGGGTCACCGGGTAGGATCACCGTTTGCGGGGATAAGGGGTGGGCTTCTGACCAGGGCATTTATTTGTGTTCATGGGGATCTACCCAGGCATGTCCACAAGGGGCATTAATCACTTTTGTAAGGTGGTGGCAGAACCCAGGGAACGGGATAAATTGACCGCAGTGGGGAGGGATGTGTAACGCCCAGGGAAGGGATGACTGTAAAAGCTACCGAACTGCTGGTTCAGGTAAAGCGACCCCTGCCCACAGCCCAACCGATCGACCCTCACAACTGTCCGATCACCACCAGGGGGGGGCCTGAGAATGGTTTAGTGTTTGCCCCCACAAAGGAAATGTTGTACAGGGGGTACATTGTGCTGTCGCCTCAGTTGGACTAAACCTCTCAGCTGCAGGTATCGACGATGGAGAGTAAATGAAGAGCCCTCACCGGGAAGAAGCGAAGTGCAGCCAAGAAAGGAGGATCCTTGGTGAAATAAAACAGATGCAATTGTAAATAGTTGTATGGATTCGCAGGTCCCAGTTACTTGACTGTGATATATGTACAGGGACCCTTACGTTTGGGGTTCCGGTGAAATGTGTATATGTTACTGTCTGCTTGAATTAAGTATGGTCTTGTCTTTCCCTTTTATTGAAATCAGGGGTAGCCTAGATTAAGGGAACTGTCTTGGGACTTGTAGTTTCGCATGTTGTTGAGGGGGGGCCTACGGTCCACACAAAAGGAAATAATTGCCCTTCACCTGTGTCGATACGGTCCAAGCATGTAGGGACGTATCGAAGGGGCATCTGTAAGGTTTCGGGCAATTCGGCCCTTTTGGAAAAACTCAGAGACTGTAAACTGACTTTTCAGCCAAGATAACAGAACCAGTTTTCCCAGCAGGCTTGGCCCGCTGAGCTGAGTAGGGACATAAGTACATAAATATTTACAAACACCCCCCTAGGAGCTACAAGGAAGAAGGAGCCAGACAACAAGATAACATCAAGACACAGACAAAGGGGCACGGGAATACACAGGAGGCTTGCATGCAAGCAGGACAATGGGATGGTCATAGCCCCATGCAAATGTAAATGACCTGGCCTCCACCAGAGCAGAATCCAATTAACACCCCATCAACATAGCGAGGTGAGAATAGCAGCCATCTCCGGAGCAGCTGGAAGACACTGAAATTCTCCACAGAAGAGCCTAACCTCGTTAAACTAGAAATCAGACTGTCTGAGTCCAGCATATTGCGCTGGAAAAGCCCCTAGAAAATCAGCGGTAGAGAAAAACCAAGTTGGAGGCGGACCTGGGGGAGGTACTCCAATCTTGACAGGAGCTACCGGCAGAAACTCACTGAAAGAAGGGGGCGGAGCCAGCGCCAAATTCAAATCGCGCAGGTCTGCCTAGCTGGAAGAAGCGGACCTGCAAGGAATACCCGGAAACATACAGCTCTGACCGGCTCAAAGGGGGCGGGACCAGCGGGAACTTTAAAACTTACCTTTTTCAATGCAAAAGGGGCTGGCCGATCACAGAACAAAGCCAGGTAAAGCAATATAAAAGGGGCTGTGTTTTCAATTGGGGGTCTCTTCGTTCGTGGCTCGACCTCTGCACCCCTGACTTGACCTCTGCAGCCTGTGACCGTAAGTACTCTGCAGCAGCTTGCGAAACTCCCTTGACTTTAATAGTGGTTGAGGCTTTGGGGAAGGGAACTTGTTTTTGTGCCTTGTGATATTGCTAAAACCTGTGTAATCATAAGAATTTTCGTTGTGTCCGCTATATTACTTTTGAATAGACATAGTGTGTATTAGAGCATAAGATTTTATTGTGTTTCTTCTGTTGATGATTTTGACCTGGGTTTTGCAATAAACCTTGATTTGATGATAATTGGAGTCGTTTAAATTCTTCAATCTTTCACCAGCGATCTCTGACCAAGTCATTGTTAAAATACTCCTCACCTTAATTCCGGGTTCAGGAATCGAGGGTCATCTTGAGCGATTCACTCAGGACAGACTGCTGGTTAGGAAATAAACAGCAGTGTCCTATTCTCTCTCTTGGGAAAGCTACTCTAGTGGAGTAGGAACCGGGTGGGTGTTGTACCACCGGCAGGAGAGAGAATCACCTGGGTATTGGTAGGGGTCTGGAGATCTGTGTGATATAAGGCTCAGGCTGTCGGTTAGGAATAAACGGCAGGCTTGAATCAGTGCTCTCTTCAGTGGAAGTGTCCCAGTGCGACATCCCCTGGCCTCTGAAGTTTCAGTGCCAGCTGGAGAGAGACACACACAGATATTCAAACCCCAGATATCGGCCCAGTAGTGGAGTAGCGGAGATGGCACCCTCTACAGGCCACAGTTTCATTCGAAATAGTCGGATCATCAAAGGAGTCCCTGCTAGGCGCACAGGCGTGCAAGGTTCTCCACCTCGTGCAACGGGTCCACGCTCTGTCTCCAGAAGGTACATCTGACTTCCCGGATGCAGAATTCAGGGCACAGCTCCAATTGCTCCTCGCCCACAACCAGGAGGCATTCGAGGGCATGGGAACACTGTCCTACACCTACAGAATACGGCTCAAACCGGACATCACCCCGGTCATTCACACACCTTGCAGGGTCCCAGCGCCACTCAAAGACCGCCTCAAGCAGCAGCTGCAGGATCTCCAGGACCAAGGGGTGCTATCCCGGGTCACGGAGCCCACACCATGGGTCAGCTCCATGGTGTGTGTTAAGAAGCCCTCCGGCGAGCTCCGGATCTGCATTGATCCAAAAGACCTCACAACAACATAATGAGGGAACACTACCCAATACCCAAACGGGAAGAGATCACGAGCAAAATGGCCCGGGCTAAAATCTTCACAAAACTGGATGCCTCGAAGGGTTTTTGGCAGATCCAACTGGATCAGTCCAGCCGAAAGCTGTGCACCTTCAACACCCCTTTCGGCAGGTCCTGCTATAACAGAATGCCATTTGGCATCATCTCGGCATCCGAGATCTTTCACAGGATCATGGAACAGATGGTGGAGGGCATCAAAGGGGTGCGCGTCTACGTGGACGACGTCATCATCTGGTCCACCACACCACAGGAGCACATCAATCGTCTCCAGCGCATATGGGAAAACGGCCTGCGCCTCAACCGAGCCAAGTGTTCTTTCGGCCAAACCGAGCTGAAGTTTCTGGGGGACCACATATCCCGGTCAGGAGTGCGTCCAGATGCAGACAAGGTGAGCGCCATTGCAGCCAATGCCGCAGCCGGCAGACAAGAAAGCAGTGCTACGCTTCCTAGGCATGGTCAACTTCCTGGGGATGTTCATTCCCAACCTTGCTTCCGACACGTCGGCTCTGCGCCACCTCGTCAAGAAGTCCACGGAGTTCCAGTGGCTGCCCGCACACCAGAAGGAATGGGAGGAGCTCAAAATTAAGCTCAACACAGCCCGGTTATTGGCGTTTTTCAACACATCTTGCAACACTAAAATTTCGACTGATGCCAGTCAGTCCGGCATTGGGGCGGTACTCCTACAGCGGGATGACACTGCGTCATGGGCCCCGGTCGCCTATGCCTCGCGGGCCATGACCCCCACAGAACAGCGCTATGTGCAGATCGAAAAGGAGTGCCTGGGTTTGCTAACCGGAATAGACAAGTTCCATGACTACGTGTATGGTCTCCCCCAGTTTACCGTTGAGACTGACCATCGCCCCCTGGTCAGCATCATACATAAGGACCTGAACGAGATGACCCCTCACCTCCAGCGCATCCTACTTAAACACAGGAGGTATGACTTCCAACTGGTCTACACCCCGGGAAAGGACCTTATCATTGCGGATGCCCTATCTAGAGCAGTGAGCACACCTTCCGATTCGGAGGGGTTCGTCTGTCAGGTCGAAGCGCAGGTGGCCTTCACATCGGCAAATCTGCCAGCCGATGACTCCAGTCTGGCCCGTATTCGGCGGGAGACTGCGGCTGACCCCCTTCTGCAACGGGTGATGCGCCACATGATGGGAGGGTGGCTCAAAGGACAGTGCCTGCAGTTCTACAATGTCCGAGACGACTTGGCCGTCATTGATGGTGTCCTCCTAAAGCTGGACCGGATTGTGATTCCGCACAGCATGCACAAACTGGTCCTCGACCAACTACACAAAGGCCATCTGGGGGTCGAGAAGTGCAGAAGGGGGGCCCGAGAGGCGGTATACTGGCTGGGCATCAGTGATGACATTGCCAATATGGTGCTCAACTGCCCCACCTGCCAAAGGTTTCAACCGGCGCAACCTCCTGAGACGCTTCAGCCCCATGAGCTGGTGACGTCCCCCTGGGCGAAGGTGGGTGTGGACCTTTTTCACGCGCTCGGCAGGGACTATGTAATCGTCATTGATTACTTTTCAAACTACCCAGAGGTCATACGCCTGGACAATTTGACATTGTCCGCTGTCATAAGGGCCTGCAAAGATACCTTCGCTCGCCACGGCATTCCGATTACTGTCATGTCGGACAATGGGCCCTGTTTTGCCAGCCAGGAATGGTCTTCTTTTGCTGCTTCGTATGGCTTCACACACGTGACGTCCAGCCCTCTGCATCCCCAGTCCAATGGAAAGGCGGAGAAGGGCGTTCACATCGTCAAGCGGCTCCTCTGCAAGGCTGCTGCTGCCGGATCGGATTTCTGCCTCGCCCTGCTGGCCTATCGCTCGGCCCCACTAGCCACTGGCCTCTCACCAGCCCAGCTGTTGATGGGTCGCGCCCTCAGGACCACTGTGCCATCCATTCTGGTACCCACAACCAACCATGCTCCGGTAATACACAGAATGCAATAGCAGCGCGTTCACCAGAAGATGGCATATGACACACGGGCAACTGATCTTCCCGCCCTGGAGCCTGGAGACGACGTCCGCATCCACCGACCAGAAGGTGGCTGGTCAGCACCTGCCGAAGTTCTCTGACGCGTGGCTCCCCGCTTGTTCCTGGTTTGCATGCCTGATGGATCCATTCGCAGGCGCAATCATAGATTATCATAGAATTTACAGTGCAGAAGGAGGCCATTCGGCCCGTCGAGTCTGCACCGGCTCTTGGAAAGAGCACCCTACCCAAGGTCAACACTTCCACCCTATCCCCATAACCCAGTAACTCCACCCAACACTAAGGCAATTTTGGACACTAAGGGCAATTTATCATGGCCAATCCACCTAACCTGCACATCTTTGGACCGTGGGAGGAAACCGGAGCACCTGGAGGAAACCCACGCACACACGGGGAGGATGTGCAGACTCCGCACAAACAGTGACCCAAGCCGGAATCGAACCTGGGACCCTGGAGCTGTGAAGCAATTGTGCTATCCACAATGCTACCATGCTCTTCCGGGCTCTTCGCTTACATCCACTCTCGCTACGGGAACTTACACCGGTGCCACGCCCTCCTGTTGTTCCTGATGTCGACTTCGTGGAGCTTCCTGCCACCATGCTCCTTCCGTTGTCGCCCGTGGCCAGGCCCATTCCTCAGCCGGTGGATCCTGACCCACCCTTGAGGCGGTCAACCCGAATTCGTCGCCCACCTACTAGACTGGACTTATGAGCCTGTTTGTACATTGGACTCATAATACCACTGTGTTAAAATGTTTTTTTAGTTTTCAGGAAAGTCAGTTTTCAGGAAAAAGATAATGTTGTGGAGGAGAATCAGGAAAAAGATAATGTTGTGGAGGAGAATGCTGAGCCCCAGGCTAATAGAATAGATGGCATTGAGGTACGTAGGGAAGAGGTGTTGGCAATTCTGGACAGGCTGAAAATAGATAAGTCCCCGGGACCTGATGGGATTTATCCTAGGATTCTCTGGGAGGCCAGGGAAGAGATTGCTGGACCTTTGGCTTTGATTTTTATGTCATCATTGACTACAGGAATAGTGCCAGAGGACTGGAGGACAGCAAATGTGGTCCCTTTGTTCAAAAAGGGGAGCAGAGACAACCCCGGCAACTATAGACCGGTGAGCCTCACGTCTGTAGTGGGTAAAGTCTTGGAGGGGATTATAAGAGACAAGATTTATAATCATCTAGATAGGAATAATATGATCAGGGATAGTCAGCATGGCTTTGTGAAGGGTAGGTCATGCCTCACAAACCTTATTGAGTTCTTTGAGAAGGTGACTGAACAGGTAGACGAGGGTAGAGCAGTTGATGTGGTGTATATGGATTTCAGCAAAGCGTTTGATAAGGTTCCCCACGGTAGGCTATTGCAAAAAATACGGAGGCTGGGGATTGAGGGTGATTTAGAGATGTGGATCAGAAATTGGCTAGCTGAAAGAAGACAGAGGGTGGTGGTTGATGGGAAATGTTCAGAATGGAGTACAGTCACAAGTGGAGTACCACAAGGATCTGTTCTGGGGCCGTTGCTGTTTGTCATTTTTATCAATGACCTAGAGGAAGGCGCAGAAGGGTGGGTGAGTAAATTTGCAGACGATACTAAAGTCGGTGGTGTTGTCGATAGTGTGGAAGGATGTAGCAGGTTACAGAGGGATATAGATAAGCTGCAGAGCTGGGCTGAGAGGTGGCAAATGGAGTTTAATGTAGAGAAGTGTGAGGTGATTCACTTTGGAAGGAATAACAGGAATGCGGAATATTTGGCTAATGGTAAAGTTCTTGAAAGTGTGGATGAGCAGAGGGATCTAGGTGTCCATGTACATAGATCCCTGAAAGTTGCCACCCAGGTTGATAGGGTTGTGAAGAAGGCCTATGGAGTGTTGGCCTTTATTGGTAGAGGGATTGAGTTCCGGAGTCGGGAGGTCATGTTGCAGCTGTACAGAACTCTGGTACGGCCGCATTTGGAGTATTGCGTACAGTTCTGGTCACCGCATTATAGGAAGGACGTGGAGGCTTTGGAGCGGGTGCAGAGGAGATTTACCAGGATGTTGCCTGGTATGGAGGGAAAATCTTATGAGGAAAGGCTGATGGACTTGAGGTTGTTTTCGTTGGAGAGAAGAAGGTTAAGAGGAGACTTGATAGAGGCATACAAAATGATCAGGGGGTTGGATAGGGTGGACAGTGAGAGCCTTCTCCCGCGGATGGATATGGCTGGCACGAAGGGACATAACTTTAAACTGAGGGGTAATAGATATAGGACAGAGGTCAGAGGTAGGTTCTTTACGCAAAGAGTAGTGAGGCCGTGGAATGCCCTACCTGCTACAGTAGTGAACGCGCCAACATTGAGGGCATTTAAAAGTTTATTGAACAAAACAAAGAACAAAGAAATGTACAGCACAGGAACAGGCCCTTCGGCCCTCCAAGCCCGTGCCGACCATACTGCCCGACTAAACTACAATCTTCTACACTTCCTGGGTCCGTATCCTTCTATTCCCATCCTATTCATATATTTGTCAAGATGCCCCTTAAATGTCCCTATCGTCCCTGCCTCCACTACCTCCTCCGGTAGTGAGTTCCAGGCACCCACTACCCTCTGCGTAAAAAACTTGCCTCGTACATCTACTCTAAACTTTGCCCCTCTCACCTTAAACCTATGCCCCCTAGTAATTGACCCCTCTACCCTGGGGAAAAGCCTCTGACTATCCACTCTGTCTATGCCCCTCATAATTTTGTATACCTCTATCAGGTCGCCCCTCAACCTCCTTGGATAAACATATGGATGATAATGGCATAGTGTAGGTTAGATGGCTTTTGTTTCGGTGCAACATCGTGGGCCGAAGGGCCTGTACTGCGCTGTATTGTTCTATGTTCTATGTTCTATGTTTCTGTTCTTCCTTGTCATTACAGGAGTTAGTTTTGTCGTTCAACATTTCCCTGTCCTTTGTTTATGGTGCAACCTCGTTGCTATGTCGCACCCGACATCGCCCCTTGTATATAGTTTAGCCCCATGTACATGCTGTAGGTATTGCACACACACACATTCAGCTGCACTCAGTACTCATCTCTATTTATAACCACATAGGCACATGTTCTTGTAAAAAAGGGGGGATGTCATGATATTCAGGTAAACATCATGGTGCAAACAGACATACATACTGATGGACAGATCAACGGACCAATCAACACACACACAGCACCACAGCCAATCACAAGCAAGCGCATACACACTACAAAACAGAGAACACGACACCTCCCGTTCATTCCAGCAGGAGACAGCTCAGGGCACAGAGCTCACAGCAAGCCACTCACACATCCACCGTGTGCTGAGTGCCACTCGAAGATAGTGTTAGGAATAGGTCCACAGATTCAAGGGTTATGATCGAACCTCAGTAACCAGTTTACCACTGTAAATATATGTTAGTAATAAAACTGAGTTGTACCATTCGCAACCGTGTTGGTTCGTCTGTGCAGCAGAGCACCAAACACATCAGCTCTGGCCGCCACCCTCAACCAAGCAGGCAGACCCGTGGCCTTCTCCTCCCGTACCCTCCATGCTTCAGAAATTCGCCATTCCTCGGTTGAAAAAGAGGCACAAGCCATAGTAGAAGCTGTGTGACACTGGAGGCATTACCTGGCCGGCAGGAGATTCACTCTCCTCACTGACCAACGGTCGGTGGCGTTCATGTTTGATAATGCACAGCGGGGCAAGATAAAGAACGACAAGATCTTACGGTGGAGGATAGAGCTCTCCACCTACAACTATGAGATCTTGTACCGTCCTGGGAAGCTAAACGAGCCTTCTGATGCCCTGTCCCGCGGCACGTGTGCCACCGCACAAGTGGACCGCCTGCAAGCCCTCCACCAGGACCTCTGCCACCCGGGGGTCATTCGCTTTCTCCATTTCATTAAGGCCCGCAACCTGCCCTACTCCATCGAGGAGGTCAGGACAGTCACCAGGGACTGCCAAATCTGCGCAGAGTGCAAACCGAACTTCTAACGGCCAGAGAGGGCGCACCTGATAAAGGCTTCCCGTCCCTTTGAGCGCCTCAGCATGGATTTCAAAGGCCCCCTCCCCTCCACCGACCGCAACACGTATTTCCTGAACGTGATTGACGAGTACACCCGGTTACCATTCGCCATCCCCTGCCCCGACATGACCACAACCACTGTCATCAAGGCCCTTCAGGGTATCTTTACACTGTTTGGGTTCCCCGCTTACATACACAGTGATAGGGGGTCCTCCTTTATGAGCGACGAACTGCGTCAATTCCTGCTCAGCAAGGGCATCGCCTCAAGCAGGACGACCAGTTACAACCCCCTGGGTAACGGGCAGGTAGAGAGGCAGTACAGAACGGTCTGGAAGACCGTTCCACTGGCCCTACGGTCCAGGAATCTCCCAGTCACCCGCTGACAGGAAGTCCTCCCGGAGGCCCTCCACGCCATTCTGTCGCTGCTCTGTACAGCTACCAATCAGACACCTCATGAACGTCTCCTTGTCTCCCCCAGGAAGTCCTCCTCCGGGACCTCGCTCCCAACATGGCTAGCGACACCCGGACCCATCCTGCTTCGGAAGCACGGGCGGGCGCACAAGTCGGACCCATTGGTCGAGAGGGCCCACCTGCTGCACGCTAACCCCCAGTACGCCTACGTGGCGTTCCCTGATGGCTGGCAGGATACAGTCTCCCTCCGGGACCTGGCGCCCGCCGGAACCCCACGCGCACCCGAACCATTACCCCCACCCCCTCCTCCCCCACAGCACCTCACTGGGGGATCGGTCCTCCCGCCGCTCCTACCTAGGCCATCCCACCCACCGACGCCCCCTACAGGCACCCCCTCTCGTGTCAACCGTTTGCCCCTCCAGGGGTGACGAAGCTGCCATGGACAACGAAGCCACGTTCCCGGAGTCGCAGACGCCCGGACCCCCACCAGAATCACCACAGAGGCTCAGATGATCCAGAAGGACGACCAGGCCTCCCGACCGACTGATTGCTGCACTGTAACTGTAACTGCAAATGAACACTGACTGTATATATCTTCCACGCTTGTAAATACTCATGGTACCTCCATATCTGATCATACCATGTTAAATGCAATTGTAACCACTGGCCACCACCCCCGCAGACTCTTTTTTAACAGGGGGTGAATGTGGTAGTATCAGGTATTGCAGTACCCGAGAGGCTGTAGATCATTGGGCAGTTTACCATTGGCTGTTTGGTATGTGGCTCCGCCCTGACAGGCGGGGTATAAGAACAGGTACCGTACCAGCAGCCCTCATTCTGTACCGAAGCTGCTGGGGAACAGATCTAGTCTATTAAAGCCTTCAGTTATGATACAACCTCGTCTTTGAGCTTAATTGATCGTGCATCAAATACCAAACGTCCTTTTAAAATGTTGCAGGCTGCATACAAACTTTGTGCTGCCTATTTACAATGATGATTGTGTTGTGTGGTTTAGTGCTGAACATGGTGCTGACTGGCTGTGCTCAACAGGGGACTTTTGTGCAAGGCTAGCATCACTTACAGCTTGCCTGCGTTACATAACGCCAGACAAGGGGAGGTGCATTCTGGCTGCAGCAGGGTTTGAAAATGCTTGAAAAAGAGTGAAAGAGTCAGCTGTTGAAATAGCACAACAGCCCAAAGGGTATCATAGAATTTTACAGTGCAGAAGGAGGCCATTCGGCCCATCGAGTCTGCACTGGCTCTTGGAAAGAGCACCCTACACAAGGGCAACACCTCCACCCTATCCCCATAACCCAGTAACCCAACCCAACACTAAGGGCAATGTTGGACACTAAGGGCAATTTATCATAGCCAATCCACCTAACCCGCACATCTTTGGATTGTGGGAGGAAACCGGAGCACCCGGAAGAAACCTACGCACACACGGGGAGGATGTGCAAACTCCGCACAGACAGTGACCCAAGCCGGAATCGAACCTGGGACCCTGGAGCTGTGAAGCAATTGCGCTATCCACAATGCTACCGTGCTGACCTTGGTATGTCCCAAGGTTCTCGAATGCTGTACTGGATGCCTTAATGCAGGAATTTTTACAGAAAGATTATCTTCCCCTTTGAGAGCCGGGTAAACTTGGACAATTACTGAGAAGGCAGCAGGATCAAATAGCCATAGCGGCGAATGCCAGCAGTTTAGCTTTGAGGGCCTGGACGCCATGCCAAAAGAAGTTAATGACCTCGCATGAGTAATCAAGGTCAGTGAAATGATCTTCAAATATAATTTCTGATACAAAATGCACCACTAGCCTCTCACACTGCTCCATTCAATAGCACCATCCCCCCAACACTAATCCTTATCAATCACAAGTCATTCTTCGCATTCATAGCTTCAGCCCGCCCTCACATATTAAAGGCTGCTGGAAGTCCCACATTCATATTTCACGGCTCGTACACATGCTAGCTAATCAACTTTGTCAGACACATTACTCAAACACATTGCACCGCACACAACACTTAGACCTCCCTTGCAGGACAAAGGTGGCCCTTAATAGGTGACAGCAGCAGCTAACTGGGCATGTGCTCATCCCCCACGGAAGAGAAGGCGCTGGGAATAATTGGAGCATCTGTCACAGAGGCCGTGGCCAACAGTAAGTCTGAAACCATTGAGGATGATGGCATATTCCTGCCTCATACATTTCCCACATCCCACTTCACCCTCAACCCGCAATCTATTCTCATGGACAATCTGCAGATTCGTCTAGCTGTGCGACCCTTGCCTTCTTCCCTTACCTTCACCCCAACCCTGCCTTAGTGTCTTTAATGCTTTCAGGTACCCACGAATGTCTGACTGAACAGGTGGTGGTGCAGGAGACTGAAGACCCCGAGGAAGAGCAGACAGGAGGAAGAAGCACCCTCACTTGATTTGATATTGCAGCCCCCAGCTCAGATCCTGACACAGTGTGCACAGAGATTAGTGTAGAATGGGGATGTGGTGAGTCGCCTCAGCGGGTGGCAGTGGCTTGCTGGAGTCCTCTGTCCTCTCTTGGGATGACAGCATTCATCTCCCCACCACTGACGTACTGCCAGTGCCCTTGCTAGTGCCAGTCAACCAGACTGTACAGACTGTAGACATGCATGTTGAGGTGGTAGAGTGCAAAGCCAGCCCACAAGGCCCATGGATGCTCAAGGGTGGCCTGCAAGGACATGTGCAGTCACCCCCAGTGAAAGCCAGCATCCATCAGCTGTGCTGCAGCCATTGGAATCACACTACATTGGAGTACTGGAACACGCAAAGAAAATCAGAAAGCTAAAAGAATGCACAAGAGTGACTAGTTGAACAGATATTTTGTTCAATAAATTGGTACAGAATGCCTGTTTTGTTCTGACTTTTATTTCAGGAATGTGGCCAAGAGGAGACTGATGGTCTTTGACAGAGGGATGGTCAGATGAGATGGGGATTTGAAGGCTTCTTACTGACAACCTTCCTTGTTCTCCTCTTCCGCCCTGTGAAAAGCATGTCTTCTTTGTTCAGTCTGTACGGTGTCCCTCGGACATTGCAACCAAAAGGATACTGCAGCTATCAAACCCATCTTTTGGAGTAATTGGTTTGCTCACAGCTGTTGCAGTAGTAATCAATGCATTCCCCACATCGAGCATCACTTCCTTCAAAGTGTTATGAACAAAATTCAGCGAGAACCGATAACCGCAGTGTCGAGGGCACTCCCATTACCCCCCTCCCCCGGGGGCACTCGTTCTCCCTCGCAGGTTTCAGCTCTCCCCCCAGCACACATTGTTAGATAATTTGGACATTCTGAATTTGGATTTGACTTTTGTTTATTGTCACGTGTACCAATGTACAATGAAAAGTATGTTTCTGCAAGCGACTCAACAGATCATTAAGTACATGAAAAGAAAAGGAAATAAAAGAAAATACATAATAGGGCAACACAAGGTACACAATGTAACTACATAACACCAGCATCGGATGAAGCATACAGGAATGTAGTGTTAATGAAGTCAGTCCATAAGAGGGTCGTTTAGAAGTCTGGTAACAGTGGGGAAGAAGCTGTTTTTGAATCTGTTTGTGCGTGTTCTCAGACTTCTGTATCTCCTGCCCGATGGCAGAAGTTGGAAGAATGAGTATGCCCGGTGGGAGGGTTTTTTGATTATGCTGCCCGCTTTCCCCAGGCAGCGGGAGGTGTAGATGGAGTCAATGGATGGGAGGCAGTGTGATGGACTGGGCTGTGTTTACAACTCTCTGAAGTTTCTTGCGGTCTTGGGCCGAGCAATTTCCGTACCAGGCTGTGATGCAGCCAGATAAGAACATAAGAACTAGGAGCAGGAGTAGGCCATCTGGCCCCTCGAGCCTGCTCCACCATTCAATGAGATCATGGCTGATCTTTTGTGGACTCAGCTCCACTTTCCGGCCCTAACACCATAACCCTTAATTCCTTTATTCTTCAAAAAACTATCTATCTTTATCTTAAAAACATTTAATGAAGGAGCCTCTACTGCTTCACTGGACAAGGAATTCCATAGATTCACAACCCTTTGGGTGAAGAAGTCCTCCTAACCTCAGTCCTAAATCTACTTCCCCTTATTTTGAGGCTATGCCCCCTAGTTCTGCTTTCACCCGCCAGTGGAAACAACCTGCCCGCATCTATCCTATCTATTCCCTTCATAATTTTATATATTTCTATAAGATCCCCCCCTTATCCTTCTAAATTCCAACGAGTACAGTCCCAGTCTACTCAACCTCTCCTCGTAATCCAACCCCTTCAGCTCTGGGATTAACCTAGTGAATCTCCTCTGCACACTCTCCAGGGCCAGTACGTCCTTTCTCAAGTAAGGAGACCGAAACTGAACACAATACTCCAGGTGTGGCCTCACTAACACCTTATACAATTGCAGCATAGCCTCCCTAGTCTTAAACTCCATCCCTCTAGCAATGAAGGACAAAATTCCATTTGCCTTCTTAATCACCTGTTGCACCTGTAAACAAACTTTTTGCGACTCATGCACTAGCACACCCAGGTCTCTCTGCACAGCAGCATGTTTTAATATTTTATCATTTAAATAATAATCCCTTTTGCTGTTATTCCTACCAAAATGGATAACCTCACATTTGTCAACATTGTATTCCATCTGCCAGACCCTAGCCCATTCACTTAGCCTATCCAAATCCCTCTGCAGACTTCTGGTATCCTCTGCACTTTTTGCTTTACCACTCATCTTAGTGTCGTCTGCAAACCTGGACACATTGCCCTTGGTCCCCAACTCCAAATCATCTATGTAAATTGTGAACAATTATGGGCCCAACATTGATCCCTGAGGGACACCACGAGCTACTGATTGCCAACCAGAGAAACACGCATTAACCCCCACTCTTTGCTTTCTATTAATTAACCAATCCTCTATCCATGCTACTACTTTACCCTTAGTGCCATGCATCTTTATCTTATGCAGCAACCTTTTGTGTGGCACCTTGTCAATGGCTTTCTGGAAATCCAGATATACCACATTCATTGGCTCCCCGTTATCTACCGCACTGGTAATGTCCTCAAAAAATTCCACTAAATTAGTTAGGCACGACCTGCCCTTTATGAACCCATGCTGCGTCTGCCCAATGGGACAATTTCCATCCAGATGCCTCGCTATTTCTTCCTTGATGATAGATTCCAGCATCTTCCCTACTACCGAAGTTAAGCTCACTGGCCTATAATTACCCGCTTTCTGCCTACCTCCTTTTTTTAAACAGTGGTGCCACGTTTGCTAATTTCCAATCCGCCGGGACCACCCCAGAGTCTAGTGAATTTTGGTAAATTATCATAGTGCATTTGCAATTTCCTTAGCCATCTCTTTGAGCACTCTGGGATGCATTCCATCAGGGCCAGGAGACTTGTCTACCTTTAGCCCCATTAGCTTGCCCATCACTACCTCCTTAGTGATAACAATCCTCTCAAGGTCCTCACCTGTCATAGCCTCATTTCCATCAGTCACTGGTGTGTTATTTGTGTCTTCCACTGTGAAGACCGACCCAAAAACCTGTTCAGTTCCTCAGCCATTTCCTCATCCCCCATTATTAAATCTCCCTTCTCATCCTCTAAAGGACCAATATTTACCTTAGCCACTCTTTTTCTGTCTTAGAAACATGTAGAAACTTTTACTATCTGTTTTTATATTCTGAGCAAGTTTACTCTCATAATCTATCTTACTCTTCTTTATAGCTTTTTTAGTAGCTTTCTGTTGCCCCCTAAAGATTTCCCAGTCCTCTAGTCTCCCACTAATCATTGCGACTTTGTATGCTTTTTCCTTCAATTTGATACTCTCCCTTATTTCCTTAGATATCCACGGTTGATTTTCCCTCCTTCTACCGTCCTTCCTTTTTGTTGGTATAAACCTTTGCTGAGCACTGTGAAAAATCACTTGGAAGGTTCTCCACTGATCCTCAACTGTTTCACCATAAAGTCTTTGCTCCCAGTCTACCTTAGCTAGCTCTTCTCTCATCCCATTGTAATCTCCTTTGTTTAAGCACAAAACACGAGTGTTCACCCTCCATCTGTATTTTAAATTCCACCATATTGTGATCGCTCCTTCCGAGAGGATCCCTAACTATGAGATCCTGAATCAATCCTGTCTCATTACACAGAACCAGATCTCGGACCGCTTGTTCGCTCGTAGGTTCCATTACATACTGTTCTAGGAAACTATCGCGGATACATTCTATAAACTCCTCCTCAAGGCTACCTTGACCAACCTGGTTAAACCAATCGACATGTAAATTAAAATCCCCCATGATAACTGCTGTACCATTTCTACATGCATCAGTTATTTCTTTGTTTATTGCCTGCCCCACCATAATGTTACTATTTGGTGGCCTACAGACTACTCCTATCAGTGACTTTTTCGCCTTACTATTCTTGATTTCCACCCAAATGGATTCAACCTTATTCTCCATAGCACCGATGTCACCCTTACTATTGCTCGGATGTCATCCTTAATTAACAGAGCTCCAACACCTCCCTTACCATCCACTCTGTCCTTCCGAATAGTTTGATACCCTCGGATATTTAACTCCCAGTCGTGACCATCCTTTAACCATTTATCAGCAATGTCCACTAAATCATAGACATTCACGATGATTTGCGCCATCAACTCATTTACCTTATTCCGAATACTGCGGGCATTCAGGTAAAGTATACTTATGTTGTTTTTTTTTTAACCTCTGTTCTGAATCTTAACACCTCGATCAGTAACCTCTCCTAAATTATATTTCCTCTTAACTTTTCTCCTAATTTTCCTTGTCATTGAACCCATACCTTCATGTAACAACCTGCCGCGTTGCTTACTATTAATGTTTTTACTTCCAGGTTTATTCCTTTCAGTATTCCTGGTCCTATTCACTGAGCTCCCCTCAGTCACTGTACCTTGTACTGTTGCCCTTTTTGATTTTTGACGATGGCTTCTCTGCCTTACACTTTCCCCCTTACTGCCTTTTGTTTCTATCCCTGTTTTACTACCTTCCAATAGGATGCTTTCTATGTAAAAGTAGGGAAGACTTAATGTGGACATGCCGAATTTCCTTAGTTTCCTGAGGAAGTAAAGGCGCTGTTGTGCTTTCTTGGTGGTAGCGTCGACGTGGGTGGACCAGGACAGATTTTTGGAGATGTGTACCCCTAGGAATTTGAAACAGATAACCATCTCAGCCCCCTTGATGCTGTTAGGGGTATGGTCATTGGCTTCCTGAAGCCAATGACCAGCTCTTTAGTTTTGCTGGCATTGAGGGATAGATTGTTGTCACTGCACCACTGCACTAGGTTCTCGATCACCCTCCTGTATTCTGACTCGTTAATATTCGAGATCCGGCCTACGATCATCATATCGTCAGCAAACTTGTCGATGGAGTTAGAATCAAATTTTGCCACGCAGTCTTGTGTGTAGAGAGAGCATAGTAGAGGGCTACGTACGCAGCCTTGTGGGGTCCTGGTATTGAGGACTATTGTGGCGGAGATGTTGTTGTTCATTCTTACTGATTGTGCTCTGTGGTCAGAAAATTGAGGATCCAGTTGCAGAGTGAGGAGCCAAGTCCTAGGTTTTGGAGCTTTGATATAAGCTTGGCTGGGATTATGGTGTTGAAGGTGGAGCTGTAGTCAATAAATAAGAGGCTGATGTAGGAGTCCTTGTAGTCGAGATGCTCTAGGGATGAGTGCAGGGCCAGGGAAATGGCGTCTGCTGTGGACCGGTTGCAGCGGTATGTGAATTGCAGTGGATCAAGGCGTTCTGGGAGTATGGAGGCGATGCATTTCATGACCAACCTCTTGAAACACTTCATTATGACTGAAGTCAGGGCCACCGGACGGTAGTCATTGAGACATGTTGCCTGGTTTTTCTTTGCATGATGGTGGTCTTCTTGAAGCAGGTGGGGACCTTGGAGCAGAGTGGGGACAGGTTAAAGATGTCCGTGAATACCGCTGCCAGCTGGTCTGCGCAGGCTCTTAGTGCACGACCAGGGATCCTGTCCGGACCTGTCACCTTCCGAGGGTTCACTTTCAGGAAAGTCGATCTGACTTCGGAAGCTGTGATGGTGGGTATGGGTGAATTATGGGCTTCTGGGGCACTCAACAGCGGATCGTTGGTTTCCTGCTCGCACCGAGCATAGAATGCATTGAGTTCATCAGGGAGGAGTGCACTGCTGCTGGAGGTACCGCTCGGCTTCGCTTTGTCGCCCATTATGTTGTTTAGGCCTTGCCACAACTGCCGAGAGCCTGTAAAACTTGTCTGTGACTCTAGCTTGGTCTGATAGTCTCTCTATGCATCTCGGATGGCTTTGCGAAGGTCGTACCTGGATTTCTTGTATAGGTCAGGGTCACCTGACTTGAATGCCACAGACCTGTCCTTCAGAAGGGTGTCAATCTCACGATTGAGGCATGGTTTCCAGTTGGGGAACGTACCTACTGCTTTCTTTGCCACGCAGTCATCCACACATTTGTTGATGAAGTCTATGACGGTGGTGGCGTACTCATTTAAGTTTGTCGCTGAGTTCTTAAAAATGGACCAGTCCACTGTCTCCAAGCAGACATGTAAGAGCTCTTCTGTTTCTTCGGACCAGCACTGCACAACCTTCTTAGCTGGATTCTCCCGCTTGAGTTTCTGCTTGTATGCCGGGAGAAGGAACACCGTCTTATGGTATGATTTCCCAAAGTGCGGTCTGGGGATGGAACGTTAAGCGCCCTCGATTTTCAAGTAGCAGTGGTCAACAGAGTTGTCGCCCCTGGTGGGACAGGAGATGGCTGGTGGAATTTTGGCAGTACACTCTTGAGGTTGGCCTTCTTGAAGTCCCCGGCCGTGATGAACAAGGTTGTTCTGTTTTCCTTCTGTGTACCCGAACAGGCGCCCGAGTGTGGCGACTAGGGCTTTTCACAGTAACTTCATTGCAATAAGAAGTCTTACAATACCAGGTTAAACTCCAACAGGTTTGTTTCGAATCACTCGCTTTCGGAGCGCTGCTCCTTCCTCAGGTGAATTGCAGTGTTATTGAAAGCCTACTTGCGACAATAAAGATTGTCATCATCATCATTCCTTCACTGTCGCTGAGTTAAAATCCTGAAACTCCGTCCCAACAGCGCTGTGGGTGTAAACTGCCATGGTTCAGAAAGGCCGCTCATTATCACCTCCTCAAGGGCAATTAGGGATGGGCAATAAAGGCTAGCCTCGCCAGCGAAGCCCACATCCCACAAACGAACAACAAAAAGATGCACCATCTGCAAAAGTCTGAAGACCCACCCCTCCTGACCCCCCATAGCCTCTGATGATACGTTGAGACCTGCACTAGTGTCATACCCTCTCTCTGAAGATAAGTGTGAGGTGATGCACTTTGGGCAGGACAAATAAGGCATGGGAATACATGATGAATGGCAGGACCCTGGGAAGCACTGAGGGTCAGAGCGACCTTGGTGTGCATGTACACTGATCCCTTCAGGTAGCAGGGTAGATGGATACAATAGTTAAGAAGGCATATGGTATACTCGCCTTTATCAACCGAGGTATAGAGTTGAAGAGCAGGGATGTTATGCTGGAACTGTATAAAATGTTGGTGAGGCCACAGCTAGAGTATGTTGTGCAGTTCTGGAATCCACATTATCGGAGGGATGTGCTAGCACTGGAAAGGGTGCAGAAAAGATTTATCAGGAAGAGAGGTTGGAAAATCTGGCATTGTTTTCCTTGAAGCAGAGGAAACTGAGGGGGGACATGGTTGAGATGTACAAAATTATGAAGGGTATGGATAGAGTAGACAGGAAAAAACGTTTCCCCTTGGCGGAGGGATTAGTGATCATCGGGCCGAGATTTAAGGTAAGTGGCAGGAGGTTGAGAGGGGATGTGAGGAAAAGCTTTTTCATCTATTGGGTGGTGGGAATCTAGAACACACTGCCTGAAAGTGCGGTGGAGGCAGAGAGTCTCATAACATTTAAGAAGTATTTAGATGTGCACTTATTAAAAAAAATTTTTTTTTAGAGTACCCAATTCATTTATTCCAATTAAGGGGCAATTTAGCGGGGCCAATCCAGCTACCCTGCACATCTTTGGGTTGTGGGGGTGAAATGTGCAAACTCAGTGACCCAGAGCTGGGATCGAAACCGGGACCTCGGCGCCATGAGGCAGCAGTGCTAACCACTGCGCCACTGTGCTGCCCTTAGATTTGCACCTATGATGCCAAGACATACAAGGCTATGGGCCAAGTGCTGGACAATGGGATTGGAATATTTAGGTGGTTGTTTTTAACCGGCGCAGGCGTGATGAGACAAAGGGCTTTTCCTGTGCTGTAGACCTTTATGACTCTGACTAAAGCTTGTCAGTAACATATCAGTAGGCATTAAGTCATTCTGTGCTTATTGCACAGTGGTGCGGGCACATCACACTTGTATGAGGGACTTTCAAGGAGGTTGCAGGGCATCAGCAGTTGGAAGACTGATGGAGACCAGGATCATGATGAGTCCGAGGCAGATGACAACCTTTTAGAGTCGTCCATCAGGTGGCAGATGCATCTTGTCCAGTGGGATGTGCAGGGAGATCTGACAGAGATTCCTGGTGTCTGTGTGCCATGATCTCTGTCATAGAGGAGTCCATATGGAATATGAGCGTTGCGTTGACCCTGAGCACCGAGCTCAGTCTCCTCCATTGAGATGTTACCGACTCTCATGGAGAGGCTGCTCCAGGGACAGAGTCAGGGGTTCCTGAGGTTTCACTAGGATCTGCAAGCCTCAGGGTGGTCACTGCCAGTGTGACAGATGGATGAGGTGCCTAGTCTCTTAGCTACGTCTCTGTCCATCAGTGGTGAGCAGGGAGAATCAACCAAACCTTACACTGGAGGATGTGCTCCCTGCCATCTCTGAGGGCTTCTCTCAGGGTGCTCCGAATGAAGGCACCAGCTCATCCACCCCTCATTCAGCACCTTCTGCATCTGATGAGGCCACAATGATGGAGGAGTGCCCAGCTATGGTGGGGTATGTTGGGGCAGGGGGTGGCCAGAATGGTATATTTTGGTGCATTGAAAATGACATAGACATTGATATTGCTTTAATGGGCTGAGTTGACTTGATGGTTGCAATTGGCATAGGATGCAGCACAGGCTTGTAATTGTATTGCATGGTCTGCAGATGGAATTTGGGGTTGGTCTAACACAGTGGTGCCCAAGACATCGATCGCGGTCGAATGCGAATTAGTTTCAAGTAGACCGCATCAAGTTCTCAAACAAATTATTGATAATATTAGCCATCTCTAGAAAAATAATCATATGGGTCTCCTCCACAGCACCCCCCCCCCCCCCCTCGCCCACCACCACCACCACCCCACAGCAAGTCTCCCCTCATTTATCCTGTGCCCTCTTCTTTCTGGAGTAAGACTAAGCATATCAGACCTGCAGCTGCTCAAGTTTGATAACTACATTGTACATTTGTACAAGCTGTCGCTACCATAGCAACCGCCTGCAGATCTTTGTTGAAGGCAGCAATTCAATTCAAGCAGGAGGTTGCATTTACTCAGAGACATACCAGCAATCGTCACAATTAAAATAATATGGTTTACTTTTCCCAACGATAATATTTTTCTGTTTATTTCGAGATTAGCGTCTTGAAATGAGTGGTGGGCCAAATACCAGGAAACCTAAAATTTACCACTTCCATAATGAGTGGGAGGAAGAATATTTCTTTACAATGGCAAATACAAAATGGGCGCGTCCAATTTTCCACACAAGTATGGGTCTTGCCGACAAAGAAAACAAAGAGGCATTTCAAAACCGTTCACAAGAGATATGAGAGTGATTCTCCTCCTAAATGTGAACTTTGTAAGAGAAACGTTAACAAATTGAAATCTCAGCTCACTACCCAACAGTCGATCTTCACAAGGCTGGACTCAAAATCAAAGGTAGTGACAATGGCATTCAGTCACGGACTTGCAAAACACAGCAACCTTTTTTGAATGGAGAAATAGTCAGAGGAGCCTTTTGCGAGGCAGCAAAGTCATTGTTCCAAGAATTCAGAAATAAGTTGGAAATAGTGTCTGCTATTAAGGAGGGCTAGCTGTCCCGACTCACGGTGATGTGGTTCTGCGAGGTAATGGCAGCAGATTTGGGCTAACGACAGAATAAAGACACACATGAACTGTGTGTTCTTCTGAATTCAATTTGTTGAGTGTACTTGTATGAACAATATGTCACAGTAATGCATTTTTATTAGAATGGTGTTTGATGACATGATTGCAAAAGCCGACCTGCTCAAAATCAAATCTTTAAAAGGGAAAACGTCAGAGAAAGCTCCCAGAGAAGGTCAGGTCATCAAATTTCAGCCAGGCAGGCATAAAAAGCTATAGCAATTTAAAAGAAATCTTGGAAATCTCTGAACTCTGACTGTAGCAAACTCATAAATTAACTTAAAGTGCTTGTGTTTCGGGGCCTTTTATCCCACCTTTATACGTCAGTTTGACAAAAACAATTTTTCCCGTGTGATAAACGCACAATTGTGTGGGCAATGTAAAATCTTGGTCCATAGGCTTTTTAATAGTCTTAATTGGTCCTTTAATTGTTGGCAGGCATGGCTCTGACTCCCATGGGCACCTATTGATGTCAATTGTGCACGCATCCATGGTGACATTCGGACGCATGCCTGAAGCCAATTTTACATTTGGGTCGAGCAGGTGCCCAACCTCAGAATATAAAATTCAGGCCCACGTTTTAATTAAAGATTTCTAGGGGCCAGCGTTTAGAGAACCCCAAAGTATATATTATGGAGTTCACCTAACCCACAACCTTAAATAGATTTTGGTTATGGGGAGCACAAGGGCCCACTTTACAGGTGTGAAGCAACAGAGAACTAAAAGTATTTTTAAACAAACCAATGTTTATTCTATGAATCCAGTTAACATTTTATAAACACACAATAAACATCTTATCAACTACCAACCCTGACCACCCCCTAAAAGATACAGTACTCTATAGAAAACCCTAACTAATTCCCAAACAACATCCCTAAGTTATACCCTTTTTAAATAAAGACAGCAGGTTTAAATTCTATACAGAAACAGGTATTACTTTGAAATCATCAATGAGCTGAAGACATTCTTTAGCTTGTAGAGAGAAAGATCAATACACACATCTGCTTGGTTCACATGTAGCTCTCCAACTCAAAGCGAAACTAAACACAGAGCCAAAACCAGCTTTCAGCACAAAACGAAAGTAAAAAGCAGAGCAGAGCCCAGCTCCACCCACACACAGACATCACTGCAGCTATTTGATAAACACCAATTTCTTAAAGGTACATCCACCTGACAAGATCTAGCTTGTTGAATTTGCTTCGATGAGTTTGTTATTTAAGCATTTCAAGTCCATAGTCTCTAAATGCACTTCTGCTGATTTGTTTTCATGACTCTTCATGCTCTTTTGGGAGGAGTTCTAATTGCTCTTGCCATTCTAGATTCTTCAGTTCTTTCAAGTCAGCAATGTGGATTTTCCAGCTGCTGTTGTGCCTGGCTGTATTTCTGGTTGAGTTTGCCCAACTCCCACTTCAATTTGCCAACAATACAACTCAGTTATTATTCCCCCCTGGCACCTTTGTGATGCCGTAGAAATTTGTTTGTTAAGATCGTAAACAGTTTGGTTCAGTGAAGACATTAGCTTATCATGCATTTTCAAATGTATATATCTGCTGAATTTTATGTTTCAAATCTTCCAATTCAGCTTTGGTGCAAACATTTTCCAACCTCATTCCATTTTCCTTATGCAGAGCTTGTGTATTTTGTACTTTATCAGATAGCTTTTTTTCGTTCACAGTCAGCTGCTCACTCCACACTGCCCCTGCTGTTGTTTTGGGGTTTCCTAAAATATATATTTTGGGCCTTCCTTTAATAGCTTTACTGGGCAGTTTTCTATCCTTCTGTTTAAGCTCTGTGTGTTCCACAAGGTGAAAATTTAAATATCATTAAAGGCTGTAATATTTCATCAAAACTGGTTGAGGATTCATCAATGCACTGCATTTAGGTGATTTCATTCGGAGGTTCACTGAACCAGTAAAAAAAGGTATTGATCTGGACTTTTTCTGGCTTTCTACTGAGACCTGGTGCAGTCCAGGGTTTTAAAATTTTCTTTTCTGGAATACCCAGTTTTTGATTAGGTTTATCCCTTGGATAAGTCCAAATTGTTCTGGAAGAGTGGAATTCTGATCCAGGTTAACACTTTAAAAGTGTAGGCTCAAGATGGCATCACTATTCATTTGGAGACACGAGGATTTCCCGTGCTTGTCGGTTTTGGTGGGATCCGCTACAATAGTGCTCAGGTTGGAAAATACTTTTCAACAATAGCTGCCTGGATTGACTGCCTACAGAGTTCTCAAATTTGTTGAATCCTGGCTTTTGCTTTCTTTCAGTTGAATTTAGAGATCATGATTCTGCTGAATGAGTTAATAATTATTTGTTCCCATTTGGAGCAAGTTCAGATATTCGGAGATAGGGGGCGGGATTCTCCGACACCCCCCCGCCGGGAGAATCGCCGGGGTTCAGCGTGAATCCCGCCCCCGGTGTCCCCCTGATTCTCCCGCCCTTAAAAATGCGGAGAATGGCGGGGTCCGGCACGACTCAATGGGCCCCGGGGCTGCCCGATCTTTTGCCCGCAATGGGCCGAAGTCCCGCCAGTCTGTTGCGGTGCCGCTGGTGTAAATTGGAGTAGGTCCCTTAACGGCGGGACCTGGTGGCGCGGGCGGGCTCCGGGGTTCTTGGGGGGGGTGCAGGGGGATATAGCCACGGGAGGTGCCCCCACGGTGGCCTGGCCCGCGATCGGGGCCCACTGATCCGCGGGCAGGCCTGCGCCTTGGGGGCACTCTATCCTTCTGCACCGGAGGCTGTGGTCCTCCGCCATTCCCGGTGCGGAAGTGATTCCCTCTGCACACGCTGGCGCTCCCGCGCATGCGCCGAGTCGCGCCGGCCAGCGGAGGCCCTTCAGCGCCGGTTGGCGTGGGGCCAAGCCCCTTTCACACTGGCCGGCGGGGTGCCAACCACTCCAGGGTGAGCCTAGCCCCAGAAGGTGCAGAGGATTCCACACCTTTGGGGCGGCCTGACACCGGAGTGGTTCACGACACACCGTCCCACCGGGACCCCCCGCCCTGCCGGGTATGGGTGAATCCCACCCAGGGGGCGAAATTCTCCGTTATCGGCGCAAAGTCCGCCGATCGGCGCAAATAACGGCGCAAATCTGTCTTGCGTCACTTCGGAAAAATGGTTCGAAAGTCTCCGGCCCGAAATGGGCTAGCAGCGGCGCGACGGGATCCGCGCTTGCGCACGTGGTTCATGCCGTGCAGCGCCATACACGCCGTACGGCGTGACGGCTCATAAGGCCGCGCTGCTCCCCCCCACCCGACCGCAACACCTGACCGCAACACCCGACTGGATGGCTGGCCGCCGCTCAGCCCCGAGGTTCCAGTCACGGGATGTGGAGGCGCTCCTGGGCGCAGTGGAGCAGAGGAGGGACGCCCTGTATCCCGGGCACAGCCGCAGAGTTGCCCCACGCCACAGCCGGCGTCTGTGGAGGGAGGTGGCAGAGGCCGTCACCGCTGCGGCCCTGACACCACGGACAGGCACCCAATGCCACAAGAAGGTGAACGACCTCGTCAGAGCAGCCAGGGTGAGCCTCCCCCCCTGCCCGATATCCATATCCCCCATATCCCCCCTCCCCCATATCCCCCCTCCCCATATCCCCCCTCCCCCATATCCCCCCTCCCCAATATCCCCCTCTCCCCCATATCCCCCTCCCCGTATCCCCCCTCCCCCATATCCCCCTCCCCATATCCCCCCTCCCCATATCCCCCTCCCCCATATCCCCCTGCCCCCATATCCCCCCTCCCCATATCCCCCCTCCCCATATCCCCCATATCCCCCCTCCCCCATACCCCCCATATCCCCCTCCCCCATATCCCCCCTCCCCCAAATCCCCCCCATATCCCCCTCCCACATATCCCCCCTCCCCCATATCCCCCCTCCCCATATCTCCCATCCCCCATATCCCCCCACTCCCCGGCACGGACCGCCCCCATCCTCCTCCCCAGCACGGACACCCCCATCCTCCTCCCCTGCACGGACCCCCCCATCCCCCTCCCCGGCACGGACCCCAACCTCCTCCCCGGCATGGACCCCAACCTCCTCCCCGGCACGGACCCCCCTCCCTGCACTCCCCCGGAGCCCAGCCCACTCTAACCACCCCCCCCCCCCCCCGCCGCACACACACACACAACCCGAGACACACCTCTCCCCACACATTCAGGCTGCGGCCACGCCATCGCCTGCCCAGAGCCAACCCCCCAGGCCGTCACTCACCTCCACGCTGGTCGGCGTGAACCTGGAGCACAGGTTCACGCCGATGAAAAGGAGGTTTGATTTACGTCGACGTGAACGGTCATCACGTCGACGGGACTTCGACCCATCCGGAAGGGAGAATATCGGCAGGCCCAAAATCGGCTGCCTTGCGCAGACCCGTGCCATTCTCCGACGTCGGCGGCGCCATTAACGCCCGCCGACTTTTCGCACTTCGGAGACTTCGGCAACCGGCGGGGGCGGGATTCACGGCGGCCAACGGCCATTCTCCGACCCGCTGGGGGGTCGGAGAATGACGCCCAGGGTTTCCGTTTCTGACTGAATTATTTAAAGATTTCTCAAGACTTGCTGTAACCTAGAGTTTGAAAAAATTTGGCTCACATCTGCTCGGTCTGCGGACTTTGCACTCTGGAATTAGAAGCTAAACTTCCAAGGGAGATTTAACAGAGTCTTCTGCTGCAGTGAGGAATTTTAATTTTTTGCCTCCAGCTTCCAAACTTTTCTTTGGAGAATTTTCCTGATGTGTTTTCCTCTGCCTCTCGGCTTCTGGAGCTGCTTTATAGGCCAGAGGAAGGAACGGTGATATATTTTCAAGTCAGAATGGTGAGTGACCAGGGGCGGAATTCTCCCCCAACAGCGCGATGTCCGCCGACTGGCGCCAAAAACGGCGCCAATCAGACGGGCATCGCGCCGGCCCAAAGGTGCAGAATGCTCTGCACCTTTGGGGGCCGAGCCCCAACATTGAGGGGCTAGGCCGGCGCCGGAGGGATTTCCGCCCCGCCAGCTGGCGGAAATGGCGTTTGTTGCCCCGCCAGCTGGCGTGGAAATGCGGCGCATGCGCGGGAGCGTCAGCGGCCGCCGACAGTTTCCCGCGCATGCGCAGTGGGGAGAGTCTCTTCCGCCTCCGCCATGGTGGAGGCCATGGCGGAGGCGGAAGGGAAAGAGTGCCCCCACGGCACAGGCTCGCCCGCGGATCGGTGGGCCCCGATCGCGGGCCAGGCCACCGTGGGGGCACCCCCGGGATCAGATCGCCCCGCGCCCCCCCCAGGACCCCGGAGCCCGCCCACGCCGCCTGGTCCCGCCGGTAAATACCAGCTTTGATTTACGCCGGCGGGACAGGCAATTTCTGGGCGGGACTTCGGCCCATTCGGGCCGGAGAATTGAACGGGGGGTCCCGCCAACCGGCGTGGCCCGATTCCCGCCCCTGCCGAAGTCTCCGGTACTGGAGATTGGGCGGGGGCGGGGGCGGGATTCACGGCGGCCAACGGCCATTCTCCGACCCGGCGGGGGGTCGGAGAATGACGCCCCTGGTATCCGCTGTTCTTGTCCTTCTGGATGGTAGAGGTCATGGGGTTGTAAGGTACTGCCTAAGAACCCTTGATGAGTCTCCGCAGTGTATCTTGTAGATGGTAAACACTGCTGCTACTGTTTATTGGTGGTAGAAGGATAAATGTTGTGAAAAGGGTGCCAAAGAGGTGGGCTGTTTTGTCCTGGATGACGTCCAGCTTCATGTTGTTGGCGCTGCACTTATCCAAGTAAGTGGAGAGTATTGCATCATACTCCTGACTTGTGCCTTGCTGATGGTGGACAGGCTTTGGGGAATCAGGAGGTGACTTACACCCTGGAGGATTCCGAGCCTCTGACTTTTTCTTGTAGCCACAGAATTTAAATGGCTAGTCCAGTTAAGTTTGCGGTCAATGGTAACCCCTGAGGATGTTGATAGTGGGGGAATTCAGCAAGGTAAAGCCATTGAAAGTTAAACGATGATGACTAGATTCTCTCTTGTGAGATGGTCATTGTTTGTATCGTAACTTTGCCGAGGTCTGTCTTCCAACACCAAACCCCGTAATTGAGGAAATAAAAAAGGCCAATGCCATGGCTTATGTTACACACATCTAAGCCCAAGAGCTTATGGAGATGCTGGTCCGGGTTGGAGCAGTGTGTTTTAAGCTCCTGCCATATATTTCCTATTCACCGAGCTGCCGCCTGCTTAATAGGGGAATTCATATCCCGTGGAGCCCACGGGGAGATCTACTGATGGTCCTTTACGGTCACCATAACATCCCTCTCCCATAAAGAACATTTCTCCCTCTGCACTCCCGCAGTGAGGCGGTCTCTTCCGCCGCTTCATCATTGGTCTGAGGTCGGTCGAGGGCAGAAAACAGGATCTGGAGGTGTGAAACGCATTGGAGCCTTTTGCTTCTGGAGGGAGCTTCGAAGAGATAGTGAAGCGGATTCCTCCTTGGCATCTGCTTCAGTCGCAACACCAGTTTCGTCTAGTTCCACCTCGGAAAACTTGTCCTCGTTATCAGGGGAGATGGATGCAGCGTTGGCTTTGGACTGTCACCTCGTACTAGTGGCGGCCACCTGCAGGCTGGTAGCGAGGCTTGCACGGGGACAGGCTCCCTACGTCTGAGGTGGTCAGGTGTTCCTCATGACCTTATCCTGGACCTTCACCTGGTAGGACACTGGTCCCATTTCCACCAATGTGATTCCACGGACGCAACTGGGACCATCTCCAAAATTTGTCATATAAACCAGACAACCTTTCTTGAATATTCTTTCATTTCCCGCAAAGTCGTAATTTATTTTCTGATTCTCTTATTGGAACTCCACCCTTCCCACCAGGTTTGGGAATTGTAGACTTGGTCTCGTACGAAGCCGCCGTCCCGTTAACAGTTCTGCTGGGGCAATTCCTGTTGTTGTGTGAGGAGCGGTCCTATTGTCGGGTGAAATTCGAGCCAATTTGGTCTCTATGGATCTGGTTGATTGTTTCTTCATGCCGATTTTAATGGTTTTCACCACCCGTTCTGCCAGTCCATTTGAAGACAGATAGTAAGGTGCTGTTCTGATGTTTTTGATGCTATTGGTTTGCATGAGGCCTATGGAGATCACTTCTGGTGAAGGCAGTGCTATTGTCGGAAACCAGGATTTCTGGTATGCCATGTGTGCAAAGACTTTGTTGTAGTTTCTTGAACGGAGCATGGGAAGTTGTGGAGCCCATGTAATATGTATTTCGTTTTTTAAAAATAATTTTTATTAAAGTTTTCACAAAATATTAACAACAAAATGTAAAAGGAACCCAATAGAATTAAATACGAAACAAAACAACCCAGTGCCCTCTCCCCCCTATACATAAATAATAAATTAACACCCGCCGAAACACATTGCAAACATAGCAAATATATACACCCCCTCAGATCTCCCAGTATAGACAAACAAAAATAAAATAGAACCCACCCACCCCTCCCCCCCCGGGTTGCTACTGCTGCTGACCATTGTCTACCGTTCTGCCAGGAAGTTTAAAAACGGTTGCCACCGCCTGAAAAACCCTTGCACCGATCCCCTTTAGGCAAATTTCACCCTCTCTAATTTAATAAACCCTGCCATATCGTTGATCCAGGATTCCACGCTTGGGGGCCTCGCATCCTTCCACTGAAGAAGAATCCTTTGCCGGGCTACCAGGAACGCAAAGGCCAGAATACCGGCCTCTTTCGCCTCCTGCACTCCCAGCTCCCCTGCAACCCCAAATATTGCGAGCCCCCAGCCCGGTTTGACCCTAGATCCTACTACCGTCCTCGCTACGTCCTTCCAACCCGACCCCCACCACCGACCACACTCAGCTCCCCCACCACCGACCACCCTCCCCTCGCCCACCACCGACGACACTCCCCTCCCACACCACCGACCACCCTCCCCTCCCACCACCGACCACCCTCCCCTCCCCCACCACCGACCACACTCCCCTCCCCCACCACCGACCACACTCCCCTCCCACACCACCGACCACACTCACCTCCCAGACCACCGACCACCCTCCCCTCCTCCACCACCGACCACCCTCCCCTCCCCCACCACCGACCACCCTCCCCTCCCCCACCACCGACCACACTCCCCTCCCCCACCACCAACCACCCTCCCCTCCCCCACCACCGACCACACACCTCCCTCACCACCAACCACAATCACCTCCCCCACCACCGACCACCCTCCCCTCCCACACCACCGACCACCCTTCCCCACCACCTCCCACACTCACCTCCCACACCACCGACCACCCTCCCCCACCACCTCCCACACCACCGACCACACTCACTTCCCCACCACCGACTATGGATGTGGTTTTCTGGGCTCCCTGAGAACCTAACACACATGTCCTCACCCCCAAGAAAACGGCTCACCCTTGTCCCGGTCGTGTGTGCCCTATGCATCTGAGTCTGAGCCTCACGCACAAAAAGGGAGTTCACCCTCCCAAGGGCATCTGCCCACATCCGCTCCTCGATCTCCTCCCCCAACTCCTCCTCCCACTTACCTTTCAGCTCCTCCACCGAGGCCTCCTCCTCCTTCTGCATCACCTGGTATGTTGCCGAGATCTTCCCCTCTCCAAGCCCCCCCCCGAGAGCACCCTGTCCTGTACCGTGGGTGGCGGCAGCAGCGGGAATTCCACCACTTGCCACCTGGCAAATGCCCTTACCTGTAGATACCTAAAGGTGATTCCCGGGAGGGAGCCCGTACTTCTCCTCCAGCTCACCCAGGCCCTGCCCTGTGCCAGCCCGAAAATCCTCCATCTATTCTCCCTGGGACAATCGGTGGTTCCCCCGTATCGGGGTCCACACCGAGGCCCCACTTCCCCCCTGTGCCGCCTCCATTGCCCCCAAATTTTGAGGGTAGCCACCACCACCGGGCTCGTGGTATACCTCATTGGAGGGAGCAGCAGCGGCGCCGTTGCCAGCGCCCCCAGACTCGTACCCACACAGGACGCCCTCTCCAGCCTCTTCCATGCCGCCCCCTCCCCTCCATCACCCACTTGCGCACCATCGCCATGTTGGCGGCCCAGTAGTACCCATAGAGGTTGGGCAGCACCAGCACCCCTCCCCCATCCCTACTCTGCCCCAGGAACACCCTTCTCACCCTCGGAGTCCCTCGCGCCCACACAAACTCTGTTATGCTCCTGTTGACCCGCCTAAAGAAGGCCTTCGGGATAAGAACGGGAAGGCACTGGAACAGGAACAAAAACCTTGGGAGTACTGTCATCTTGACTGACTGCACCCTACCCGCCAGGGACAGCGGCAACGCGTCCCACCTCTTAAACTCCTCCTCCATTTGCTCCACCAGCCTCGTGAAATTAAGTCTATGCAGGGCCCCCCAGCTCCTGGCCACCTGGGCCCCCAAATACCTGACGCTCCTCTCCGTCCTGTTTAGTGGGAGCTCGCCAATCCCCCTCTCCTGGTCCCTTGGGTGAACCACGAACAACTCGCTCTTCCCCATGTTGAGCTTGTACCCTGAGAAATCTTCGAACTCCCTGAGGATCCTCATTACATCCGGCATTCCCCTCACAGGGTCCGCCACATATAGCAGCAAGTCGTCCGCATAGAGCGACACCCTATGCTCCTCCCACCCTGCACCAGCCCCCTCCAGTTCCTCGACTCCCTCAGTGCCATAACCAGGGGTTTAATCGCCAGTGCGAAGAGCAGTGGGGACAGGGGACACCCCTGCCTCGTCCCTCGATGCAACCAAAAGTATTCAGACCTCCTCTTGTTCATGGCCACACTTGCTATCGGGACCTCGTACAACGGCCTAACCCACCTGACGAACCCCTCCCCAAACCCGAACCTCTTCAGCACCTCCCACAAGTACCCCCACTCTACCCTATCGAAGGCCTTCTCAGCGTCCATCGCCACCACTATCTCCGCCTCCCCCTCCCTCGCCGGAATCATATTAACGTTCAGAAGCCTCCGCACGTTCGCTTTCAACTGCCCCTCCTTCACAAACCCCGTCTGGTCTTCGAGGATGACCTGCGGCACTCAATCCACAATTCTCGTGGCTAAGACCTTTGCCAGCACCTTGGCATCTTCATTTAACAACGAAATCGGCCTGTAAGACCCACACTGCAGGGGATCCTTGTCCCGCTTCAGGATCAAGGACATCGTCGGGGGCAAGGCCCCCCTCTCCCTTGCCTCATTGAAGGTCCTAACCAGCAACGGGCCCAAAAGGACCACATATTTTTTGTAAAATCCGATGGGGAAAACATCCGGCCCCGGTGCCTGCCTCGCCTGCATGCTCCCTATCCCTTTGGCCAGCTCCTCCAGTCCAATTGGGGCCCCTAATCCCGCCACCAGTCCCTCCTCCACCTTCCGGAACCTCAGTTGGTCCAGAAAGCGGCCCATCCCGCTCTCCTCCAGTGGGGGCTCGGACCGATACAGTTCCTCATAAAAGTCCCTGAAAACCCCATTGACGCCAACCCCACTCCGCACCACACTCCTTCCCCTATCCTTAACTCCCCCGATCTCCCTAGCTGCGTCCCGCTTCCGAAGCTGATGCGCCAGCATCCGGCTTGCCTTTTTCCCATAATCATAAATCGCCCCCGGGCCTTCCTCCACTGTGCCTCCACCTTCCTGGTGGTCAACAGGTCGAATTCGGCCTGGAGGCTACGCCTCTCCCTCAACAGTCCCTCCTCCGGCACCTCCGCCTACTTCCTGTCTACCCTCACCATCTCCCCCACCAGTCTCTCCATCTCCCTCTGCTCTCTCCTCTCCTTCTGGGCCCTAATTGAGATCAGCTCTCCCCTAACCACCACCTTCAGCGCCTCCCAGACCATCCCCACTCGGACTTCCCCATTATCGTTGGCCTCCAGGTGTCTCTCTATGCATCCTCGGACCCGCTCACTCACCTGCTCGTCCGCCAACAGTCCCACCTCCAAGCGCCATAACGGGCGCTAGTCCCTCTCCTCCCCCAGCTCTTGGTGTACCCAATGCGGGGCATGATCCAAAATGGTTATCGCCGAGTATTCGGTATCCTCTACTCTCGCAATCAGCGCCCTGCTCATAACAAAAAAGTTGATCCGGGAATAGGCCTTATGAACAGGCGAGAAGATTTAAAATTCCCTTGCCCCGGCCTTGCAAATTTCCAAGGGTCCACCCCTCCCATCTGGTCCATAAACCCCCTCAGCACTTTAGCCACCGCCGGCCTCCTACCCGTCCTAGACCTAGAGCGATCCAGTGCCGGATCCAACACCGTGTTAAAGTACACCCCCCCCCCCATTATCAGGCCCCCCACTTTCAAGTCTGGGATCCGACCCAACATGCGCCGCATAAAACCCGCATCGTCCCAGTTCGGGGCGTACACCCTCTCAGCACAACCCTCTCCCCTTGCATCTTACCACTTACCATTACGTACCTGCCACCATTGTCTGTCACAATGCCCGACGCCTCGAACGACACCCTCTTTCCCACCAAGATCGCCACCCCCCCGATTTTTGGCATCCAGCCCCGAATGAAACACCTGACCTACTCACCCCTTCCTCAATCTTACCTGGTCTGCCACCTTCAGGTGTGTCTCCTGGAGCATGACCACATCCGCCTTCAGCCCCTTCAGGTGCGCGAACACCCGGGCCCGCTTAACCGGCCCGTTCAGTCCCCTTACGTTCCAGGTTATCAGCCGGATCAGGGGGCTACACGCCCCCCTCCCCCCGCTGACTAGCCATAACCCCTCCTCGGCCAGCCACACGCCCGCGCCCCACGCCCGGCCCGTTCCCCATGGCGGCAGCCCCCTGTCCCAACCCCCTCTACTCTCTCCAGCTCCCTCTTGACCATAGCAGCACAACCCGGTTCCCCCCCCCCCCACCCCAGCTAGGACCCCTCCTAGCTGCATTGCTCCCCCCATTGCACTCCCGCAAGTCAGCTGACTCCTGCTGACCTCGGCCACTCCCGCCAGTCCTTCGACTCCTCCGATTGTGGGACATACCCTCCTCCTCCATTACCCACCAGCAGTCTCTCCGCCTCCCCCTTCCATCCCAAGCGCGGGAAAAAACCCGCGCTTCCCCGCCCCGGCCCCACCCCCTCCAGCCCTCAGCGCGGGAAAAAGCCTGCGCTTTCCACCTCCCCGGCCCCGCCTCCTCTGGCGCAGCTCCTTTTACAGACCCAGTCCCCTCACTCCCGACTTGGGCCTCACCCTCCCCCGCGGGGCCCCATCCCCCCTACCGGCCATCCACCCCCTACTCCGTTTACTTGCCCCCCTCCAAGAGCCCACCTGACAGATCCAACCAAAACAGTGCCCAACCCACCCTAACCACCCACACTGAACCAAAAAAAAACAAGAACAAAGACCCCCCGCAAAATGTAAAACAACAACAATCCCCGACCATCCCCACGCCCGACCCCCCATCCCGACCCTCAGTTTGTGCCCAGTTTCTCGGCCTGAACAAAGGCCCACGTTTCCTCCAGGGACTCAAAATAATGGTGCCGGTCCTGGTTGGTGACCCACAGGCTCGCCGGCTGCAGCATGCCAAACTTCACCCCCTTCCTGTGCAGCACCGCCTTCGCCCGATTGTACCCGGCCCTCTTCTTCGCCACCTCCGCGCTCCAGTCCTGATATATTCGAACCTTCACATTCTCCCACCTGCTGCTCCTCTCTTTCTTGGCCCACCTGAGCACGCACTCCCAATCAGCAAACCGATGAAACCGCACCAGCACTGCCCGCGGCGGCTCGTTAGCCTTGGGCCTCCCCGCCAGCACTCTATGGGCCCCTTCCAGCTCCAGGGGCCCCTGGAAGGACCCAGCACCCACCAGCGTGTTTAACATGGTGACCACATAGGCCCCACGTCCGACCCTTCCAGCCCCTCCGGGAAGCCCAGGATCCGCAGATTCTTCCGCCTCGACCGATTCACCATCTCCTCGAACCGTTCCTGCCATTTCTTGTGAAGCGCCTCGTGCACCTCCTCCTTTATCGCTAGGCCCAAGATCTCGTCCTCGTTATCTGAGAACTTTTGTCAGACCTCGCGGATCGCCCCCCCCTGGGCCATCTGGGTCTCCACAGCTTATCAATAGAAGCCTTCATCGGCTCCAGCAGGTCCGCTTTGAGCTCCCTGAAGCAGCGCTGGATAACCTCCTGCTGCTCCTGTGCCCACTGTATCCACGTTGCCTGGTCCCCGCCCGCCGCCACCTTGCTCTTCCTCCCTCGCACTTTCTTTGGTTTCACCACCACTTTTTTAGTCGCCCCGCTCCTGGTCCAAGCCATACACTGTCGGGGAAATGTTGCAGTCTTCTTCCCACACTGGGGAATATCGAGCAAAATGCTGTTGGGGGCCCTGAAAAGAGCACAAAAGACCGTTCCAAGCAGGAGCTGCTGAACGTGCGACTTAGCTCTGCCGAGCCGCAACCGGAAGTCGCAATATGTATTTCCAACCATTTGGAGTATGCATCTGCCAGGATCAAAAAATTGGAATCCACAAAAGGCCCAACAAAGACCACATGCACTCGCTCCCATGGCCTTACTGGCCATTCCCATGGATGTAGGGAGGCTGAAGGAGGGAGTTTTTGATTCTCCTGGCATGAATCCACAGTATCCATTGAGTCAAAAATTCAATGGGTGGTTCCTCCGAGATTTTCTCTCCTGTGTTCAAGTGGTTTCTCTGGAGGATGATAGAGGGCTACAGGTCAGTAATTTCACATTAGATCTACTAATTCATCAAGCGTTATCGAGTCAAGGGCATTTAGGGAGGTCAGGCTATTTATCGCCTTGCATCTGGGGGCCCGCAGGCCGTAAGCAGGATACTTTCTGCTTCTCATCTCCCACAATATTATTAGCCCGGAAGAAGTAACACATGTATTCCATGTATTGGACCCAGTCTTCTACTCTAACATCCGAGGGTTCGAGTTTACCAAAGAGAGGCACTTTTTTGTCTCTAACCAGAGAAGCTGCTGGTTTACAACTCTGAAGGTTGCTCGGTTTTTTTACTCCTCATCATCAATGTAATGACTTGCCATGGCCAGTCTTCCAACACCAAACTCATTTATTGAAGTAACGAAAGGGCCTCTTCCGCGGCTTACATCACACACGGCCAAGCCTACAGAGATGCTGATCCGTGTTGGAGCAGCTGCTTTTAAGCCGCCCCCCACCCCGTACATTTCCTTTTGGGCAAGCTGCCATCTGCTTAATAGGGAAATTCATATTCCACGAAGTCCACAAAGAGATGTATTGATGATCCCTTGTGTCCTTCATGGCCACCATAACAGTCTGAAACTTGTGTGTCACAAATGTTACTTCCCACATTGTCAAACCAAGTCTGGATATTGTGCAATTCTTGTTGCTTTTGGACATTGACTGCTTCAGTGTCTGAGGAGTCATGAATGGTAATGAACATTGTCGAATCATCAGCGAATAATCACCACTTCTGACCTTATGATGGAAAGAAGGTAAATGATGAAGCAGCTGAAGATGGTTGGGCCGAGGACATTACCCCGAAGAACTTCTGCAGTGATGACCTGGCAAATAAAATTCTCTCTTACACCACAATGTGGGTGGTCCTGTACTCAGTCCCAACACAGTGTGGGTGATCCTCTACTCAGTCCCATATTAACCCTATATGTACCAGAACCTTATACTACAACCCTCATTCATAGACAATGTTACTTGTCTCCAAGAACCTTTGCTTGGAGTTGTGAATATTGTAGGGGACTTGATTGGCGCAGAATGAAATCTTCATTGTGGCTTCCTATGTGTCTTGCAGGTATTTACATAATAATCTTTCAGTGGATGCCTACCAGTTGAAAATTGATAAGAGTGGAACCTATTTTAATTAATTAACTTTGCAGTTGCCCATGTATGCAATCTGCAACTCCCTGGGCCCATAGGAATCTAACCAGAGCAGCAAATTCTGGGATCCCCTCATTCTGATTGACCTCATCAGTGAATCAGTCACTGCCATGCTCATAAAGTGAACATAAAGAGCGAGCCTGGCAAACCTCACCCAATACTGAAGGAGGCAAGAGAGGAAATTGCTGAGGCCTTAACAGAAATCTTTGGATCATCACTGTCTTCAGGTGATGTCCCAGAGGACTGGAGAATAGCCAATGTTGTTCCTTTGTTGAAGAAGGATAGCAAGGATAATCCAGGGAACTACAGGCCGGTGAGCCTTACATCAGTGGTAGGGAAATTACTGGAGAGAATTCTTCGAGACAGGATCTACTCCCATTTGGTAGCAAGTGGACGTATTAGTGAGAGGCAGCACGGTTTTGTGAAGGGGAAGTCGTGTCTCACTAACTTGATAGAGTTTTTCGAGGAGGTCACAAAGATGGTTGATGCAGGTAGCGCAGTAGATGTTACCTGTATGGACTTCAGTAAGGCCTTTGACAAGTTCCCTCATGGCAGACAGGTACAAAAGATGAAGTCACACGGGATCAGGGGTGAGCTGGCAACATGAATACAGAACTGGCTAGGTCATAGAAGGCAGAGAGTAGCAATGGAAGGGTGCTTTTCTGATTGGAGGGCTGTGACAAGTGGTGTTCCGCAGGTATCAGTGCTGAGACCTTTGCTGTTTGTAGTATATATAAATGATCTGGAGGAAAATGTAACTGGTCTGATTAGTAAGTTTGCGGATGACACAAAGGCTGGTGGAATTGCAGATAGCGATGAGGACTGTTAGAGGATACAGCAGGATTTAGATCGTTTGGAGACTTAGACGGAGAGATGGCAGATGGAGTTTAATCCAGACAAATATGAGGTTTTGAGACCATTTTGGAAGGTCTGATACAGGTAGGGAATATACAGTGAATGGTAGAACCCTCAAGAGTATTGACAGTCAGAGAGATCTAGGTGTACAGTCCACAGGTCACTGAAAGGGGCAACACAGGTGGAGAAAGTAGTCAAAAAGGCATATGGCATGCTGGCCTTCATTGGCCGGGGCATTGAGTATAAAAATTGACAAGTCATGTTGCAGCTGTATAGAACCTTAGTCAGGGCACACTTGGAGTATAGTCAATTCTGGTCGCCACACTACCAGAAAGATGTGGAGGCTTAAGAGAGGGTGCAGAAGAGATTTACCGGGATGTTGCCTGGTATGGAGGGCATTAGCTATGAGGAGCGGTTGAATAAACTTGGTTTGTTCTCACTGGAACGACGGAGGTTGAGGGGCAACCTGATAGAGATCTACAAAATTATGAGGAGCATAGACAGAGTGGATGGTCAGAGACTTTTTCCCAGGGTGGAGGGGTCAATTACTAGGGGGCATAGGTTTAAGGTGCGAGGCAAGGTTTAGAGGAAATGTACGAGGCACGTTTTTTACACAGAGGGCAGTGGGTGCCTGGAACTCGTTACCGGAGGAGGTGGTTGAAGCAGGGATGATAGTGATGTTTAAGGGACATCTTGACAAATACATGAATAGGATGGGAATAGAGGGATACGGACCCCGGAAATGTAGAAGATTTTAGTATAGACGGGCAGCACGGTCGGCGTAGGCTTGGAGGGCCTGTTCCTGTGCTGTACTTTTCTTTGTTCTTTGTTCTTTGGGAAATGCCCCTCTGGTGGCAGATTGCAAAATTGCACAGGTACCAACACACCCCTTGGGTGGGTGGGAGGGGGGGGGTGGGTCAGAAATTCAGGGCTTTGGTGTCTTTGACAACCACCGGCAATGCATGCCCATCTGGTCCACTGGCAGGACTCCTTCTTCCAGGAGGCTGCAGATATTAGCAACTACCTGACATGAAGTCTGAAGCAGTGTTGCTCAATCATGCCCAGAAAGCTAATCTCCTGTCTGTAGACTCTGTAATGGGGTGGGTGGGGGGGTGGGGTCTTGCTTCCTTCGAGCTGCAGCCATGAGTCCATCCACTCTGTCCTGTGCAGGTGGCTGAGCAGAAGGCTGTGGCTGCCCTTGGCTGTTCCCTTCCCGCTGCTAGTGTTGCTGATGCTGTACCTCTTATTCCTCATCAGGAGTCAAATGCCGAGCTGTCTCTGTGGCTCCCATACTGCTGTGAAGGTTGACAGCTGAGAAGTGGAGATCAGGAGAAAAACCGCCAGGAGCAGAAATGAGCTGCCAAACTTTGGAAATCACATTCAACGCAGTGAAAGTACACTCAGAGGATTTCCTGTGGGCAATGCAGCCTATCATCTAGCCAAAGAAGTAGCTAACTGTCATACACATGTACTCACAAGCTTTCCAGCCTATAATTGTTCAGCCCCGTCCAGTTGCCTCATTCGTTTTACCGAGTTCCAGGAGGACTTGTTCATTTTACCAAGTTCCAGGAGGCCTCGGAAGCAGTTAATGCCTCAGTTAAGGATGCAATTAATTGGCTTTTAGGTATATGCTAATAGCAGTCCTGATGGACTCATCCCACACAATCACGAATGTACTTCTGTTACATGCAAAAGTACGAGGGTTAACTGCAGGTTTTCTTACACGTTGATATTTTTTGATGGTTTTACATAAGAACTAGGAGCAGGAGTCGGCCATCTGGCCCCTCGAGCCTGCTCCACCATTCAATGAGATCATGGCTGATCTTTTTGTGGACACAGCTCCACTTACCCGCCCTCTCACTGTAACCTTTTATTCCTTTACTGTTCAAAAACTTATTTACCTATGCCTTAAAAACGTGTAATGAGGTAGCCTCAACTGCATCACTGGGCAGGGAATCCCACAGATTCACGACCCTTTGGGTGAAGAAGATCCTCCTCAACTCAGTCCTAAATCTGCTCCCCTTATTTTGAGGCTATGCCCCCCAGTTCTAGTTTCACCCGCAGGGAGGAAACAACCTCCCTGCTTATATCCTATCTATTCCCTTCATAATTTTAAATGTTTCTGTAAAATCCCCCATCATTCTTCTAACTTCCAATGAGCATAGTCCCAGTCTACTTAGTCTCTCCTCATTAGCTAAACACCTTGTACTCACCACCACTTACCCAGTATGACAGGTTAAAATTCCTCCCTAAACGTGAGTTATCACAAAAAGCAAGGTTTACACATATGGGAACAGGTCGATTTTTAATATTGATGTCAAAATCTATATCTGTACAAAATCTATATCTGCTGTCTCACAGAACAGGGACCCGGGTTCAATTTCCGCCTTGGGTGACTGTCTGTGTGGAATTTGCACGTTCTCCCCGTGTTTGTGTGGGTTTCCTCTGGGTGCTCCGGCATCCTCCAACAGTCCAAACATGTAGATTGCTCATTCTAAATTGCCATTAATGTCCAAAAGGTTAGGTGGGGTTACTGGGTCAAGGGGATAGGGTGGGGGCAAGTGCCTAGGCAGGGTGCTTTTTGAGAGGGTCGGTGCACACTCGATGGGCTGAATGGCTTCCTTCTGCACTGCAGGAATTCTACAATTCTATGATTTTACGATTCTGGACATATTTTAAAAAATGGGACATGCCAACTTAAACCTTCAATTTTTGGGCTTTGATTGAAGTCAGTGAATTGAAAACGCAAAACAAAATGGGTGAAATTACTTCACACAGATTCAAAGTTCAGTTCCCCTTCATTCTCTCTACTAAAATATACTACAATTATTATCTTGTATTATAATCTTGTAACGGCACTTCAATTTGGAAGCCTCAATGCCAAAGAAATGTATAAAGTACCTCAATTATGTTTTAAATGCTGAGAAGTATAATATATGGGTGTAATTTACAGTTACATTTTCAGACATATAGGTAACTATTTCTGTCATTGACCTCTCTCCACTTTGGTATGTTACAAAGGATCACATTTCCTTTATTTCCTGAAAATACAAAAGCAAAGACTTTTTCAATCTTGATTAATTTGGTGCACAGGAGGTGAGTAAGCCACCATTAAAGGTCCCTTTATCTGAACTGACTTCTTTCTTCTACTGCCACACAAATGTGTGGGGAAAATGAAAGACAGGGGGCGCGATTCTCCGACCCCCCGCCGGGTCGGAGAATCGCCGGGGCCTGGCGTGAATCCCGCCCCCGCCGGTTGCCGAATTCTCCGTCACCGGATATTCGGCGGGGGCGGGAATCGCGCCACGCCGGTTGACGGGGGCCCCCCCCACGATCCTCCGGCCCGGATGGGCCGAAGTCCCGCTGCTAAAATGCCTGTCCCGCCGGCGTAGATTAAACCACCTTACCGGCGGGACAAGGTGGCGCGGGCGGGCTCCGGGGTCCTGGGGGGGGGGGGGGGGGGTGGGGCGATCTGGCCCCGGGGGGTGCCCCCACGGTGGCCTGGCCCGCAATCGGGGCCCACCGATCCGCGGGCGGGCCTGTGCCGTGGGGGCACTCTTTCCCTTCCGCCTTCGCCACGGTCTCCACCATGGCGGAGGCGGAAGAGACTCCCTCCACTGCGCATGCGCGGGAATGCCGTCAGCGGCCGCTAACGCTCCCGCGCATGCGCCACCCGGAGATGTCATTTCCGCGCCAGCTGGCGGGGCACAAAAGGCCTTTTCCGCCAGCTGGCGGGGCGGAAATTCCTCCGGTGCGGGCCTAGCCCCTCAAGGTTGGGGCTCGGCCCCCAAAGATGCGGAGCCTTCCGCACCTTTGGGGCGGCGCGATGCCCGACTGATTTGTGCCGTTTTGGGCGCCAGTCGGCGGACATCACGCTGATACCGGAGAATTTTGCCCAGGGTCCTGTTGCTGTTACATTTAAAAATTATTATCGCTCTTGTAATAAGGGTAAGAATATTTTCTGTTGCGTCATGCCCTTGGCTGCAATCACAATTACAACTCAATGGGACAGATACATGTGTTCAGTGTGGATGGTTGCCAATCCATCTCCTTGTGAAAAGTTACACTTTTCACCAAACAATGACAATTGCCTGGCCAATGGTATTCCTAAAAAAGTAAAAATCAAATGCCCAGCAATAGTCAAACAGAATATAAACATATGAGGCGGAATTCTCTGATAATGGGGCCCTGTCCCCACGCCCGTGAGAAAACGGGTGCGAATCTCCACGGAAGTCCAGAGTGATTCTCCATTTTGAAGGGGGCTAGCAGGGCCCTGGAGTAGTCCTAGCAGCTCCGGCTGCTGATACGGGGCCCTGAACTTCCGGCCATGGGTCCAAGCATGCGCGCCAGCCCCGCGGAACATGGCGGAGCCACACAGCAAGCCAGCCCCAACAATATAGGCCCCCTCCCAAGATCGCGCGTGCCTGACGATCGGTGGTCCCCGATTCTGAGCCTGGCCATCCAGGAGGCCCCCCTCCGGTGACGCATCCCCCCGCCGCCACCAGGGCGGCCACGGACTGGGTCTGCAGCCGTCACTCCGAGCGCCAGCCGGGTGGAACCATACGCCGGCGGGAATTTGGCCAGTTGTTGGCAGAGATTCGGCGAGTGGGCCTCTATCAATGGCCCCCGACCGGCGCCGCGCCGACCGCGTGCATGACTGGCAGCAATTTTCCGGTCACCGGAGAATCGCGGGAAGGCGTCGGACCCGATTGCGGGTCTGACACCCCATTCCTCGCCCCAGCGGTGAGCCTGATTTCCAGCGAGATTCTCCGAGTCGCCACACCAAAATCGCACTCGGTGCGAGGGCAGTAAATGGGGTGTCAGACCCGTGCCCGGGTCCGACGCCTTCCAGCGATTCTCCGGGGATTGGAGAATTGCCGGCAGTCGAAGGCGCGGTCGATGTGACGCCAGTCGGGGGACATTGAAAGAGGCCCCCGTGGCAATTCTCCGCCGACATCTGGCCGTGTTCCCGCCGGCGTGGTTCACTCCTGGTTCCACCCGACGGGAGCTCAGAGTGGCGGCTGCAGACCCAGACTGCGGCCACCCTAGTGGGGGGGGGGGGCGGAGGGATCCGTCACCGGGCGGGGGGGCGGGGGGGGGGTCAGGATGGCCAGGCTCGTGATCGGGGGCCACTGAACAGCAGGCGCACGCGATCTTGGGGGGGGGGGGCCTATATTGTCGCGGCCGGCCCACTGTCTGGGTCCGCCATGTTGCGTGGGGTCGCCGGCGCAGGAGGCCGGCACGCGCATGCGTGGACCCGCGGCCGGAAGTGCAGGGCCACGTATCGACAGCTGCGAGGTCTACCCTGAGGCCCTGCCAGCCCCCTTCAAAATGGAGAATCACTCTGAGCTTTCTCCACGAAAGTCCAGTGATTTGTGCCCGTTTTCTCATGGGCGTGAGGACATAGCCCCATTATCAGAGAATTCCGCCCATGGCTCGTGCAACACCAATGTGAGTCTTGCATATGCTTTCGGGTTCTACAGGTGTGATTTTCCGACCTCATTGTACTCTTGCTCGAGTGAAGCAAAGCCTGGAATAACGGGAGAGGCCGAAACTTAGAATCTTGGCAGGCGCCGAACAGTTTGCGATGCAACTGGCCTGCTCCCGTACGCAAAATCGGGATCTCGCCGTAGCGTGGCGAGAAACCAATTATCACCACTCAAGTCCTATTTCCATACAATTAACGACAGCCGCGCCATATCCAATGGCCTCCTGTCATTCATTGGCCTCCCCAGTACGTGGTCACATTAGTACTCCTTTTGAAAAACATGAACCTGGTGAAAGAGCTTCTGTGGTGAGCCGAGGAGGTGATGAGCCATCTTTGCTCACAGGCAAAGACCCCTGGCGCGCTGGGCTTGCCACTCCAGTGATCAGCGGGGGGGTGGGGGACCCTTGGCTATGGGGGTAGAGAACCCCTGCCTGGGATGGGGAACCCTCCGCAGGGGTGGGCAGCCTTTGGAGGGTGGGGGGAGGCGCTGGGGGGGGGGGGGGGGGTGCAACAGCATGTGGCACCAGCATGCCAATCGTTGGATCGTGTGTAGCCATACTGGGGGCAACTCTTGTCCCTGCCCGTCTACCCCACTGACCACCCATAACCCACACCGACTGCCGAGGTCTCTGGCTGTGTGGCTGAAGGCTATTGCTAATAGGGAATTGGCAATCGTGGTTAAGTGAGCACTTCAGACATCCCAAGTGGATTACTTGGGGTGGGCGGGCCATGTAACATGTGGGTGTCATTGCCTAGTATCCCAATCGAATCTTGATGCATGGACATTGTGCCTGAAACCCTGCATAAGGCAACACCACACGCACAGCAGGAACAGCCGAACACCCAGGGTATGTGTCATATCACTGCAGGGTGCTGGGACTGTGTCAGCACTGTCAGCGGGTCACTGTCAAGGGCAGGGGTGTGATGATAACCCGCAGAGAACTGAGCGCCAGTACTCTTCAATCTATGCCCTAGTCTGACCCCTGTCTTTCTGGTCAGTGCTCGCTCACATCCAGTACCTACACGTGGTGTGCCCGGCCGGGGGAGGGGGAGATGCTTGGAGAGATGGGACAAGGGTTCAGAGGTCGGTCTGCATTGCGGAAGAAAGTGGCAGAGGCGTCATAATGGTTGTGTTTAAGGGTGTTTAATGTTTTATACAATTCCCTACTCTCCCGATGGAGCCGCCCTCTTCCCCAGTGCCCTCAGTGATCCTCGATGTGCTTGGCCTTCCTAACTCTACCGCTATGTCTAGGTGTCTCCCCAGGATGCACATCTGAGGTGGAGGTAGTCAGCTGCTTACTTCGTCCCATTTGATGTCCCGGTGGGCATCCTCTGGGGGCTCTGGGGCCAGAGGGTCCCGGCGCACTTGTTGACGGCACCTGCACAGTCGTGCCTCCCAGTCCCATCTGCTGACTGTGAGACCAGCCTCATCAAACAGGTGGAACTCGGGGAAGCTGGTGGTTACTGTTGCCATTACATGGGACGGATCTGCGTTGGCACTCAGAGCCACATCCTCCCGGTCAGTACACATAGGGCCCTTCGATTCACCTTGGGACGTAGGGACAACTGGTTTGAGCCCTGGCTGCCCTGCAGCATCTGGGTCTGGCTGCTCCCCAATGCAATGCATGCACCATCGTGTCAATGCCCTCGGCAATGCTCTTCAGTAATTGGGTCATGTTTTGCAGCGTCTCAGCAATGCCCACTTGTGACTGGGACAAGCTGTGCAGTGCTATTCCTATCTGAGAGTTGGATTGGATTGGATTGGATTTGTTTATTGTCACGTGTACCGAGGTACAGTGAAAAGTATTTTTCTGCGAGCAGCTCAACAGATCATTAAGTACATGAGAAGAAAAGGGAATAAAAGAAAATACATAATAGGGCAACACAACATATACAATGTAACTACATAAGCACTGGCATCGGATGAAGCATACAGGGTGTAGTGTTAATGAAGTCAGTCCATAAGAGGGTCATTTAGGAGTCTGGTGACAGTGGGGAAGAAGCTGTTTTTGAGTCTGTTCGTGCATGTTCTCAGACTTCAGTATCCCCTGCCCGGTGGAAGAAGTTGGAAGAGTGAGTAAGCCGGGTGGGAGGGATCTTTGATTATACTGCCCGCTTTCCCAAGGCAGCGGGAGGTGTAGATGGAGTCAATGGATGGGAGGCAGGTTCGTGTGATGGACTGGGCTGTGTTCACGACTCTCTGAAGTTTCTTGCGGTCCTGGGCCGAGCAGTTGCCATACCAGGCTGTGATGCAGCCTGTTAGGATGCTTTCTATGGTGCATCTGTAAAAGTTGGTAAGAGTCAATATGGACATGCCGAATTTCCTTAGTTTCCTGAGGAAGTATAGGCGCTGTTGTGCTTTCTTGGTGGTAGCGTCGACGTGGGTGGACCAGGACAGATTTTTGGAGATGTGCACCCCTAGGAATTTGAAACTGCTAGCCATCTCCACCTCGGCCCCGTTGATGCTGACAGGGGTATGTACAGTACTTTGCTTCCTGAAGTCAATTACCAGCCCTTTAGTTTTGCTGGCATTGAGGGAGAGATTGTTGTCGCTACACCACTCCACTAGGTTCTCTATCTCCCTCCTGTATTCGGACTCATCGTTATTCGAGATCCGGCCCACTATGGTCGTATCGTCAGCAAACTTGTAGATGGAATTGGAACCAAGTTTTGCCACGCAGTTTTGTGTGTACAGGGAGTAGAGTAGGGGGCAAAGTACGCAGCCTTGCGGGGCGCCGGTGTTGAGGACTATTGTGGAGGAGGTGTTGTTCATTCTTACTGATTGTGGTCTGTTGGTCAGAAAATCGAGGATCCAGTTGCAGAGTGGGGAGTCAAGTCCTAGGTTTTGGAGCTTTGATATGAACTTGGCTGGGATTATGGTGCTGAAGGCGGAGCTGTAGTCAATAAATATGAGTCTAATGTAGGAGTCCTTGTTTTCGAGATGCTCTAGTGGGACATGTCTCGAAGAATCTCATCAAGGTCAGCCTGGTACTGGGTTACTGTGGTGGTATGTATTAGGGGTCATGTGGGACTGTGAAGCCGTGATGCTATTGGCTGACAGATCCCGGGTCCTGGTTGGCTGCTGACTCCTGGCTCCGCCCTGAAGGCGGAGTATAAGAACCCGAGCTTCTCCCCGCTGCTTCATTCTGTTGCTGAACTGCTGGGGACAAGTCTCGCTTAATAAAGCCTGAATCGAATTCATCACTTCTCGTCTCTCTCGTAAGTCATTGTGCGTTACAATTTATTAAGCGAGCTTAAAGGACTATGGAGCTCCGGATCGCCCCGGAATGCCTGCGGATCAGCCCCCACGCAGCGAACTCGGCAGCAGTATTTAAACACTGGCAAGCATGTTTTGAAGGCTACCTCCGAATGGCCCCCGGCCGGATCACAGAAGACCAGAAAATGCAGGTCCTGCATTCGAGGGTAAGCCCGCAAATTTACCCTCTCATAGAAGACGCAGAGGATCTCCCGACGGCGCTCACATTGCTGAAGGGCATCGACGCTCGGTCTACGTGCGCCACCAACTTGCGACGAGACGGCAAAGTCCCGGAGAATCACTAGAAGAATTCTACGCCGCGCTGCTAATTTTGGGACGGGGCTGCAGCTGCCCGCCGGTGAACGCGATCGAACACACGGACATGCTAATTCGTGATGCATTTGTGGCAGGTATGAACTCTCCCCAAATCCGCCAAAGACTTTTAGAGAGAGAGTCGCTAGGACTCTCAGAGGCACGGGCCCTTGCAGCTTCCCTAGATGTGGCCTCGCAAAACGCCCGCGCCTATGGCCCCGACCGCGCGGCAGCCCCTTGGGCTCCGTGGACCCCCGTCGCGACAACCCCCCCCCCACTCGCAGGCTTGCGCGGTTAAAGCGCCAGACCATCCCGGGGGGGCCCGCTGCTATTTCTGCGGACAAGCGAAACACCCCCGGCAGCGCTGCCCGGCCCGCGCAGCTATTTGTAAAAGCTGCGGCAAGAAGGGCCATTACGCGGCAGTGTGCCGGTCCCGGGCGGTCGCCGCAATCCCCGGAGAAGAACGAGCCCAGCACATCCCAAACGCTCCCCAACCCCTCCAGCGCCCCATGTGCGACCCACGGGTGCCGCCATTTTGGGTCCCGGGCACCACGAGGGAGGATGGGCGCCGCCATCTTGTGACTCCCCAGCCACGTGCGATTCATGGGGCGGCCATTTTGTCCACCCCCGACCACGTGCGATCCATGGAGGCGGCCATTTTGTCCACCCCCGGCCGCGTACGATTCATGGACGCCACCATCTTGGTTGACAACAAAGGACCCCAGCATCGACGGCTCCACGGGGTCCGAAGAAGACGCCGCGACACTACTACCACGACTGGCTTCGGTGACACTGGATCAATCGCGGCCCCAGACGCTCCAGACAACGACAACAACGGTGCTGGTCAATGGATACGAGACGCCATGCCTGATCGACTCCGGGAGCACGGAAAGTTTTATTCACCCAGACACGGTAAGACGCTGTTTTCTGACCATCCATCCAAGCACGCAAAAGATTTCCCTAGCAGCAGGATCCCACTCCGTACAGATCAAAGGGTTCTGCATCGCGAACCTAACGGTGCAAGGGAGGGAGTTTAAGAACTACAGGCTCTACGTCCTTCCCCAACTCTGCGCGCCCACATTACTGGGATTAGATTTCCAGTGTAACCTGCAGAGCCTAACATTCCAATTCGGCGGCCCAATACCCCCACTCACTATCTGCGGCCTCGCAACTCTCAAGGTTGAACCGCCGTCCTTGTTTGCAAACCTTACCCCGGATTGCAAACCCGTCGCCACTAGGAGCAGACGGTACAGCGCCCAGGGCTGGATATTTATTCGGTCTGAAGTCCAGCGGTTGCTGAAGGAAGGCATAATCCAGGCCAGCAATAGTCCCTGGAGAGCCCAGGTGGTAGTAGTAAAGACTGGGGAGAAGCAAAGGATGGTAGTAGACTATAGTCAGACCATCAACAGGTACACGCAGCTAGATGCGTACCCTCTCCCCCACATATCCGACATGGTCAATCGGATTGCCCAGTATAAGGTCTTCTCCACCGTGGACCTCAAGTCCGCCTACCACCAGCTCCCCATCCGCCCAGGTGACCGCAAGTACACAGCCTTCGAGGCAGACGGGCATCTATACCACTTCCTAAGGGTCCCATTTGGTGTCACAAACGGGGTCTCGGTCGTCCAACGGGAGATGGACCGAATGGTTGACCAGCACGGGTTGCAGGCCACTTTCCCGTATCTCGACAACGTAACCATCTGCGGCAACGATCAGCAGGACCACGACGCCAACCTCCAAAAGTTCCTCCAGACCGCTACCGCCCTGAACCTCACATACAATGAGGAAAAGTGCGTTTTTAGCACAAACTGGTTGGCCATCCTGGGATACGTAGTGCGCAATGGGATAATAGGCCCCGACCACGAACGCATGCGCCCCCTTATGGAATTTCCCCTCCCCCACTGCTCCAAAGCCCTGAAACGTTGCATGGGTTTCTTTTCATATTACGCCCAGTGGGTCCCCCAGTATGCAGACAAGGCCCGCCCGCTAATACAGTCCACTACCTTCCCCCTGTCGACAGAGGCTCGCCAGGCCTTCAGCCGCATCAAAGCGGATATCGCAAAGGCCACGATGCGCGCAATCGACGAGTCCCTCCCCTTCCAGGTCGAGAGCGATGCATCCGACGTAGTTCTGGCGGCCACCCTTAATCAAGCGGGCAGACCCGTGGCCTTTTTCTCCCGGACCCTCCACGCCTCAGAAATCCGTCACTCCTCAGTGGAAAAGGAAGCCCAAGCCATAGTGGAAGCTGTGCGACATTAGAGGCATTACCTGGCCGGCAGGAGATTCACTCTCCTCACCGACCAACGGTCGGTAGCCTTCATGTTCGATAATGCACAGCGGGGCAAAATTAAAAATGACAAGATCTTAAGGTGGATGATCGAGCTCTCCACCTTCAACTATGAGATCTTGTACCGTCCCGGAAAGCTGAACGAGCCGTCCGATGCCCTATCCCGCAGCACATGTGCCAACGCACAAATAGACCGCCTCCAAGCCCTCCACGAGGGCCTCTGCCACCCGGGGGTCACTCGATTCTACCATTTCATAAAGTCCCGCAACCTCCCCTACTCTGTGGAGGAGGTCCGTACAGTCACCAGGAACTGTCACATCTGCGCAGAGTGCAAACCGCACTTTTTCAGGCCAGATAGAGCACACCTGATCAAGGCTTCCCGCCCATTTGAACGCCTCAGTTTGGATTTCAAAGGGCCCCTCCCCTCCACTGACCGCAACGCATACTTCCTGAATGTGGTGGACGAGTACTCTCGTTTCCCCTTCGCCATCCCCTGCCCCGACATGACAGCGGCCACAGTCATTAAAGCCCTGAACACCATATTCACACTGTTCAGTTGCCCCGCATACGTCCATAGCGACAGGGGGTCCTCCTTCATGAGTGACGAGCTGCGCCAGTTCCTGCTCAGCAAGGGCATAGTCTCGAGCAGGACGACCAGCTACAACCTCCGGGGGAACGGGCAAGTAGAGAGGGAGAACGGCACGGTCTGGAAGACCGTCCTACTGGCCCTACGGTCCAGGGATCTCCCAGTTTCCCGGTGGCAGGAGGTCCTCCCGGATGCTCTCCACTCCATCCGGTCGCTGCTGTGTACCACCACTAACCAAACGCCTCATGAGCGCCTCCTTGTCTTCCCCAGGAAGTCCTCCTCCGGAACGTCGCTGCCGACCTGGCTGGCGGCCCCAGGACCCATCTTGCTCCGGAAACATGTGTGGGCGCACAAGTCGGACCCGTTGGTCGAGAGGGTTCACCTGGTCCACGCGAACCCGCAGTACGCCTACGTAGACTACCCCGACGGCCGACAGGACACGGTCTCCCTGCGGGACCTGGCGCCCGCCGGCAACACACACCCCCCCCCGACACCGATCATCCCCTCCCTGCCACCGGCGCACCCCGCGACCGCCCCCTTCCCGGGGGGATCGGTCCTCCTCCTGTGCCCGTCCAGGAGTAAAACAAGAACAAACACCGAAACGCTCCCGGAGACGACAACGCCTGAATAAGCACCTGCACCATCACCGGGGCTGAGGCGATCGACGAGGAAGACGAGACCGCCCGCTCGACTCGTGGCATCCGCGTGACACCAAGAATGTTGTTGTATTGTAACAAAAAAAAAAAATTTTTTGCTAATATTGTAAATAGTTTTCACAAACTTGTACATCGCCCAGTGTAGGGCTAAAACTGTAGTAACATGTCCGAAATTTTCCTTCCAGGGCCAGCCTTGTAAACCCCTACCACCATGCGAACCACCACCCCGCCGGGTTCCTTTTTAACAAGGGGTGAATGTGGTGGTATGTATTAGGGGTCATGTGGGACTGTGAAGCCGTGATGCTATTGGCTGACAGATCCCGGGTCCTGGTTGGCTGCTGACTCCTGGCTCCGCCCTGAAGGCAGAGTATAAGAACCCGAGCTTCTCCCCGCCGCTTCATTCTGTTTCTGAACTGCTGGGGACAAGTCTCACTTAATAAAGCCTGAATCGACTTCATCACTTCTCGTCTCTCTCGTAAGTCATTGTGCGCTACAGTTACATCCCCCAGCGAGTCGAACATTCTGCCGAGACCCTCAAACATGACTGTCACCGACTGCCCGATGCCAATGACACCTCTACTAAAGGTTCTGATGTTGGGCGCCAGTCTCTCCACTGCGGTCAATAACTTGGCAGTGTTGGCCTCAGTGCCACGCATTGCCGGCGTCATCTCCAGCACCTGTAGCCTCTTCCAAATAGCTATGGGCCTGCTGGAGTGTCACTGACATCTCCCTTTGATGTCCTGACCGCACCCTAAGTCTCCATCAGCTCTGGGTAACCCTGTACCAGAGGCTCAGCATCAGGTTGGGACCCAGTTGGGTCCTGGGATCAGCAGACCTCCGACTGCTGTCTAGCCTGAGCATTCCTGCCTCCACTTGATGTGCATCAGCAGCAGTGTGGTGCTCACCAGATTGCGCCCCAGAAGCCTGACCGCTAACATTTCCCACCGAGGTGCGTGAATCTGTGCTGGTGGAGGGTGGGGATAACAGCTGTGATGCCTCAATCATGTCTTCCTCGGAGCTCCCCGCTGAGGTGGCCTCCTGGGAGGCTGCAGAGGGGGTAGCCCGGGTGGGGCCAGTGCTGTCAGATGGAAGAGCTGCAGGAAGATAGGTCTGTGGTCAGTGTGAGGGATCGGTCAGTCAGTAAGACAATAAAAACTCACGTTTGACAGGTCCTACGGGTGGGGCCCGGTGGTTCTGCACCTCTGCGGCTTCCGCCGACATCCATGTGGGTGACCGCTCAGTCCTTGGCGGAGGTGAGGATTCTTATGTCCGGCATGCCTCTGCCAGCCTGGGACCTGTCCCGATGGTTGTGGGAGCCTTTCCTGAGGAGAAACAGAGAGGGCATCATTAGCCACATGCGTGCTTCTCAATGGTGTGAGGGGTGGGTGAAGGCAAGGTTGAAGGGATGGCGAAGGTGAAGGGAGGAGTGGTCGCCACATTGAGAGTTGGGGAGTTGATGCTTGTGTGGGGCGGAACGGCTCACCCTCTGTGACTTTTGGGGGAACAGGACATTTCTCCTGTCATCCACTGCGTCTAGGAGCCTACGCACATCCGCATTCCTGAATCTTGGGGCCGGTCTCCTCTGCGCCATTGTGCTGAGCTGACTGGGGTTGGCCAAGCAAGTGCTGCTTAAGTGATGCTAGACCTTGTTAGTGGGGGGCTGGCAAGCGGTCCCGGCGAATCAGCTAGCGAGCCTTCATTTGTGGTGAGAAGCCCGTGGGGGCTCGTTAAGTGAACCAACTAACATTCAATAGCATTGCCGGCCTCGTTCGGCCAAGTGCCGGGAATCTCGCGGTAGGTCCCCCTAGCTACCTCATCTTTCCGGAGAATCACACCCAACGTGTTACTCTCTGTACTTGCCGCACTATGAGACCACAGCTGCACCTCAATTTTCAGCCTAAAGTATTCTGATATTAAATATTCTAATATCTGTATGCACGATAGATTATTTGTCAGCAAAAATGCACTAGCTGGAATTTCACACCTCAAGTAGTTAACATTTCAGTTGACAGTTTTAAGATAAATTTTGAATGCCATATTCTGTATCATCAAGAAGATTATTTATTCAGGTGAAAATAAGGTTGCGGGTGATTGAGCAGAAAATATTCTGATAATACCTGTTTTGCCAAAATAGTAGGTATCCATCAACTAATAGAAAAAAACGTACAAAACAGAAAGCGATTAAAATGCTAGATATTCATTGCAGGCTTCATTTAATGCTTGTTTACTGCCTGCCCAAATTAAGCCTGTCACAAGACATAAACGAGAAATGCTCCTTTTGGAGATAGAAAGACAAGAGGGGAAAATGGCCATACACTGCAAGCTGCTAAAACAATTCACCACTCAAAGACTAAATAGAGGTAATTATCTGATTTGGAATACAGAACAGAGTATTCCATCAATCAGAGTATTGGGCTAAATCAAAATCTAACACAAAGTCTAAAGTGCACTGATTAGAAATGGTGTATTCCTCAACACATCCCCCAGCACAGTAAAGAGAACTGTCTGGTTTTGTGCATGTCCTGTCTCATGCAGTTAATAACAAGCCCACTTCAAATAGAAAGTGAATTTTGTGTTTTGCGAGCAAAGAAGATTAGATGTTATTCTAGTCCATAAAATTCTTCTGCCTGTGGATCTATCTTCCAGGCTGCGCTATCTGAGCAATCACCAAAGTCAAATTTCTGAACCCATTTGTCTGCAATTCACCAATTGCAGCTCAAGGCACACACAAAAGAGCCTCTCTGCACTCTGTCAGGGAGATAATCCTGGAACTGAGTCCGGATTCATCAATCACCTTGGGTGCGGTAAAAATCGTATGGGGGAGTGTAGACTATGTGTATCCGTCTACTTAATTTCTAATATAAACTGTGCTCAGGAGATCCTGATATTTGAGATGTGCGAGGAACCGTGCCCTTTTTCCGAGTGATACAATGCCACATCCATCTTTATTCTCGAAAGATGAGAGTTCTGGTACAGTCCAAGCTATGCAATATGTCAGACCTCAATATTTCCAGTAATTGTTTTAAAAATTCATAGAATCATAGAATTTACAGTGCAGAAGGAGGACATTTGGCCCATCGAGTCTGCACTGGCCCTTGGAAACTCTACTTAAGCCCACACCTCCACCCTACTCCCCTAGCCCAGTAACCCCACCTAACCTTTTTGGACACTAAGGGAAATTTACCATGGCCAATTTACCTAACCTGCACATCTTTGGACTGGGAGGAAACAGGAGCACCCGGAGGAAACCCACGCAGACACGGGGAGGACATGCAGACACCGTACAGACAGTGACCCAAGCCGGGCATCGAACCTAGGACCCTGGAGCTGTGACGCAACAGTGCTAACCACTGTGTTGTCGTGCCATCCCCAGGAGCAGAAAAACAGGCTCCAAGAGCTGTGGGGAGCAGACTTTAAATAAAGAGGGACGTTGGGACAAAGTTACGCCTTTGAAAGTGGTGCGATGTTCGACACGGCCATAGCTTTAAAAGTATGCTTGTAAGCTTGCGTTGAGAGTACTCGGGAATCCAGGGAGAAGGAACCTCAGAAGGCGAGATTGAAACCCTGCGAAGTGGGCCAACAATATTTCTAGTCAAAGTCCAAAATTTTGATTTTCTACTTTCTGGTGGTGTGATGTTACCATGGGCCTGCTAGATTTGGGTCATTAGTCTGCTCAGAAGAAAAGCAGTACCACAGTAATGATAACAACACTTAAAAAAGAAATGCTGAATATATTGTGCTGATCAAGGTGACGGATGTTTTTTAAAAAAATTTCAAATGCTGAATATCAGCATCAAGCATTCTTGGATCATCAAGAGCACAAGTTAGATGTACAAACTGTTCAAATTGCTCTCTAATCTGCCCCAACTTCTTATTCAGCCAAGTGAACACTGATATCGGAAATTGTCTTGTTTCTCTGGCTATAAAAAAATATTGGTTGAAAATCTGACTCAATTTTCAGGAATGCCCGATGGCCGGGAATCTGCAGACCGGCTGTTAATGTTGTGCCTTAGTTACAGAGCCTGGCCAAACCCATTCCAGCTGTAAATGGGTCCCTGTTTTAGCAGGGTCCATCAGTGTACAACATTATGAGGGGCATGGACAGGGTGTATAGGGAGCAGCTGTTCCCCTTAGTTGAAGGGTCAGTTACGAGGGGACACGAGTTCACGGCCAGGGGCAGGAGGTCTAGGGGGGATTCGAGGAACAATCTTTTTACGCAGAGGGTGGTGACGGTCTGGAATGCACTGCCTAGGAGGGTGGTAGAGGCGGGTTGCCTCACATCCTTTAAGAAGTACTGGATGAGCACTTGGCACATCATAACATTCAAGGCTATGGGCCAAGGGCTGGCAAATGGGATTAGGTAGACAGGTCAGGCGTTTTCATGCATCGGTGCTGACCGATGGGCCAAAGGTCCTCTTTTGTGCTGTATTATTCAGTGATTCTGAGTTGTGTGGTTCACATATGCCGAAGGTAAGCAGACATTTACATGAGTGATTTATAATTATTAATTATCAACATTAATTGCGAACAGTCACAAACCAATCACTCAAGAGGTTTGCTTTAAGCGTTTCCTTTACCCAGATACAATGAGCTTTCTCAAGATTGTTCAGCAAATATTTCTCGGTCGGTTCCCTGATGTACGATGTAGTGGGGGTGAAATTGGTCTTGGGTAATAGCTCAAAAGAGGTGGTAGCAAATTGGCAGATCACTTTACTATACAGATCATTCAATTTTCCTTTCATGGGGCATGGAATATTTACTGGTGTGTGAAACCAGCTGCAATTCACTCCTACTCATTCTGCGCTGGCACTCAAGACCAACTATACCCATAGGGCTGGGTTTACTGGAGGCAACAGAGCCCTGCAGCACCTCATTTAGGGAAGCAAAATTAAGCCCCACTCAATGGACAGCAGTCGGTCTTTCCTGAAAACAGAGACTGCGATGGCAGAAGTATGCCCATTGAGAGCAGCTGGCCAATCAGAGGTCAGCAACTCTATTGAACAGCAGCGCCACCAGGGACCCGGTGGCTGTTGCCAGTATGACGCCCACCCAAGGTCGAATATTATTGCTGGGTCTCAGCAATAGCGGGAGTCATGGAGTGGGGGTTATAGGGCGGGAAGTAATAGTGGGAGGGGGGTCAGCTGCCAGGACAGGGGCTGGCTCACAGTTACCCTCTCCTCTTCCTGATGCCACATCCCTCGATCAGGCACTGAGTGCCTTTGAAATGGGGAACATCCCTGAGAGCTCACACATAACTCCACACAGGTGTTCATGTCATGTTTGCCGCTTGGCAAGCCCTTCCCCGCCCAGCCCAGCGCATGATTAATACCAGCGGTGGCAGCATGAGACCTTGAAGTGGGCATTAAGTGGACCAACAATGGGCCTTTCTTCCATGGACTTCATCAGGATGGAGGCGGGAGGATGGTAGACTTCCCACCTGTCACCCTCCCATCTGATTAAACCATCCTCTCCTTGAGGAGGGCCTTAAATTCCACCATTAGTGTTTCATTATAAAATACTTTTCTTCTTCACATTCTTTTTGTTCTTTCCATTAAATGTGGTCTGTTGTTTCGCATTATTTTTTTTTCCTTATTCTTTGACAGTACTTTGTTCTTTATATACTGCGTGGGCAGAATTTAATTGCCATGATGGGAGCATGACAAGCAAACCTGCGTAGGGTTGCTTGTGGGCTCCCAGAGCAGGTCGCATATTCGAAAGCACTCAGCACCTGACCGATGGACATGGAAAGGACTCCCGCTGATAGCCACCCCCCTGCCTTTGCCGCTGGACTCCTTTCCCGACATCCCGTGACCAACCCCCCCCCCCACCACCCCACAACCCTCCTCTCGCAATCACTCACCTCTGACCAGGGATCCAATCACAATACAAGGCCTCAGGTGGATCTTGTACTGGCAACAGCCTCCACAGTGGCTCTGCCAATCAATTGATCTGCTGGCCTCTGATTGGCTTGCAACTCTCAGTGGGCACGACCTTTGTCCCTGGAATTCCAGTTCCGAGGGAAAGGCCCGCCACTGTCCTGTTAAGTGCCCAAGTGCCACTCAATTTGGTGGGATTTCCTGAAAGAGGCAACTCGTGTCTCTCGAGGCCCCGTTGCTCCCGTTAATTATAGCCCCATGTGTTTGCCTGAGTTGATCTGATGCAAGTGTTTTATTGTTTTTATCAGTTTTTCGTCATCTAAGGATTAACTCTGCTGCCCTTTCCATTTCAACTGATATCTGATACATACTTTTGTTCCTCTCTGCGCCTCTGGGGTTCAGTACCAATTTTATTTTTTGGGAACATGAAGAAACTGAAAGGGTTCACTGAAACAAGCATAATTTTTTATATTTGACTTAGATAGTTTTAAATTACAGTCCACATCTATAATTAAAACAAAATATGTATGTCCTCTTGTTTTTGTTCATACCTTACTGGATTGGATCCTTATCTTATTCATAGAATCCCTACGCTTCACAAGGAGGCCTTTGGATTGAACACTCTACGCATGTAATGGGGCTGGTTCAGCACAGTGGGCTAAACAGCTGGCTTGTAATACAGAACAAGGCAGCAGCGTGGGTTCAACTCCCGTACCGGCCTCCCCGAACAGGAGCCGGAATGGGGCGACCAGGGGCTTTTCACAGTAACTTCATTGACGCCGACTTGTGACAATAAGTGATTATTATTATTATCCACTCCCCTGTCCATCCAGCCCTATCCCTGTAACCCTGTAACTTAACCTGCACATCCCTGCCCACTAAGGGGAAAGTTATCACGACCAACCCACATCTTTAGACTGTGGAGGAAATTGGAGCACCCTGAAGAAACCCACACAGATATGGGAGAACGCAGAAACTCCACACAGACAATGACCCAAGGCCAGAATTGAACCCAGGTCCATGGTGCTGCAGGCTAATCACTGTGCCACCGTGCCACCCTATTGTGCCAGGGAAGATTAGCTTTCCCAAGTGACATCTGCAACAAAACAGGAGCCAGCAAACTTTCTTGAGAAATTTCCAGGACTTTCTTGCCTTTACAAATTGGCAGAACCTCCATTTGCCCCTTACAATACATGCTATACTGTACTATATTGAATGTTCTCACTCCTTTGGGCTTAGATAGAACTTGGTACATCTGGGAAGGCTGGTAGACCCAGTGAAGAGAGGTTTACCAATCTCCAAATGAAAAATGTGACTCTCATCAACCAACATATGGAGGCAGGTGCCAGAGATGCAGGTAAGCTACTGCGTGCACCCACCCACCCATGCCATGTTAATGATATGTCATTTAATTAACCCCTCTGGAAATGGCATGGCGGGGGGGGGGGGGGGGGGGGACACTAAATGGTGCATTTGGCTCCTGGGATTGCAAGCCATGGGTTTTAACCTTCACAATCTCAACCTATTTTCCTGAATTTATTTTATATTTCATATTGCTGCTTGTGACTCTTGGTAACTTTTAAGGCCCAAGACTTCAAAGGAGATTGTTATGGCATGATTCAGAAAAAAGCACCAACACATATGGATTGGCTCGCAGAATCGATTTTTATTTTGTTAGTGAGCAGATTTAGCAGTGGCTGAGAAATATGCGGTAAATAGATGCCATGTTGCTCAATCACGTTCGTAACATTGATGCAAGCAGTCTCCTCAATTCACATTGAATAGAAGCATTGATTGGCCAGCGTTGAAGGAGGCAGCGTATTGGAGATAAGCTAGCCTTTTCTAATAATAAATTAGTTGATTAACTAATTAACTTGCAGACTAATTCTCGTGAAGTCCCTCTTGGTTCTTGATTATTTTACTTAGGATCAGTTTTATATAGATTGGAAAACTGCAGGAAATGAGAAATAATTCAATCTAGATTTTATCCTTCCTCTACCCACTTATTGGGTGAACATCTCAAAATAAATTTCTAGCTTTGTGTTCCGAATGGGGAGCCTCTGTTCTGGTACCGACATTAAAAATTCAGGTGCTCAGCCTTCTAAGCACAGCGAGTTACAAACAGAAATAACCGAGAAATAGTGTTATGGAAAACAGAGAAATCGTAAGATGGAGTCACCCATTTTTCCACCTCTCGACTAACCACAGCAAGATGTGTCTTAACCACAACAAGATGTGTTTTAAGCCCTCATGTGCTGTGAATCTCAAGATCAGACAAAAGATTGACATTCTCAAAGGATTAAATTAAACAAAAGAATCAACATTTATTTTCTTGCCTCTAAAATGTAATCAAAACAGCACGTACTCACTCATTCATAAAATACACATACCTGTGATAGTCACCACTGATGTACATATTGTATATAGAGGATGTCGGTGTAGATGCTTTACAGTAAGGCTACAGGTACGGGGGTAGTTCCCAGCCTGCTGGCTCCGCCCAGTAGGCGGAGTATAAATATGTGTGCTCTTCGTACAGCAGCCATTTCGCCAACTGCTGTAGGAGGCCACACATCTTAGTGTAATAAAGCCTCGATTGCATCCAACTCTCGTCTTTGTGTAATTGATCGTGCATCAATTTATTACACTAAGTTTTCAGAAGATGGACCTCCGCATCAAGCCGGATCATCTGCAGCTGTATCCGCAATCAGACAATGCCAAAAAGGACTTTGAACACTGGCTAGCCTGTTTCGAAGCGTACATCGGGTCTGCACCAGACCCAATTCCAGAAGTACAGAAGATTCAGATCCTTTACACGCGGCTGAGCTCCAACGTCTTTCCACTTCTCCAGGATGCGCCGACCTACGCAGACACCATGGCGCTACTGAAGGAAAACTACGCTCAGCGGACGAACATGCTCTACGCCAGGCACCTCCTCTCCACTCGTCGTCAACTTCCTGGTGAGTCAGTGGAAGATTTCTGGCGTGCCCTGATTCCCCTAGTTTGAGACTGTGACCGTCAGGCCGTCTCGGTCAAGGAACACTCGAACTTGCTCATGAGAGATGCTTTTGTTACGGGGATAGGGTCCGAATACATCTGCCAGCGCCTCTTAGAAGGGGGCCACGCTCGACCTTGCGGAAACCAAAACGCTAGCGCTCTCGCTTTGTGCAACATCCAGGCTTACGCCCCCCGGCCGCGCAGCCCACCCCTCCTGTGCATCGTGGACTCCGCAGACGGCCGCCCCATCGTGGACCCCACCAGCGACCGCCATCAGCTAGTCCCATGCCTGTGCCACGCGGCAGCCAACCAACCCCGGGGGCCCCAAATGTTACTTCTGTGGGCAGTCCAAACACCCCCGACAGCGATGCCCACCCCGGAGCACCCTTTGCAAGGCCTGTGGCAAGAAGGGGCACTTCACTGCGGTGTGCCAGGCCCACTCAGTCGCCGCTATTATTCCAGCTGCCCCCACGTGCGGTCAGTGGGTGCCGTCATCTTCCCCTCCCCGGACCACGTGCGGCCCGTGGACGTCACAATCTTGTTCTTCCCAGGATCGTCAGGTGCCGCCATCTCGTTTTCCCCTCGACACGTGCGGCCCGTGGGCGCTGCCATCTTACCAGGACCCATGCCCACCGGGCACCTCATCGGGCCACGCGCCGCCCGCAACCGCCGCCGACCAGCCGTGTCTCGCCTCGGTCACGATTGACTAATCTCGCCCACACAACCTGGCAACGGCTTCCACCAACGTGAAGATCGATGGGCATGAGATCTCCTGTCTGCTGGACTCCGGGAGCACCGAGAGCTTCATTCACCCCGATACGGTAAGGCACTGCTCCCTCGCGGTACACCCCGCTAACCAGCGAATCTCCATGGCCTCCGGGTCCCACTCCGTGGCGATCCGGGGGTACTGCATCACCACTCTCACTGTCCAGGGCGTGGAGTTCAGCGGCTTCCACCTCTATGCCCTCCCCAACCTCTGCGCTGCCTTGCTACTCGGCCTGGACTTCCAGTGCAACCTCCAGAGCCTAACACTGAAATTCGGCGGGCCCCTACCACCCCTTACTGTGAGCGGCCTCGCGACCCTAAAGGTCAATCCACCTTCCCTATTTGCAAACTTAACCCCGGATTGAAAACCCGTCGCCACCAGGAGCAGACGGTACAGCGCCCAGGACAGGACCTTCATCAGGTCCGAGGTCCAGCGGCTGCTGCGGGAAGGCATCATCGAGGCCAGCAACAGCCCCTGGAGAACCCAAGTGGTAGTTGTGAAAACTGGGGAGAAACACAGGATGGTCATTGACTACAGTCAGACCATCAATAGGTGCACGTAGCTCGACGCGTACCCCCTCCCACGCATATCTGATATGGCCAATCAGATTGCACAGTACCGGGTCTTCTCAACTGTGGACCTGAAATCCGCCTACCACCAGCTCCGCATCCGTAAGGCGGACCGCCCATACACTACCTTAGAGGCAGATGGCTGCCTTTACCACTTTCTTAGGGTTCCCTTTGGCGTCACCAACAGGGTCTCGGTTTTCCAATGGGAAATGGACTGAATGGCTGACCGGTACGGGCTGCGGGCCACTTTCCCATACCTGGACAATGTCACCATCTGCGGCCACGAACAGCAGGACCATGACGCCAACCTTGCCAAATTACTCCACACCGCCACTCTCCTCAACCTAACCTACAACAAGGGGAAGTGCGTGTTCAGCATGAACCGCTTAGCCATCCTCGGTTATGTGGTCCAGAACGGAGTTCTGGGGCTCGATCCTGACCGCATGCGCCCCCTCATAGAACTCCCCCTCCCCCACTGCCCCAAGGCCCTTAAACGATGCCTAGGGTTCTTTTCTTATTATGCACAGTGGGTCTCAAACTATGCAGACAAGGCCCGCCCACTCATTCAGTCCACTCTTTTTCCCTTAACGGCCGAGGCTCATCAGGCCTTCAACCGTATCAAGGCCGACATCGCCAAGGCCGCAATGCACGCAGTCGACAAGACGTTACCATTCCAAGTCGAGAGCGATGCATGAGACGTCGCTCTAGCTGCCACCTCAACCAGGCAGGCAGGCCCGTGGCGTTTTTTTCATGAACCCTACATGCCTCCGAAATTCGGCATTCCTCCATCGAGAAAGAGGCCCAAGCCATCGTTGAAGCTGTGCAGCATTGGAGGCATTACCTGGCTGGCAGGAGATTCACTCTCCTCACTGACCAATGGTCGGTTGCCTTTATGTTCAATAACATACAGCAGGCTAAGATCAAAAACGGTAAAATCTTGAATTGGAGGATCGAGCTCTCCACCTACAACAAAGAGATTTAGTATCGCCCCGGTAAGCTCAATGAGCCTCCCGATGCCCTATCCCGAGGTACATGTGCCAGCGCACAGGTGGACCGACTACGGACTCTGCACGACAACCTCTGTCACCTGGGGGTCACACGTTTTTACCATTTCATCAAGGCCTGCAATCTGCCCATGTCCATCGAGGAAGTCAGGGCTATCACCAGAGACTGCCAGGTCTGTGCGGAGTGCAAACCGCACTTCTACCGGCCAGACCGTGCGCACCTGGTCAAGGCCTCCCACCCCTTTGAACGCTTCAGCGTGGACTTCAAAGGGCCCCTCTCCTGCAGCAACCGTAACACGTACTTCCTCAGTGTGGTCGATGAATATCCCAGATTCCGCTTCGCCATCCCATGCCCCGACATGACGTCTGCCACCGTCATCAAAGCTCGCAACACCATCTTCGCTCTGTTCAGCTTCCCCGCCTACGTCCACAGTGACAGGGGATCCTCATTCATGAGCGATGAGTTCCGTCAGTTCCTGCTCAACAGGGGTATCGCCTCAAGCAGGACGACCAGCTACCACCCCCAGGGAAACGGCAGGTGGAGAGGGAGAATGGGACGGTCCGGAAGGCCATCCAGCTGGCCCTAGGGTCCAGAAAACTCCCGGCCTCCCTCTGGCAGGAGGTCCTCCCCGACGCCCTGAACTCCTTTCAGTCGCTCCTGTGCACTGCGACTAATGAAACACCCCATGAACGTCTCTTTGCCTTCCCTGGGAAATCCACCTCCAGGGTGTCGCTCCCGACTTGGCTGGCAGCTCCAGAGCCCATACTCCTCCATAAATACGTACGACTCCACAAGGCGGACCCGTTGGTTGAGAGGGTACAGCTACTCCACACCAACCCACAGTACGCCTAGGTAGCGAATCCCGACGGCCGCCAAGATACAGTCTCCCTCAGGGACCTGGCACCAGCTGGTTCCGCACGCTCACACACCCCCGGCCTGGCTCCAACCCCTCTCCCCTGGCGCACCCAACCGCAACCCCCGCCCCAGGACAATCCGTCCTCCCCCTGCCCACACCCGGGGATGAAGAGGACTTCGACACGCTCCCGGAGCCACCGAAGACCCGACCGACACTGGAATCACCGCCAGCACTGCGGCGCTCCCAATGGCATATCAAGGCTCTTGGCCGACTGAATCTGTAATATGACCTGGACTTTTAAAACATCATCGCTCTGTATATAATTTTCCCCTCCACCCCGCTGGACTCAATTTTTTTTCTCTCTGTACTTTAAAATGTTTACCTGTATATAGTCCTCCACCACCCCCGCCGGACTCAATTTTAACAGGGGGTGAATGTGGTAGTTACCACTGAATATATATTGTATATAGAGGATGTCGGTGTAGGTGCTTTACAGTAAGGCCCTATACTACAGGTACGGGGATAGTTTCCCTGCCTGCTGGCTCCACCCAGTAGGCGGAGTATAAATATGTGTGCTCCTCGTACAACAGCCATTTCGCCAGCTGCTGTAGGAGGCCACACATTTTAGTGTAATAAAGCCTCGATTGCATCCAATTCTCGTCTTTGTGTATTTGATCGTGCATCAACACCCAAAAGAAAAGAGGATTACAAAAGATGTAGCATGCACTGAGATTTATTAAAGAGCCAAAAAACCATTTTTACTATTATTTATTGAGATGGTATCTGAAAACACTGCAGGCCTGAGGCTTCTCCCTTGGTTTACAGCAGACAATGGAGGTTGGAAGCTTCTGCTGATTAACATACAGTGGCTTACTCCATGCAAAAATAGGTTTCTGACTTTGGTCCAGTCAAAGTTGTAGTTGAGTTCCTGTAGTGAAGATATAATCTTCTGGTGAAAGAATAGCTCCACGTAACTGCTACGTTGAACTTCTAGGCAGGGCTTTTTCTTTGCTGGGTGAGATCTCTTTCGCCTGTATTTCTGTCCCAGACTGACGGCCCTGGGCTGCTTATGATCTGAATTAATAAGGACTGGAAATTGCAGTTAGGTTGCCTCTCTCCTTCTACTTTATTGTGTCACACTACAATTCTGGCATGTCTGGCTGGGCCTTCTAATTTTGACTTCTTCAATCCAGTTTCTTCCTCTAACCAGTTACATCCTCAATCCAGTTACATCCTCTTCACACTGGATTGTTGGGGAAAACAAGTCATATCCCTGTTTTATGGCACTGGCTGCTGTATTCTAGTAAGTGTCCACGAACACACTAAATATCTAGGACATCTATGAATTATTTCTCATTTATTGTCGTTTTCCAATCAATATAAAACAGATTTTCAGTATGTTTGTGTGAGTGCCTGTGTGAATGCGTGAATGTGTGGGTGGAGAAGGAGGTAAGATGGGTCAGGTAAGTGGGTAAGGGAGTAGGGTGTCAGTTGGGTGAGGTGGTAGGTGAAATAGCGTGGCGGCTGGGGAGGGTGGTAGGTGGCAGGTGGGTAGATTGGCAGGTGAGTAGTCTATATTGGTGGGTAGGTTATGTATGTCGGCAAGTAAATGGGTTGGCAGGTGGGTAGCTTGGTGATGTCAGAGGTGTAAGTGGACGAGAGTTTGGGCAAGGATAAATTGGTAGGTCGGGGAGGGGCAGGAGTCACCGGGTGGTGATATTGGGTCAGGTCAAGTTGGGGGTGCATCAGGTGTTCAGGTTTGAGGTTGGGTCACGTTGAATCAGGAATTGGGTAGTCGGGAGGGGGGGGGGGGGGGGGCGGGTGCGGGTGCAGGGGAGATTTTGGGTGATGACGTTGGATCAGGTCAGGTTGCGGGGAGTCAGGGTGTCAGGGGGTTCAGGGATGAGGTTGGGCCAAGTTGGGCTGGGGAGTTGGAGGTTCGGAGGTGGGGGGGGGGAAAGAGTCAGGTGGTGAAGTAGGACCAGGACAGGCTGGGGGATGTCAGGGGATTCGGGAATGAGGTTGGGTCATGATGGATTGGGGGAATCAGAGCCACTCTTGATGATGGCAACTGCTCTTCTGCCCCTCTGCCAGTGACCTTTGCACCTGCTGAGACCACTGAGGACTGCCCAGCCATGGCATTGAACGCTCCCATCCAGACAGGTCCTGTACATTCTCCACCAGCCAGAAGACACTGCTAAGTTTATCAAGGGGATAGGGCATCAGGCACAGCAGGCTGCCTCCAATTTAGCTGCTAGTGAGGGGAGGGGTCTCCAAAACGTATAGAATCATAGAAACATGCAGCACAGAAGAGACCCTTTGGCCTATTAAGCCGCTTTGGCAAAGAAAATGTACTCTAATCTACATTAATCCCACTTCCCAACACTTGGCCCATAGCCTTGAATGTTATGCAATTTTGAGTGCTCACTCAAATACTTTTTAAAGATTGTGAGGTTTCCAGCCTCCACTATCCTCACAGACAGTGCCTTCCAGATTCCCACCACCGTATGGGTGAAAAATATTTTCCTCAAGTTCCCTCTAAACCTTCTGCTTTTCACACTAAAAATATGCTCCCCGTTATTGACCCTTCAACAAAGGGGAACCGCTTCTTTCATAGAATCACTACAGTGCAGAAGGAGGCCATTTGGCCCATCAAGTCTGCACTGAGCTTCCAAAAGAGCACCCTAACTAGGCACACTCCCCCACCCTATACCCGTAACCCCATAAACCCACCTAACGTTCAGACACAAAGGGGAAATTTAGCATGGTCAATCCACCTAACTTGCACACCTTTGGACTGTGGGAGGAACAGTCCAAATTGCTGTGTTTAATACATTTAAATTTGCAAACGATGAAGATAGTAAAAATTTCAACTAAGTAATTTGAAGATTTGATGAACATTGCACCCCCAGAAAGCATGACATTTATAGAGGCTATGTGTTTAGATCACATTTACAGAAAACAGAAGAGTCCAGAGGTCATTTCATCACTGATTTAAAGTTAAAAACTAAAACCTGTACTTTTTTTGTGGTTGAATTTTCCATGATTCAAAACGGTTATGGTCTCGTCCTGGGGGAACCTGGAGACGATGAGGGCCTCCCTGGTCCTCCTGGCATGTCAGTCCCTCACGGCAGCTTGTCTTCCATACTCCAAATCCTTTGCAACTGGTCCTCCTCCTCAGGTGAGGCCGCATGTCCCTCTGCCTCCTCCTCTGCCCCAACATGGCTCCCCGCTGCTTTGCCAGATTGTGGAGGGCTCAGCAGACCACCACAAAGTGGGAGACCCTCTGGGGGGTGCACTGCAAGGCACCACCAGAGCGATCAAGGCATCGGAACTGCATCTTGAGCAACCTGATGCACCACTCACTGACAGCACGGGTGGCAACGTTGGCGTTATTGTATCGGGTCTCCACCTCAGTCTCAGGCCCATTATCATGCCCTCAGTGGGTAACCCCTGTCCCCAACAAGCCAACCTGTCATTGGTGATCTAGTGCCTGAGAATGTGGCTATCATGCACACACACATCGCATGATCCTGAGGAGGTGGTCACACATGATCAGAACATTCAAGGAGTGGGACCTCTTCTTGTTAATATAGGGTGACGTGCATGCCATCGATCACCCCCTGGACCTGGGGCAGCGTGGCAGACCATCCTGCGACCTGGGCATCTTGGTGGGCCTGGTCCATGTCGAAGGTGATAAAGTCTGATGTCCTTCCGAATGCACCTGTGGGCAGATGATTGGAAGATGCCACACAGGTCCCTTTTTGAACCCTGGAATGACCCGGTGGCATTTAAAAGAAAATTCATTCATGCGACATGGGCGTCACAGGCTGGGCCAGCATTTATTGCCCTTCCCTAATTGCCCTTGAGGGGGCAGTTAAGAGTCAACCATGTTGCTGTGGATCTGGAGTCATATGTAGGCCAGACCAGGTAAGGATGACAGATTTCCTTCCCTAGAGGACAATAGTGAATCAAATGGGGTTTTACGACACCTGAAAATGATTTTATGGTCATCATTAGACTTTAAATTCCACAATATAGATGTTTCGGGCTGCAGTGACCTTCATGGCCACCAGGAGTGGGTGCCCTCCGCCTCCACGGGGTGCCCTTCACCATCAATGCACAGCAGCAGCGGTGTGTACCATTTACAAGATGCACTGCAGCAACTCACCAATGCTCCTTAGACATCACCTTCCAAACCCATGGCCATGGCCATCTGGAAGAATAAGGGCAGCAAACACATGAGAACACCACCACCTGAAAGTTCCCCTCCAACTCACGCGCCATCCTTACTTGGAAATATATCACCGTTCCTTCACTGCTGGGGGGGTCAAAATCCTGGAGCTACATGGATTGCAATGGTTCAAGATGGAACCTGCACCTTCCCAAGAACAATTGGGGATGGAATAAATACTGGCGTGGTCAGTAATGCCCTCATCCCATGAACAAATGGAAAGTATGCTTCTCTGGAGAGCAGCGGGATCATTGAATATTTTTAAAGCTGAGTTAGATTCTTGATTTACATAGGAGCCAAAGGCTATGGGGAGTAAGCAGGAAAGTAGAGCCATGATCTTATCAAATTGTGAAGCAGGCCTGAGCGGCAGAATGGCCGATTACTGCTTCTAGTTCGTATCTTTGTTTTTTATTATTACTGTTAGGTTCCTGACTCACCCCTCATTATTCAAGAGAAATACCTCACTAATAACCTTTCACTCCAGGTTTGAAAGGGCATGGTATTAAATTTCAAAACAGGTTCATCTTTTTAAAATTCCCTATGAATCTCATCACCAATGTGCGACTGCTGAAGGCCAATTACCAGGTGAAAATGAATCTTAATTCAAGTACTATTCATCCCTCTCAATATTATTGAACATTGATAATAACCTTGACATTTACAGGTTTGCACAATTTAATATATACTTGAGCTGGTATTGCTTTTAGCAGATAAATATTTAATAAGATATCTTGCGCTGTGACAAAGGCTCTTATGGTTGGACAAGAATATTTTATTTGTCTTATTGTCAGCTGAAATAAAAAATAAAAGTTACAAATCACAAATGATAAATAGGAGCTTTTATCTAATTGATCAACAAATTGTCACAAATTTCCGATCACTTGATAGTACAATTTCCTATTTCTTAGAGAAGAAGAACTCGCTCAGGATATTGCAGGGTGTCTTGAAGACTAACCCACAGAGCTGTCAAAAATGACAAAATCGTGAGTTATGTCTTAGAATTTACACAATTCAACCAAATTATTTACAGGGAGCAGAGCAGAAAGCTTGAGAAAGAAGGCAATACTTTTCTATGTTCAGAGGCAGAAAGGCAGACAAAGAAAGAGAGAGAGTAAGGCAGCAAACATTGATTAAGATGCGTTGTTCGCTTCTCACTGCACTTACGTATTGGGTTGTGAGATTGTGATTTATTTTTGGCATTCCCGGATGAAATAGAAAAGGCAAAAGGAAAATCCTAAAAGCCAATCAGTAAGACCTTGGCTTCTGGAAATTCTTGCATATTCAAATCTGTAACTGCTGCCAGCCTGCCAAAACTTTGGCCAGCTGGCAGTATTTAGGTTGTGTCGGTAATGCAGTTACAATTCATCACTTGGATGGATGCAATTATTTACAAACTGCAGCATCAGCACTTAATGATATGTCTTTGTAAGTTGGGATGAAAATAAAATTCTTCACACACAAACATTTCTCAAGGTCAATTTATCAAGCAAGCGGAGAAAAGGGAACCGGTTATCGGTAATGGAAGCTTTCGCCACCACAGACAGGTGATTTATGCTGCAAGTTTGGGGATTACAAAATTTTGCAGCGTTCCTCTCCCTTTACCCTTATACCCGCTCTGTCTCTAATTAACATAACATTTATCCATTTGGGAAAATTTCATTTAAGTGTTGAATTAGCAGAGGCAAAATGTTCCAGTTCCTAGAATCATAGGGTAATGCAGCACAAAAGGAAGCCACTCAGCCCGTCATACCCATGCTAGCTCTTTCAATTCCACCCCCCACCCCCACCTTCAAGTATTTATCCAATGGTTTATGAATGTTATAATCAAATCTGCTTCCGTCACTTCTTAAGAAGACGCATGCCAGATCACAATAATGCCCTGTGTAAAAAATATTTCCACCCGCCCCCTCTGTTCTCCTTGGTCAATCATCTTAAATTTGTCAATCATTTTAAATCTGTGTCCCTTGCTAGTTTCCACAGAATTGAAACCCCTCATCCTGGTGAATAGTAAATCACTTCTGCACCCTCTCCCAGGCCATGAAAATGCTCTTAGAATGTGGTGCCCAGCACTGACCACAATGATCTAGTTGAGGCCTAGTCAGTGCTTTGCCAAAGTGTTTGTGCAATTTTCCTGTTTTATACTTTATTCCAATATCAATAAAGCCAAGATCCTGCAAACAGCCCCTTGTTCCTTTAGGTTGAAGAGATTTTGGGTTTGGAAGGTATTGCCAAAAGAGCCTTTAAAAAAAATATATGTTTATTCTCCATTTTCACATTTTCTTCAGAATTTACGCCCCACCACCAAATAGTAAGCGGTAACGAATACAATGTCAATCCCCTTACCAACATCCCATCCTCCCACCACCCCAAACAACGGCCCACCTGACAATATAAGCATCAAATAAAACAAAACCTCCCAAGGTGGAAAAAAAAGGAAAAAAGAAAAAGGAATCAGGAATCGCCTATGGTCACCATTGACATATATAGTCCACCCCCAACCCCCCCCCCCCCCCCCCTAATATTCAACGGCATCCAATCCCCGAAAGAGTACTGTGAATAACACCCATGAATTGTAGACACCACCCCCCCCCCCCCTCCCAGGCTCCTCCCCTCCACTTCCTCTTGTAAACTCTTCCCCACAACCTCGGTTCCTTCCCCCAACTTTTCACCCCGGCTAGATTCACCGAAACCTGTTATACCAGGCTCCGATGGCCGCAGTCCCTCCCCCCACCTCACTCCCGTTCACTGGCTGGCTTAAACCAGCCAGAGTGGAGGCCCCCGCCTGGGTCTCCTTCCCCTTTGCCCGGTCCCAGGAAAACCAAGAAATCCCCTTTAGCACACAACCCCCGCATACACACCCAAGCCCCAAAGAACCATCATTGCAAATGAAAGTCCCATCTCTTCCCTTGTCAAATATATACAGCGTTGACTCATTTAGTACATACACCAACATGCAAAGAAAAAATAAAGTTACCTGAGGCTACATTGGTACACGACTATTTCTCAATTCTGCCACAGTCCTTCTGCCTTCGCAAACTCCTCCGCCGCTTCCGCCGTCCCAAAATAAAAGTCCTTGGATTTGTAGGTCACTCTCAACTTAGCTGGGTATACTATGCCGCACTGCACCTTACTGATGTACAGTGCCTTCTTCACCCGGCTGAAGGCAGTCCGCCACCTCGCCAGCTCCACCGCAAAGTCCTGGTATATGCGTATACCAGCTCCAGCCCACTGCACCATCCGCTTTTGCTTTGTCCAGCACAGGACTTTCTCCTTCACACTATACCTACAGAAACAAACAGTTACTACGCTTGGCGGCTCACTTGCCTTTGGTATAGGCCTCTACGCAGATGAGCCCGATCCAGTTCATATCGGGAACTCAACACCAGTTCATATCGGGAACGATATGAACTGGATCGTCCCCCTCCCCCAATAGCTTCGCCAACATCGTGGCAAAATACTCTGTCGACCTCGGCCCTTCCACACCTTCGGGAAGACCCATAATCCTCAGATTCTGTCACCTGGATCTATTTTCCAGGTCTTCCATTTTGGCTCGCAGACCCTTGTTGGTCTCTATCACCCTCCCCATTGAGGTGAGTTGATCACAGTGCTGCCTCTTCCACTTCATTCAGTGTCTCACCTTGCTCCTGCACCTCTGCTGCTGCACTTGATATCGCCCTCCTCCACCAGCACTTTCAATACCATCCCCATCTCCTTCTTCATCACTTCCATGTGTTTTGTGAACTGTTTTCCAAGTTCCACAGCCATCACCTTGGTCATTTCTTCTGCTGTGAGCGATGCGGCCTCCCCTGGTGCTCCGGCCTCCACTTTCCTTACAGTTCCTGCGCTGACTTTTCCACTCACCGGTGGACTTTCATTAACCCCCTTTTTCACGGCCGTTTATCTCCCAAACTTGGACATTTCTCCTCCCTGTGACTTCTTACTACCTTTTCAGCCTCCGTTGGGAATGGGAATGGGTGTTAAAACTCCGAAATTTCTCTTCCGGAGTGGGAGCCCTCCAGTGTGCGGCTGCCTCCTGCTCGCTGTCACCGGAAGTCCTTGCCAAAAGAGCCTTGGTGAGTTGCTGCAATGCATCTTGTAGATGATACACACTGCTGCCACAGTGCACTGTATGGTAGAGGGAACATTTAAGATGGTGGGTGAAGGGGTAATCAAGTAGGCTCCTTTCTCTGAGATGGTGTTGAGTTTCTTGAATGTTGTTGGAGCTAGAATGTTGCCTGGTATGGAGGGCATTAGCTATGAGGAGCGGTTGAATAAACTCGGTTTGTTCTCACTGGAACGAAGGAGGTTGAGGGGAGACCTGATAGAGGTATACAAAATTATGAGGGGCATAGACAGAGTGGATAGTCAGAGGCTTTTCCCCAGGGTAGAGAGGTCAATTACTAGGGGGCATAGGTTTAAGGTGAGAGGGGCAAGGTTTAGAGTAGATGTACGAGGCAAGTTTTTTACGCAGAGGGTAGTGGGTGCCTGGAACGCGCTACCGGAGGAGGTGGTGGAAGCAGGGACGATAGTGACATTTAAGGGGCATCTTGACAAATACATGAATAGGATGGGAATAGAGGGATACGGACCCAGGAAGTGTAGAAGATTGTAGTTTAGTCGGGCAGCATGGTCAGCACGGGCTGGGAGGGCCGAAGGGCCTGTTCCTGTGCTGTACATTTCTTTGATCTTTGGACACTCATCCACTCATTCCACAACCTATCCATTTGCTTCTCAAGCAAGATTTTCCTTATGATACTTCTGTTTCTTGTGCCTGTCACTTTAAATCAGTGTCCTCTGCTTCTTGACCTTTGCATCAAAGGACCAGTTTCTCCCAATCTATCCTGTCCAGACACCTCATGCTTGTGATTTGATCAAATCTCCTCTCAACATTTGCTTCCCCGAGGAGAATGATCCCAATTTTACCAATCTATAACTGAATTCTCTCAGCCCTGCAAACATTCTTGAAATCTTTTCCATAGCATCCATAATGCCTTCATAGCTCTTCTAAAGTGTGATTCCAAGAACTGGATAGAATACTCGACTTGATGCTGGACTAGTAGTTCACCTTAACCTCCTTACTTTTGTAGTTTATCCCTCTATTGATAAAGCCCAGTGTCCCATATGCCTTATTAACCACTTTCTCAACCTGCCCTATCACCTTCAATGATTTGTGCACATACACCCCAGGCCCCTCTGCTCCTGCATCCCTTCAGTATTATATCCAATGGGTAGAATCTTTCTAAAAATGCACGGAGTGTTGGCTCAGGTGGGAAAATCAGTGTGGAGCTCACAGGCTTCACAGCCGACCTTTCTCGCCGCATTGAACAACACTGTGCAATTTTAAAGGGGAAGCGATAATCAGCTGGAGGGGAGGGGCCTAAAGACGTTGGCAAGGTCAGGAATCCTGAGGCCCCCGACTTAAATTAAAGGCCTCCTCACACCACCAGGGACATTGAGAACCCCCCCAAGCACAATGTAAACATCAGTGTGTCCCCCTCCCCCTCACAGGCATTGGGGCTCTCACTCCCACCCCACCCACACACCATGCGAGTATTGGGTTTGTCCCTCTCACTACCAGCACGGGGCAGCACGGTAGCACAAGTGACAAGCACTGTGGCTTCACAGCGCCAGGGTCCCAGGTTCGATTCCCCGCCGTGTCACTGTCTGTGCGGAGTCTGCACGTTCTCCCCGTGTCTGCGTGGGTTTCCTACGGGTCCTCCGGTTTCCTCCCACAGTCCAAAGACGTGCTTGTTAGGTGGATTGGCCATGATAAATTGCCCTTAGTGTCCAAAAAGGATAGGTGGGGTTATTGGGTTACAGGGATAGGGTGGAACTGAGAGCTTAAGTGGATCGCTGCGGACTCGATGGGCCGAATGGACTCCTTCTGCACTTTATGTTCTGTGTACCACACCTCAGGGGAACATCCCTAGCGGGGCTCTCCAGAGGGGAGTGCCAACCTGGCACTTCCCATTGCCAGAGCAGCAATCTCAGGTTGGCACTGCCAGAGGGAAGTGTCAGTGAACTGCCCAGCCACATCCTTCACCACCTGGAGCCCTACCTAACTCCACGCCCCTGGCATGGTCATCACAACTGGCTTTGATGATGCCCCAGCAAAATTCTGTAAATTCAATGGTTTGATAGCCGCTCCAATATCAGTGCCCTCTCTCAGGCCAACATCCCCATATCAAGGCACTGATTATGGCCAATAAGCTGCATTGGGTGGGCCACATAGTCTATATGCCGGACACGATACTTTCAAACCAATCTGCATACCCCGAGCCTTGTCAAGGCAAAACGCTACCAGGTGGGCAGAAGAAATATTTCAGGGACGTCTTCAAAGCCTCCCTGAAAAAATGTAGGGCGGGATTCTGTGATCCTGAGGCTAAGTGTTGACGCCGTTGGAAACGCCGTCGCATTTCTCGACGACGTCAACACGGCCTCAGGATCAGCAATTCTGGCCCCTACAGGGGGCCAGCACGGCACTGGAGCGGTTCACGCTGCTCCAGCTGCTCATCCCGGCGTCAAATGGGCGCCGCAGGATCCACGCATGCGCAGTGGCCCGGCGCCAATGCGCACATATGCAGTGGCACCGGTGCCAACGCGCGCATGCAGTGGTTTCCTTCAACGTGCTGGCCCCGACGCAACATGGCGCAGGACTACAGGGGCCGGAGCAGAAGAAAGGAGGCCGCCAGCCAGAGAGGCCGGCCCGCCGATCGGCAGGCCCCGATCGCGGGCCAGGCCACATCGGAGGACCCCCAGGATCGGACCCCCCTCCCCGCTACAGGCCGCCCCTTGACCCTTCCACGAGTTCCCATCGGCTGAGAGCAGGTGTGGACGGCGCCGGCGGGACTCGGCGTTTTTACGATGGCTGCTCGGCCCATCCCGGGCCAAGAATCGGCGGGCCGGCCGCGTAGAGTGGCCCCCGACCGGCGCCGCGCCAACCACGCCGTCGCCAGTGGCACTGATTCTCCGCTCTGCGGCGTCGGGGCGGCATGGCGCGATTCGAGCCGGTCACGGGGTTTCTCCAGCCCGGTCCCGGGCAGAGAGAATCCCGCTCGTAACATCCACACAGGTATCTGAGAATCTTTTGCTTTGGATCACCCAAACTGGAGAAGAAGCACCTGCGAAGGAGCCAGCCATTTTGAACGTCTCTGACAGGCCCGGGTGGAGGGCAAGTGCAAACAGCACAGGGAGCATTCCAAAGTCTGAACATCCCACCCGCCTCATCAAATATTACGTGGCAGAAAGTGTGGATCCAGCATTGGAATTTTAGTCACTGCAGGGCCACAATCACAGAGTGTAAAAAAATCATCTTCGGTCCCGAGGGACTGCCTAAGCAGAGAAGACGTGTATGCATTTGACACAGTACAATAGCAATTTCACTTCAAAGTAGTTCATTGGCTGCAAAGTGCTTTGAGACATTTTGAAGTTGTGAAAGGCTCTATCTCTTTTCCTTTTAGCAATTGGTTACAAACTTCTGGTGCCGTGTAGTCAATAGGTACAAGGCATACTCCTGAAAGCATGAGCATTTGTGACTTCAGTGATATTTTAATTCTTATTGACTACATAAGTAAACTGTAGAAAATTGCAAGTGAGTATTAAAAGCACATTTCTATTTAAGGTGACTGAGGAAATGTTGTATATGGTATGAATGAGAAAAGAGCTCAAAGATCTCAGCAGGTATACTCTGGTGTATGCAGGCAATCTTTCTAGAATTAAATAATTTTACAAGGATAGGAGTGATGCACGATCAATGATCACTAAAACGAGTTTGTAGTACAACTGAAGGTTTTAATAAGCTAAATGTTTCCCGCAGCAGCTCAGGTACAGAATGAGGACTGCTGGGACGGCACGGGTTCTTATACCCCGCCTATCAGGGTGGAGCTATTATACTCTCGAGCCAATAGCAAGCATATAGGTTCTACCAATGGTACTTCAGCCTCTCAGGTACCGTAATACCTATAATACCACATTCAGCCCCTGTTAAAAAAAGTCCGGCGGGGGTGGTGGCCAGCAACTACAAAACATAACAACATGGTATAATTAGTTATGGAGGTACCGTAACACCCCCGTACAGTGTTTAGTAACTATTTACAAGTCTGGTAGCTATGTACATTCGGTGTTTTATATTTACAGATTACGGTTAAAATGAAGCAATCAGTCGATCGGGGGCCCTGGTCATCCTCTGTGATCTTCGGAGCCTCGGTGATGACTCCGGTGGAGGCTCGGGCGTCTGTGACTCTGGGAGCGTGGCTTCAATCTCCATGGCAGCTTCGTCACCCCTAGACGGCGCTGGTGGGGAAAACGGCTGACCTGGGGAGGGAGCGCCTGCGGGGGGCGTCGGTGGGTGGGGGGGCCTAGGCAGGGGCGGCGGAAGGACCGATCCTCCTGTAAGGTGCTGCGGTGGAGGGGAGGGTGGGACTGGTGGCTGGAATGTGTGTGGAGTTCCGGCGGGCGCCAGGTCCCAGAGGCAGATCGTATCTTGTTGGCCGCCGGTGTACGCCACGTAGGCGTACTGGGGGATAGCATGGAGCAGATGGACCCTCTCGACCAACGGGTCCGACTTGTGCGCCCACACGTGTTTTCGGAGCAGGATGGGTCCGGGTGCTGCCAGCCAGGTCGGGGGCGAGGTCCCGGAGGAGGACTTCCTAGGGAAGACAAGGAGACGTTCGTGAAGTGTCTGATTGGTGGTTGTACAAAGTAGTGACCGGATGGAGTGGAGGGCATCCGGGTGGACTTCTTGCCAGCGGGAGACTGGAAGGTTCCTGGACCGTAGGGCCAGTAGGACGGTCTTCCAGACCGTTCCGTTCTCCCTCTCTACCTGTCCGTTACCCAGGGGGTTGTAACTGGTCGTCCTGCTCGAGGCGATGCCCTTGCTGAGCAGTTCAGGAAGTATGCATTGCGGTCGGTGGAGGGGAGGGGGCCTTTGAAGTCCATGCTGAGGGGTTCAAAGAGACAGGAAGCCTTTATCAGGTGCGCTCTCTCTGGCCAGTAGAAGTGCGGTTTGCACTCTGCGCAGATTTGGCAGTCCCTGGTGGCTGTCCTGACCTCCTCGATGGAGTAGGGCAGGTTGCGGGTCTTGACGAAATGGAAAAAACGAGTGACCCCCGGGTGGCAGAGGTCCTCGTGGAGGGCTCGGAGGTGGTCCACTTGTACGGTGGCACATGTGCCGCGGGACAGGGCGTCAGGAGGCTCATTTAGCTTCCCGGGACGATACAAGATCTCATAGTTGTCGGTGGAGAGTTCGATCCTCCACCGCAAGATCTTGTCATTTTTTATCTTGCCCCGCTGTGCATTATCGAACATGAAAGCCACCGACCGTTGGTCAGTGAGGAGAGTGAATCTCCTGCCGGCCAGGTAATGCCTCCAATGTCGCACAGCTTCTACTATGGTCTCGGTCTCCTTTTCGACTGAGGAGTGGCGGATTTCGGAAGCATGGAGGGTACGGGAGAAGAAGGCCACTGGTCTGCCTGCTTGGTTGAGGGTTGCCGCCAGAGCTACATTGGACGCATCGCTCTCGACCTGGAAGGGGAGGGACTCATTGATGGCGTGCATCGTGGCCTTTGCAATGTCTTCTTTGATGCGCCTGAAGGCCTGGCTGGCCTCTATCAACAGGGGAAAAACTGTGGATTGGATCAGGGGACGGGCCTTGTCCACGTAGTTGGGGACCCGCTGGGCGTAGTAGCTAAAAAATCCTAGGCAGCGTTTTAGTGCCTTAGTGCAGTGAGGGAGGGGGAACTCCATAAGGGGGCGCATGCGTTCAGGGTCGGGGCCTATAACTCCATTTCGCACTACGTAGCCGAGAATGGCTGGACGGTTGGTGCTAAACACACATTTATCCTTATTGTATGTTAGGTTAAGGATTTTAGCGGTCAGGATAAATTTTCGGAGGTTGGTGTCGTGGTCCTGCTGGTCGTGGCCGCAGATGGTGACATTATCTAGATACGGGAATGTGGCCCGTAAACCTTACCGGTCAACCATTCGGTCCATCTCGCGCTGGAAGACCGAGACCCCGTTAGTGACACCAAAGGGAACCCTTAAGAAGTGATAGAGCCGCCCATCTGCCTCGAACGCAGTGTATTTGCGGTCACTAGTGCGGATGGGGAGCTGGTGTTAGGCGGACTTGAGATCCACCGTGGAGAAGACCTTATAATGCGCGATCCTGTTTACCAGGTCGGGTATGCGGGGAAGGGGCTACGCGCCCAGCTGCGTAAACCTGTTGATGGTCTGACTGTAGTCGATGACCATCCTATGCTTCTCCCCAGTCTTTACCACCATTACCTGAGCTCTCTAGGGACTGTTACTGGCTACAATGACCCCTTCCCTCAGTAGTCTTTGGACCTCTCACCTAATAAAGATCCGGTCCTGGGCACTGTAGTGTCTGCTCCTGGTGGCGACGGGTTTGCAATCGGGGGTAAGGTTCGCAAACAGGGAAGGCGGGTCGACCTGAAAGGTTGCGAGGCCGCAGACAGTAAGGGGGGGGGGGGGGGTATAGGGCCGGCGAATTGGAAGGTCAGACTTTGACGTCTAAACCCAGGAGTGTACCCACGCAGAGGTGGGGAAGGACGTAGAGACGGAACTTTTTGAACTCCCTTCCCTGGACTGTGAGGTTTGCTAAACAAAACCCCTTTATCTCCACTGAGTGGGAACCGGAGGCCAGTGAGATTTTTTGATTAACAGGGTGGATGAGGAGAGAACAGCGCCTTACCGTGTTGGGGTGTATGAAGCTCTCCGTGCTCCCAGAGTCAATTAAGCAGGACGTCTCGTGCCCGTTGATGAAAACGGTCGTCGTAGCGGTTGAGAGTGTTCGAGGTCGAGATTGATCCAGAGTCACCGAGGCCAATCGCAGTAGTTGAGAATTCTGTTCAGGCAGTGTGAGGCGTCTCCCATTGGTCGCACATGGCTGGGGGTGCACAAAATGGCGGCGCCCATCCCGCAAGCGTGGCGTCCGTGGAACAAGATGGTGGCGCCCGGTGTCCGCACGTGGCCCTGGGATATGGGGGTGGTGGCGACCGCTGGCCACACGGGGCCCGAGGACAAGCTTGTGGTGGCGGTCCGGATTCGCTGCTGGAGACCGCGGCCACCGCTCGGGCCTGACATACCCCCACGAAATGGCCCTTTTTGCCGCATCCCCTGCAGGTGGATGCGCGGGCCGGGCAGCGCTGGCGGGGGTGCTTGGCCTACCCGCAAAAGTAGCAGCGGGGCCCCTCGGGTTTGGCAGGCCGCCTTGCAGTACAGGCCTGCGGGGGAACGGGTGAAGTCTCTGGGTCGGCCGCTGCGGGGTTCCACGCTGCCCAGGGGGCTGCCGCGCGGTCGGGAACGTAGGCGCGGGCGTTCCTGGAGGCCACGTCAAGGGAGCCTGCAAGGGCCCGTGCCTCCCTAAGACCCAGGGTGTCTTTCTCTAACAGGTGCTGGCGGATTTGAGATGAAAGCATACCTGCCACAAAAGCGTCCCGGACTTAGAGTTCCGTGTGTTCGCGCGCCGAAACTTGCGGGCAGTCGCAGCTTCTGCCCAGCACCAGGAGTGCGCGGTAGAATTCCTCCAACGATTCCCCAGGGGTTTGCCATCATGTTGCAAGCAGATGCCGGGCGTAGACCTAGTTTACCGGGCGAATGTAGTGTCCTTTTAGCAGCTCGATTGCTGCATCGAAGTCTTCCGCCTCCTCGATGAGAGTGTCGATCTCCGGGCTCACCCTTGAGTGCAGGACGTGCAGTTTCTGCTCTCCCGTCGGTGCGTTTTCTGCCGCCTTCGAGATACCGTTTAAAACACGCCAGCCAGTGCTTAAAGATCGCCGCTGAGTTCGCCGCATGGGGGCTAATTTACAGACACTCCGGCTTGATTCAGAGCTCATTCTTACTTCTTAACATCTAGCTTATTAAATTGATGCACGATCAATGACCACTAAAACGAGGTTGTAGTACAACTGAAGGCTTTAATAAGCTAGATGTTTCCCCCAGCAGCTCAGGTACAGAATGAGGGCTGCTGGGACGGCACGGGTTCTTATACCCCGCCTATCAGAGTGGAGTTATTATACTCTCTAGCCAATAGCAAGCATATAGGTTCTACCAATGGTACTTCAGCCTCTCAGGTACCGTAATACCTATAATACCACAAGGAGCAAATGTTTACTCCGAACCATTTAGAAAAGTATGGTTATGAAATTTCCAGATCACCTAGGCATTTTTGAAATGCGCCATTGAACCATGCTCAGATCCTATTGCATTCTGGGTAAAGGACAAGTAGAGTGAGACCATACCCTGGAAGCAGTTGGACATCTACTATTTTCGAACACCCAGAAGTCTATTTAATGACCTGACTCACAAGTTTTACTGGACAATGCACCTGTGAGATGACTTTAAATTAACCCAAAAGGAGGGCAGCACAGTGGCATAGTGGTTAGCATTGCTGCCTCACGCTGCTGAGGTCCCAGGTTCGATCCCAGCTCTGGGTCACTGTCCGTGTGGAGTTTGCACATTCTCCCCGTGTTTGCGTGGGTTTCTCCCCCACAACCCAAAGATGTGCAGGCTAGGTGGATTGGCCACGCTAAAATTGCCCTTAATTGGAAAAGTGAATTGGATACTCTAAAAAAAACTTTTTCATTAACCCAAAAGGGACAGTATAACTGAAGCCTAAAATATTTATCTCACACTTACATTTGATTTCCTACATTGTAAAAGTGTTGGGCAAGCAAATTCAATAATGCTTTCTCAGTGCTCTCTCTCCAGCTGTCCCTCGAATTAAGAAGGACATTTGTCATGGAGCTTGTGGCAAGAGCATGAGCATGGAGATTAAGCACCAATTTTTTTTATTTTTCAATGAAGGGGCATTTACCGTGACCGATCCACCTACCCTTGCACATCTTTTTGGGTTTTCGGGGGTGAGACCCTCGCACACACGGCGAGAATGTGCAAACTCCACACAGACAGTGACCCAGGGCTGGGGTCGAACCCGGGTCCTCGGTGCCGTGAAGCAGCAGTGTTAAACACTGCATCACCGGGCCACCCATGCATGGAGTTTTAATGTGTGGATGCTGTTGAACTGTAGCTACCACATGGTTCTGTCTGATCACGAAACTCCCGTTCTTTATACCCGCGGAAGGAGTTACAGGTTGCCCACGCCACCCACGCACATTTTGTATCCATCAAGCCCTCGATAGACTCAAACCCGGACCTTCTGTCTCAGACATATTGAGACATTACCCACTGTGCTACAAGACCCTTTCTTTCTCACAGCAAAACAAATTCACAGGACAGTGACAAACACCCAACTTGTTTCCATTTTAGAAAATACTAACATCTCGCTGCAAACTATTTCAAACTTGAGGGGAAAAGTTATCCAATTTTTAAATTGCTTTAATACAGCCTGGTGGGGAACAGCATGAGCAGAAATTGTGCTCACGCTGTGTGATATTTTCCCCTGTCTCCTCATCCTAATGTTAACTCTAGATTCACATGTGAATATGCCAGAAGTACGTATTACTGGCTGAAGGTGCTATTGTTACCGAACAGACTCGTTCTAAATAGGGAAGAACATTACCAAGAGACGGATACTGTCAAATGGCACCTGCAGGTTTGATAGTAAAAGGCATATCTACACAAAGTATTAAACTGACTTGGACTAATGTCATGCTCATTTGTAACTTTTTTCTTTAAAAAAAAAAATATAGCACCCAATTGTTTTTTTCCAATTAAGGGACAATTTAGAGTGGCCAATCCACCTACCCTGCACATCTTTGGGTTGTAGGGGTGAAACCCACGCAAACACAGGGAGAATGCGCAAGCTCCACATGGATAGTGACCCGGGGCCAGGATCGAACCCGGGTCCTCAGCGCTGTGAGGCGGCAGCGCTAACCACTGCGCCACCATGCCGCCCTCTCGTTTGTAACGTAAGTGATATTTTAATTCTTATTGACTGCATAAGTAAACTCCTGAATCAGTGGAGAAAATTGCAAATGAATATTAAAAATATATTTCTATTTAAGATGACTTGGGGAAATGGCGTACAAAAATTTTCAAAATGATAAAAAGGTGAAATGATAGCTATAGATAGATTACTTGCCTAGATCAGTAAATCAAAAACAACAGACTGTCATCTGCAGATAAGCACTAAATAAATAATGGGGAGATTAGAAAAAAACATTTTTTAATGCAAAGGGTGATTGATGATAAATTGATTATAGCATTCGTAAAGGTCCTGGACAATTACTTAAAGCAGAATGCTAAAGGGTATGAGTTAGCACAGTTGCTTCACAGCTCCAGGGTCCCAGTTTCGATTCCCGGATGGGTCACTGTCTGTGCGGAGGCTGGACGTTCCCTCCGTGTATGCGTGGGTTTCCTCTGGGAGCTCCGGTTTCCTCCCACAGTCCAAAGCTGTGCGGGTTAGGTGGATTGGCCATTCTAAATTGCCCTTAGTGTCCAAAACATTTTAAGTGGGGGTTACTGAGTTACGGGGATAGGGTAGATAAGTGGGCTTCAGTCGGGTGCTCTTTGTAAGAGCCGGTGCAGACTCGATGGGCCGAATGACCTGTAAATCCTATGAAAAATAAAATGAGAAATTGGAATTGTGTAAAATTAGCTCTTGAAAGCGATGTACATTTTTAAAGCACCAAATGGTCTCCACTTGCACTAAAATTTGTATATTTCTGTTTAATTTTTAAACGAATGGGGACAATAATCTGGAGTCTTGACAACATTCAAACCACATGAAATTAATTGCTTGCTGAGAATGTAGCATCCATACAAAGTTAAGCACAATTATCCAACAGAATATTGTTTGTCATTTTGGTATATGGCTCTTAATTATGACATTGGAATAATATTTATCACTTTTAAATCATTCTCTCCCCTCTTGCATGACTTTTCCATTGTATTGATTTAGGTTGCCAGGGAGATGAAGCACAAAGTTTTCACATGATTTTATTGATCAGTCAGGACACATCCCTGATTAGTTTCCTTTTGGCACGAAGGATTTTGTCAGATGGCAATGCTGCTGCTCGGGTACATTGGTTTTTGTATAGTTTACATTCCAACTTTACTGAAATAGTTCTGCAGATTGGTGATGATTGAATCATGCGCTAGGCCAACAGGAATGAGTAATGATATGAAAAATCTCCAGTGGCTCATAAATGTGGCTGAGAAAGATGGAGAGATCTCAGGAATGTGTACCAACCCTCCATCTCTTTATATAGGGGGGTCCGACCCCAAGCACAAACTCATACCTCCTCCACTCCCAGTGGTTCCAGTATAGATGCCCTCCATTGCTAGTACCTGTTAACTGAGAAAGTAGGAGTGGAGGTTAAGATCTAAAGTAAACTCTGTGTTAACGTCTGAAGTGTCCGATAGAAAGATAGGACATTGTCCTTTGAGCTTGCATAAGCTTCATTCTCCAACATCTTACAGCTCTGACAGAAGGTTGTTGACCTGAAATTTTGGGCGGGATCTTCTGTCCTCCCTCACCCCGTGGTGTGTTCTGTGTCATGATATTCAAACACACATCACAACACACACATCATGATAGACAGACCAACAGACCAATTAGCACACATAACACAACAGCCAATCACAGACAAGAGCAGACACAGTATAAGACAAGAAACACGACACCTGGTGGCCAGTCCATCTGGAGACAGGACAAGGCCAGGACCTCATTAACAAGACACTCACAATGTCACCACGTGCTGAGTACCAATACAGATGTGTAAATAACTAGTTGGAATAAAACTGCGTTGTACCAATCGCAACCGTGTTGGTTCGTCTGTACCTCAGAGCACCCAACACCACATGGTACCAGTGAGTAAATCGATACCTACCGGCAAATCTGACATCATGAGCCATGGACACCCACAACAAACCGCAGCCGTTGCAAGTCGCTGGGAACCTGGGCACTAACTGGAAGCTCTTCAAGCAGCGATTCGAACTGTTCATGCGAGCCAATGAAAAACAGGGCGCCTCGGACGAAACAAAGATTGCCATGCTCCTCACTACCGCAGGTCAGCACGCCATCGATGTATACAACTCCTTGGTGTTCGCGGAAGGCGAGAACAAATCCAAATATGACAGGGTCCTCCTCAAGCTCGACCAGCACTTCAACGTTGAGGTCAATGAAAGCTTTGAGAGGTATATCTTTCAGCAGCGCCTACAAGGTAAGGATGAGCTCTTTCAGCCCTTCCTGACGCACCTCTGCATACTCGCGCAGTCCTGCGGTTACGGCACCACCTCAGAGTCCATGATCCGGGACCAGATCGTTTTTGGCGTTGCCTCCAGTGGCCTACGCCAGCAGCTTCTAAAAATTAAAGGCCTGACCTTAGCATCTGCGGTGGAAGCCTGTGTCCTGCATGAAAATGCGACCAGCCGCTATGCCCAATTTCAGGCGACCGAATCGGCATGGAGGGGGTCCCAAGCGATCGAATCAGCAAGCCAGGCCGCCCACGAGGCCGAACGCATCCAGACAATCGTGTTTCTCACGGCCCGCGGCCCGGACGAGGGCGGCCGTTTCGCGCTCTTTTTGAGGCCTCCCGCGTTTGTGCGCACCAAAACCAACGGCAACATTGAGGGACGCACTGTGCAGGCGCGCCCGACGCAAGACCAAACTGCGCATGCGCAGTGGCGTAACGGACGCCATGACGTCATGACGTGCGGCAACTGTGGAGCTGCACATTTAAATGGGCAATGTCCTGCAAAAACCCGACAATGCCTACGCTGTGGCAAGATGGGCCACTACGCTGCCTACTGTCGAGCGGCTCAACCTGTGGATCTTCCACATCTCCGACAACCTCGCAGACACGTGCGGACCATCCAGCCTCCACAACAGGACATCCAAACCGACGACACAGATGACCAAGACGCCTTCCGGGTTGCGGTCATTGATGTGAACCGGGTCAACACCATCAATCCGGCCGATGAATGGAGTGCCACCCTGACGGTCAACTGATCGCCGATCACGTTCCGCCTGGACACTGGCGCATCCGCCAACATCATAGCATGGTCAGCATTCTATGCCATGAAGGTCAGACCACCAATCCCCCCATCCCGGTGCAAGATGGTCGACTACAACGGGAACGTTATCCCGGCCATGGGATCCTGCCAGCTCCAGGTGACACACAAAACACACACGGCCACACTCTCGTTCGAGATAGTTGGCTCATCGAAGGACTCCCAGCTGGGCACACAGGCATGTAAGGCTCTCCACCTTGTGCAACAAATTCTTTCTCTCTCTCCAGACGGCACGTCTGACTTCCCGGATGCTGAGTTCAACGCACAGCTCCAATCGCTCCTCGCCCACAACCAGGAGGCATTCGAAGGCATGGGAACACTGCCATACACATACCGAATTCGCCTCAAACCGGACGCCATCCCGGTCGTTCACGCACCTCGCAGGGTTCCTGCGCCACTTAAAGACCGCCTCAAGCTGCAGCTGCAGGATCTCCAGGACCAAGGGGTCCTATCCAGGGTCACGGAGCCCACGCCATGGGTCAGCTCCATGGTGTGTGTCAAGAAGCCCTCTGGCGAGCTCCGCATCTGTATAGACCCCAAAGACCTCAATAATAACATTATGCGGGAACATTATACCATACCCAAACGGGAGGAGATCACCAGTGAAATGGCCCAAGCGAAGATAATCATGAAACTGGATGCTTCTAAAGGATTTGGCAGATCCAACTGGACCCGTCCAGCCGAAAGCTATGTACCTTCAACACCCCTTTCGGCAGATTCTGCTACAACCGGATGCCATTTGGCATCATCGCGGCATCCGAGGTCTTCCACAGAATCATGGAGCAGATGATGGAAGGCATCGAAGGGGTACGCGTATATGTGGACGATGTCATCATCTGGTCCACTACACCGCAGGAGCACATACATCGTCTCCAACGCGTTTTTGCCCGCATACGGGAAAACGGCCTGCGCCTCAACCGAGCCAAGTGGGCCTTTGGCCAGACCGAATTGAAGTTCCTGGGGGACCATATCTACCGGTCAGGGGTCCGTCCGGATGCAGACAAGGTGAGCGCCATCACAGCCATGCCGCAGCCGGCCGACAAGAAGGCTGTCCTACGCTTCCTTGGCATGGTCAGCTTCCTAGGGAAATTCATTCCCAACCTTGCCTCCCACACAACGACTCTGCGCCACCTCGTAAAAAAAATCTACAGAGTTCCAGTGGCAACACACACACCAGCTGGAATGGGAGGAGCTCAAACGCAAACTCACCACGGCACCAGTGTTGGCGTTCTTCGACCAGTGTTGGCGTTCCCACCAAAATCTCAACTGATGCCAGCCAATCCGGCATTGGAGCAGTGCTCCTGCAGAGGGATGACACGTTGTCATGGGCCCCGGTTGCCTATGCATCACGGGCTATGACCCCCACAGAGCAGCGCTACGCGCAAATCGAAAAAGAATGCCTGGGCTTGCTAACTGGTTTAGACAAGTTCCACGATTATGTCTATGGTCTTCCACGGTTCACGGTCGAAACTGACCACCGCCCCCTGGTCCGCATAATAAACAAGGACCTGAACGAGATGACCCCTCGCCTCCAGCGCATCCTACTTAAACTCAGGAGGTATGACTTCCAACTGGTCTACACTCCAGCGAAGGACCTCATCGTGGCGGATGCCCTATCCAGAGCAGTGAGCACGCCGCCAGATGCGGAGGGGTTCGTATGTGAGGTCGAGGCACAGGTGGCTTTTACAGCGGCAAATCTGCCGGCTGACGACTCCAGTCTGGCCCGCATACGCCGAGAGGCAGCGGCCGACCCCCTTTTACAGCGAGTGATGCGCCACATGACGGGAGGATGGCTCAAAGGACACTGCCCGCAGTTCTATAACGTATGGGACGACTTAGCCATCATTGATGGGATCCTTCTGAAGCTGGACAGGATTGTCATTCCGCACAGTATGCGCCAGCTGGTTCTCGATCAAATACACGAAGGCCACTTGGGGGTCGAGAAGTGCAGACGGAGGGCCCGAGTGGCGGTATACTGGCCGGGCATCAGTGACGATATTGCCAACATGGTGATCAACTGTACAACCTGCCAAAGGTTTCAGCCGGCGCAACCACCTGAGACGCTTCTGCCCCATGAGCTGGTGACATCCCCCTGGGCGAAGGTGGGTGTCAACCTATTTCACACGCTTGGCATGGACTATGTTATCATCATGGACTACTTCTCCAATTACCCAGAAGTCATACGCCTGCACGATCTGACGTCGTCTGCTGTCATCAGGGCCTGCAAAGACACCTTTGCTCGCCACGGCATTCCGATGACTGTCATGTCGGACAATGGGCCCTGTTTTGCCAGCCATGAATGGTCGTCCTTTGCAGCCTCGTATGGCTTCACACACGTGACGTCCAGCCGTCTGCATCCCCAGTCCAATGGAAAGGCGGAGAGGGGCGTTCACATTGCCAAGCGGCTCCTCTGCAAGGCTGCTGCTGCCGGATCGGACTTTCACCTCGCCCTGCTGGCCTATCGCTCGGCCCCACTAGCCACGGGTCTGTCGCCAGCACAGCTGCTGATGGGTCGCGCCCTTAGAACCACTGTGCCTTCCATCCTGGCACCAACAATAGACCATACTTCGGTACTGCATAGGATGCAACAGCGCGATCGCCAGAAGAGATTGTACGACACAAGGGCAACTGATCTTCCCTCCCTGGCCCCTGGAGACAACATCCGCATTCACCTACCAGACGGTGGCTGGTCAGCACCTGCCGACCCCGCTTGTTCCTGGTACGCATGCCGGATGGATCCGTGCGTAGGCGCAATCGCCGAGCCCTTCGCCTACTTCCACGCTCACAACGGAACCACACACAGACGCCGTGTCCTCCACTGGTTCCTGATAGCGACTTCGTGGAGCTGCCATATACCATGCCCCTACTGTCGCCGCCCGTGGCCAGGCTCGCACCTCAGCCGGTGGTTCTCGACCCACCCTTGAGGCGGTCAACCCAAATTCGTCGCCCACCTACTAGACTGGACTTATGAGACTGTTCACACGTCACGTTTTAGCAACTACTGTATTGTGACATGTCACTGTTTTATCGTTCCAGGTCTCGTTTGATCGGACCACATTTCAACGTTCTTCTTCTTTTGTTATGGTACAACCTCGTTAGCATGCCACACCTGACATTGCCCCTTGTATATAGTTACGCCACATGTACATGCTGTAAATATCACGCACACACACCTTTAGCTGCACTCAGGCCACATTCATATTTATAACCACGTAGGCATATAATCTTGTAAAAAAGGGGGATGTCATGATATTCAAACACACATCACAACACACACATCATGAGAGACAGACCAACAGACCAATTAGCACACATAACACGACAGCCAATCACAGACAAGAGCAGACACAGTATAAGACAAGAAACACGACACCTGGTGGCCAGTCCATCTGGAGACAGGACAAGGCCAGGACCTCATTAACAAGACACTCACACAGTCACCACGTGCTGAGTACCAAGACAGATGTGTAAATAACTAGTTGGAATAAAACTGTGTTGTACCAATCGCAACCGTGTTGGTTCGTCTGTACCTCAGAGCACCCAACACCTCATTCTGCAGCAGTGTAGGCAGCTCTCCATTGACCATCGACATATTCCTCCGGTCCCGCCGCTGTCAATGGGTTTTCTCACTTTATTCGCATCGACCACTGCCGGAGAACCCGCGACGGGGTTCACCACCAGCGGGACTAGGCAATTTTGGCTATCGTTACCGCTGATTTTCCTTCCACAATGCTGGCAAGCCAGCTTTCCAGCGTTTTCTATTCTTATTTCAGATTGACACTTGCAGTTTGTTTCCTTTGTGTTGTTGGAATTAAAGAGCTTGATTTATCATTGTGGATTTGAGTAGCTGCCTTTTAAATGTCCCCTCCCCAGAAATGGAACCAAATAAGCACCAGTAAAAAGCACTTTAGGATTTCTCCCCTGGCATTCTGACTAAGCTGCTTGTCTCAGAGCTGCCTCAGAAAAAATAGCCATGAATATTTCCATTGCTTGGGATGTAAGGAAAACAGAATTCTATTGTAGATTGACGGGAAAAGCTCTAATGGAACAATTTGTGACCTTTAAGGGAGAGGTATTTCAGGATAGGCTAACTATATTCCTAAAGGACAAAAGGTAAGGTGAGCCAAAACATGGGATCCTTGGATAACTAGGGATATGGAGAAGATGATGAGTCAACAAAGAACAAAGAAATGTACAGCACAGGAACAGGCCCTTCGGCCCTCCAAGCCCGTGCCGACCATACTGCCCGACTAAACTACAATCTTCTACACTTCCTGGGTCCGTATCCTTCTATTCCCATCCTATTCATGTATTTGTCAAGATGCCCCTTAAATGTCCCTATCGTCCCTGCTTCCACTACCTCCTCCGGTAGTGAGTTCCAGGCACCCACTACCCTCTGCGTAAAAAACTTGCCTCGTACATCTACTCTAAACTTTGCTCCTCTCACCTTAAACCTATGCCCCCTAGTAATTGACCCCTCTACCCTGGGGAAAAGCCTCTGACTATCCACTCTGTCTATGCCCCTCATAATTTTGTATACCTCTATCAGGTCGCCCCTCAACCTCCTTCGTTCCAGTGAGAACAAACCGAGTTTATTAAATCGCTCCTCATAGCTTATGCCCTCCATACCAGGCAACATTCTGGTAAATCTCTTCTGCACCCTCTCTAAAGCCTCCACATCCTTCTGGTAGTGTGGCGACCAGAATTGAACACTATACTCCAAGTGTGGCCTAACTAAGGTTCTATACAGCTGCAACATGACTTGCCAATTCTTATACTCAATGCCCCGGCCAATGAAGGCAAGCATGCCGTATGCCTTCTTGACTACCTTCTCCACCTGTGTTGCCCCTTTCAATGACCTGTGGACCTGTACTCCTAGATCTCTTTGACTTTCAATACTCTTGAGGGTTCTACCATTCACTGTATATTCCCTACCTGCATTAGCCCTTCCAAAATGCATTACCTCACATTTGTCCGGATTAAACTCCATCTGCCATCTCTCCGCCCAAGTCTCCAGACAATCTAAATCCTGCTGTATCCTCAGACAGTCCTCATCGCTATCCGCAATTCCACCAACCTTTGTGTCGTCTGCAAACTTACTAATCAGACCAGTTACATTTTCCTCCAAATCATTTATATATACTACAAAGAGCAAAGGTCCCAGCACTGATCCCTGTGGAACACCACTGGTCACAGCCCTCCAATTAGAAAAGCATCCCTCCATTGCTACCCTCTGCCTTCTATGGCCTAGCCAGTTCTGTATCCACCTTGCCAGTTCACCCCTGATCCCGTGTGACTTCACCTTTTGTACTAGTCTACCATGAGGGACCTTGTCAAAGGCCTTACTGAAGTCCATATAGACAACATCTACTGCCCTACCTGCATCAATCATCTTAGTGACCTCCTCGAAAAACTCTATCAAGTTAGTGAGACACGACCTCCCCTTCACAAAACCGTGCTGCCTCTCACTAATACTAAACATTTAGCAACAGGATCGAGGGTGAATTGGCACAAAGAGCGCAAGGGAGCCTAGCAACTGCACCGAGGCACGGACGGGAGTCAAAAAAAAAGAGGCTGCAAGACACTTCCAGGTGAAAATCCATTGGTGGGATTTTCTGGACCCGCCATGGCAGTTTTCCAGTGGTGAATGTGGTGATCCATTTAAATCCCTGTTGACTTCGGTAGGACTGGAAGATTCCACCAGTGGGAGGGGCTGGAAAACTCCACCCAGTAAGTTGAGAGGGGAAGTGCAGAAGAAAATAAAAATAGTCAAAAAAGGATATGAGATTGTTAAACATTCTTTCATGTGGTGTGAGTATCAGTGGCATGGCTGGAATCTGTTTCCCATCCCTAATTGTCTTTGAGAAGGTGGTAGTGAGCCGACTTCTTGAACTGCTGCAATCCATGTGGTGTAGGTATACCCACTGTGCTGTTAGGAAGGGAGTTCTAGGATTTTGAACCAGTGGCAGTGAAGCAATTGCAATATATTTCTAAGTCAGGATGGTGTGTGGCCCGGAGATACACATGCATTTTGCCAAAGATAGAAGATGTCATAGGTTTGGAAGGTGCTGTCGAAGGAGTTTTAGCCAATTGCTGAAGCGCATCTGGTTGATGGTACGCACTGCTGACACTGTGAGTCAGTGGTGGAGGGATTGAATGAACAAACAACAAAGAACAAAGAAAAGTACAGCACAGGAACAGGCCCTTTAGCCCTCCAAGCCTGTGCCGACCATGCTGCCCGTCTAAACTAAAATCTTTTACACATCCTGGGTCCGTATCCCTCTATTAACACCCTATTCATGTATTTGTCAAGATGCCCCTTAAATGTCACTATCGTCCCTGCTTCCACCACCTCCTCCGGCAGCGAGTTCCAGGCACCTCTGTGTAAAAACCTCGCCTCGTACATCTCCTCTAAACCTTGCCCCTCACACCTTAAACCTATGCCCCCTAGTAATTGACCCCTCTACCTTGGGAAAAAGCCTCTGACTATCCACTCTGTCTATACCCCTCATAATTTTGTAGTTCTCTATCAGGTCGCCCCTCAACCTCTGTCATTCCAGAACAAACCAAATTTATTCAACCGCTCCTCATAGCTAATGCCCTCCATACCAGGCAACATCCTGGTAAATCTCTTCTGCACCCTCTCTAAAGCCTCCACATCCTTCTGGTAGTGTGGTGACCAGAATTGAACACTATACTCCAAGTGTGGCCTAACTAAGGTTCTATACAGCTGCATCATGGCTTGCCAATTCTTATACTAAATGCCCTGGCCAATGAAGGCAAGCATGCCATATGCCTTCTTGACTACCTTCTCCATCTGTGTTGCCCCTTTCAGTGACCTGTGGACCTAGATCTCACTGACTTTCGATACTCTTGAGGGTTCTACCATTCCTGTATATTCCCTACCTGCATTAGACCTTCCAAAATGCATTACCTAAATGTTTAAGATGTTGGATGGGGTAACGATCACGTGGGGTGCTTTGTCCTGGATAGTGTCAAGCTTCTCAAGTGTTGTTGGACCTGCACTCATCCAGGCAAGGGGAGAGTATTCCATTGCATTCATGACTTGTGCCTTGTAGATTGTGGACAGGATTTGGGAAGTAGGTGTGTTACCCACCACAAGATTCCAAGCCCTTGACCTGCTTTTGTAGGCAAAGTTTTTCTCTGGCTAGTCCAGATCAGCTTTGGGTCGATGTTAACTCCCATCTCCAGGTTGTTGACGACAGGGGGTTCAGCGATGGTATGTGGAGAAGTTTGAATTAATTAAGGAAAACCAGCAGGGATTTATTAAATGCAGATTGTGTTTTGAATAATCTAATTGAGATTTTTGATGAAGTAGCAGAGAAGGTCGATGAAGAGAAAATAATGTATATGTTTAGCACAGGGCTAAATCGCTGGCTTTGAAAGCGACCAAGGCAGGCCAGCAGCACAGTTCGATTCCCGTAACAGCCTCCCCGAACAGGCGCCGGAATATGGTGACTAGGGGCTTTTCACAGTAACTTCATTTGAAGCCTACTTGTGACAATAAGCGATTTTCATTTCATTTCATTTCATTCATTTCATATGGATTTTAAGAAAGCATTTGACAGAAGTACCACATGAAAGGCTGCTTAACAAATTTGAGTGCAGCATCAGCTTGGATTTAAAAAATTGGCTTAAAACAGAAAATAGCGAATGGTGGTAAATACTTGTCGATCAGATAGGAGATTGAAGACAGTGGCGGTACCCAATATTCAGTTCTAGGACTAGTGCTTTTTATAATATGTATAAACGACTTGGCTTTGAAACACAGTCGAATTTCAAAGTTTGCCAATGACACCAAACTTAGAGCTGTAGCAGACAATGACCGGAAAACCCCACCAGCAGGGAGCACAGGAAAATCCTGGCCGAAGAAGATTATATCAAGGGACCGTTGCAGGGCATAGATAGGCTCAGAGAATGAGCAGGTAAAAGTACCAAATGGAATTTAATACAAAGAAGTGTGAGGTGATTATATATTGGCAGAAGGAATAGAGCAAAATAGACTTATTGGCACAGTTTTACAGAGTCAGAGAGACAGAGATCTAGGGGTTCAGGCGGATAGATCTTGAAGATGTCAGGACGTACTGAGATAATAGTTAGTAAAGCATGTGGTATCGTGATATACTTAAAATTGTTGGTGAGTACATAATGAGGAGAGTTATGTGGAACCTTTCAAAATCTATGGTCAGGCCATTGCAGGAATATTCCGTGCAACCCTGATCACCTCACTTGAGGAAGGATGTGAACGTTTTTAAGGGAGTCCAGAGGTGCTTTACCCAGATGGTTTCCGGGATAAGGGATATTAACTACAAGATTAGGTTGGAGAAGCTGGGATTCTTGAAGCAGAGGAAAGGGGAGAATCCCGCCCCTAGATTTTCACCGAGTCAGGATGTGGTAGTATGCATTAGGGGTCATGTGGGACTGTGAAGCCGTGATGTCATTGGCTGACAGATCCCGGGTCCTGGTTGGCTGTTGACCTCTAGCTCCGCCCTGAAGGCGGAGTATAAGAACCAGGAGTTCTCCCCCACAGGCCAGTCTGTTACTGAACTGCGGGGAACCAAGTCACGCTTAATAAAGCCTCATCGACTTCATCTCTATTCGTCTCTTGTGAGTCTTTGTGCGCTACAATTTATTAAGCGTGCTTAAAGGACTATGGAGCTCAGGATCATCCCGGAATGCCTGAGGATCAGCCCCCACGCAGTGAACTCAGCAGCAGTTTTCAAACACTGGCAGACTTGTTTCGAGGCCTACCTCAGAACGGCCCCCGGCCGGGTCACAGAAGACCAGAAACTACAGGTCCTGCAATCGAGGGTAAGCCCAGAAATTTTCCCTCTCATCGAAGACGCAGAGGATTTCCAGACGGCGGTCACAGCACTAAAGAGCATCTATGTTCGCCCAGTGAACCAGATCTACGCACGCTACCAACTCGCAATGAGACAGCAAAGTCCCGGAGAATCGCTGGACGAATTCTACGCCGCGCTGCTAATTTTGGGACGGGCCTGCAGCTGCCCGCCGGTAAACGCGATTGAACACATGGACATGTTGATGCGCGATGCTTTTGTCACAGGTATGAACTCTCCCCAAATCCGCCAAAGACTTTTGGAAAAAGAGTCGCTGGGACTCTCAGAGGCACGGGCCCTTGCAGCCTCCCTGGATGTAGCCGCGCGAAACGCCCGCGCGTACGTCCCCGACCCTGCGGCAGCCCGTTGGGCTCCGTGGACCCCCGTCGCGACAAACCCCCCCCCCCACCCCACAGGCTTGCGCGGTTCAGACTCCAAGTCGTCCCGGGGGAGCCCGCTGCTATTTCTGCGGCCAGGCGAAACACCCCCGGCAGCGCTGCCCGGCCCGCGCAGCGATTTGCAAGAGCTGCGGGAAAAAGGGCCATTTCGCGGCTGTGTGCCGGTCCCGGGAGGTCACCGCTGTCCCAGGAGAAGAAGCAGTCTTGCGCGTTTCTAACGCTCCCCAACCCCCCCAGTGCCCTATGTACGACCCGGAAGCGCAGCAATTTTGGGTCCCGGCCACCGCTGTCCCCGGAGAACAAGGAGTCCTGCGCGTTTCAAACGCTCCCCAACCCCCCCAGCACCCCATGTGCGACCCGCAGGCGCCGCCATTTTGGGTCCCGGCCACCACGAGGGGAGGAGGGGCGCCGCCATCTTGGGACCCCCCAGCCCTGTGCGACGCATGGGGGCGGCCATTTTGTCCACCCCCGCCGCCATCTTGTGACCCCCCAGCCATGTGCGATGCATGGGGTGGCCATTTTGTTCACCCCCGCCGCCACCTTGGACGGCAACAACGGACCCCAGTGTCGACGGCTCCACGGGGTTCGAGGAAGACGCTCAAGCACTACGATCACGTCTGGCCTCAATGACGCTGGACCAAGCACGGCCCCGGACGCTCCAGACGAAGACAACAACGGTGCTGATAAACGGGCACGAGACACCATGCCTGCTCGACTCCGGGAGCACAGAAAGCTTCATCCACCCCGACACGGTAAGACGCTGTTTTTTGACCATCCGTCCCAGTGCGCAAAAGATTTCCCTAGCCGCAGGATCCCACTCCGTACAGATTAAAGGCTTCTGCATAGTAACCCTAACGGTGCAAGGGAGGGAGTTTAAAAACTACAGGCTCTACGTCCTTCCCCAACTCTGCGCGCCCACATTACTGGGATTAGACTTCCAGTGCAACCTGCAGAGCCTAACTTTCCAATTCGGCGGCCCAATACCCCCACTCACTATCTGCGGCCTCGCAACCCTCAAGGTTGAGCCCCCATCCTTGTTTGCAAACCTCACCCCAGATTGCAAACCCGTCGCCACTAGGAGCAGACGGTACAGCGCCCAGGACCGGACATTCATTCGGTCCGAAGTCCAGCGGCTACTGAAGGAAGGCATAATCCAGGCCAGCAATAGTCCCTGGAGAGCACAGGTGGTAGTAGTAAAGACAGGGGAGAAGCAAAGGATGGTCATAGACGATAGCCAGACCATCAACAGGTACACACAACTAGATGCGTACCCTCTCCCCCGCATATCCGACATGGTCAATCGGATTGCCCAATATAAGGTCTTCTCCACCGTGGACCTCAAGTCCGCCTACCATCAGCTCCCCATCCGCCCAAGTGACCGCAAGTACACAGCCTTCGAGGCAGACGGGCGATTATACCACTTCCTAAGGGTCCCATTTGGCGTCACAAACGGGGTCTCGGTCTTCCAACGAGAGATGGACCGAATGGTTGATCAACACGGGTTGCAGGCCACGTTCCCGTATCTCGACAACGTAACCATCTGCGGCCACGATCAGCAGGACCACGACGCCAACCTCCAAAAATTCCTCCAGACCGCTAAAGCCTTGAACCTCACATACAACGAGGACAAGTGCGTTTTCAGCACAAACCGGCTAGCCATCTTGGGATATGTAGTGCGCAATGGGATAATAGGCCCCGACCCCGAACGCATGCGCCCCCTCATGGAATTTCCCCTCCCTCACTGCTCAAAAGCCCTAAAACGCTGCCTGGGGTTCTTTTCATATTACGCCCAGTGGGTCCCCCAGTACGCAGACAAGACCCGCACCCTAATACAGACCACGACCTTCCCTCTGTCGACAGAGGCTTGACAGGCCTTCAGCCCCATCAAAGCGGATATCGCAAAGGCCACGATGCGCGCCATCGACGAGTCCCTCCCCTTCCAGGTCGAGAGCGACGCCTCCGATGTAGCTCTAGCGGCCACCCTTAACCAAGCGGGCAGACCTGTGGCCTTTTTCTCCCGAACCCTCCACGCTTCATAAATCCGCCACTCCTCAGTGGAAAAGGAAGCCCAAGCCATAGTGGAAGCTGTGCGACATTGGAGGCATTACCTGGCCGGCAGGAGATTCACTCTCCTCACGGACCAACGGTCGGTAGCCTTCATGTTCGATAATGCACAGCGGGGCAAAATTAAAAACGACAAGATCTTAAGGTGGAGGATCGAGCTCTCCACCTTCAACTATGAGATCCTGTACCGTCCCGGAAAGCTGAACGAGCCGTCCGATGCCCTATCCTGCGGCACATGTGCCAACGCACAAATTAACCGCCTCCAAACCCTCCACGAGGACCTCTGCCACCCGGGGGTCACTCGGTTCTATCACTTTATAAAGTCCCGCAACCTCCCCTACTCTGTGGAGGAGGTCCATACAGTCACAAGGAACTGCCACATCTGCGCAGAGTGCAAACCGCATTTTTTCAGGCCGGATGGTGCGCACCTGATCAAGGCTTTCCGTCCCTTTGAACGCCTTAGTCTGGATTTCAAAGGGCCCCTCCCCTCCACCGACCGCAACACATACTTCCTGAATGTGGTGGACGAGTACTCCCGTTTCCCCTTCGCCATCCCCTGCCCTGACATGACAGCGGCCACAGTCATTAAAGCCCTTAACACCATATTTACACTGTTCGGTTGCCCCGCATACGTCCACAGCGACAGGGGGTCCTCCTTCATGAGTGACGAGCTGCGCCAGTTCCTGCTCAGCAACGGTATAGCCTCGAGCAGGACGACCAGCTACAACCCCCGGGGGAACGGGCAAGTAGAGAGGGAGAACGGCACGGTCTGGAAGACCGTTCTACTGGCCCTACGGTCCAGGGACCTCCCAGTTTCACGGTGGCAGGAGGTCCTCCCGGACGCTCTCCACTCCATCCGGTCGCTACTGTGTACTAGCAGTAAGCAAACGCCTCATGAGCGCCTCCTTGTTTTCCCCAGGAAGTCCTCCTCTGGAACGTCGCTGCCGACCTGGCTGGCGGCCCCAGGACCCATCTTGCTCCGAAAACATGTGCGGGCGCACAAGTCGGACCCGTTGGTCGAGAGGGTTCACCTCCTCCACGCGAACCCGCAGTACGCTTACGTAGAGTACCCCGACGGCCGACAGGACACGGTCTCCCTGCGAGATCTGGCGCCCGCCGGCAACACGCACACCCCCCTGACACCAATCACCCCCTCCCTGCCACCGGCGCACCCCGCCACCGCCCCCTTCCCGGGAGGATCGGTCCTCCTCCCAGGTCCGACCAGAAGTGAAGCTGACGCAGAAACCGTAAGGCTCCCGGAGACGACAACACGGGAACAAGCACCACCACCGGGGCCGAGGCGATCGACAAGGACGACCAGACCACCCGACCGACTCGTGGCATGGATGTAACACTACAATGCTGTGGACTTTAACGAGAACTTTTTTTCTTTTCCCCCTGACGACTACTGTAAATAGTGCAAAACAAAAAAAAACCTTGTACATACTGTGATGACATGCAAAAGTTTTCCTCCCAGGACCAGCCTTGTAAACCCCTACCACCATGCGAAGCACCACCCCGCCGGGTTCATTTTTAACAAGGGGTGAATGTGGTAGTATGCATTAGGGGTCATGTGGGACTGTGAAGCCGTGATGTCATTGGCTGACAGATCCCGGGTCCTGGTTGGCTGTTGACCTCTAGCTCCGCCCTGAAGGCGGAGTATAAGGACCAGGAGTTCTCCCCCTCAGGCCAGTCTGTTACTGAACTGCGGAGAACCAAGTCGCGCTTAATAAAACCTCATCGACTTCATCTCTATTCGTCTCTCGTGAGTCTTTGTGCGCTACACAGGACAACTAAAGAATCCTTGAAAAATCGCAGCCGAGACATGGGGCGGGATTCTCCCCTACCCGGTGGGGCGGGCAGTCCCGGCGGGATGGAGTGGCGTGAACCACTCCGGTGTCGCGCCGGAGTGGTTGGCGCGCCGCCAGCCGGCGGGAAAGGCCTTTGGCGCCACGCCAGCCGGGGCCGAAACGACTTCGCCAGGCGGCGGAAGTCCGCGCATGCGCGGGAGCGTCAGCGGCTGCTGACGTCATCCCCACGTATGCGCAGGGGTGGGTGCCTCTTCCACGTCGGCCATGGTGAGGACTGTGGCTGAGGCGGAGGGAAAAGGGTGCCCCCACGGCACAGGCCCGCCCGCGGATCGGTGGGCCCTGATCGCGGGCCAGGCCACCGTGGGGGCACCCCCCGGGGCCAGATCGCCCCGCGCCTCCCCCCAGGACCCCGCCCGCGCCGCCTAGTCCCGCCGGGAAGAGAGGTAGTTTCATCCTCGCCGGCGGGACAGGCATTTCAGCAGCGGGACTTCGGCCCATCGCGGGCCGGAGATTCGCTGGGGGGGGGGGGGGGGGGCTCGCTGACCGGCGCGGCGCGGCACCGGATATTCGGCAGGGGCGGCATTCACACCAGCCCCCGGCGATTCTCCGACCCGGCGGGGGGTAGGCGAACCCCGCCCATGATTCTGGGATTCCAGACCACATGCCAGGATTTCCAATATTCGGCAGGGTCGTTAAAGGGTGTGGGCTGTTCCAGGTCAAAAGCCCACACCATGCACACCCGACATGGCTGACTCCATTGCAGGGATACGCATGTCCTAGTCCTCTACAACTTATAACATGGTTCATGACACCTCAGAGGACTCCTGAACCCTAATCTGCATGAGAGGACCTTTCAGAAGGTAAGTTCAAAATGTCCTCCTCATTCCCCCGCACATCCATACTAAAGTATTTCCCCCACTTAGCGCTGATGGCCCGTCCTGCCCCCATGTTAATGTCAGCCTCCCCCACTATCAGACCAGCCAACCCGGGAAAAGATTTGGAGACATTCTCAGGAGCTGTTTAAAAGGCCTGCCTATGTGTTGTGGTACTCCATTCAAGTTAAAATATAAACAGAAAAGGTCTCCAGCCCTCTCACCCCTCACCCCCTACACACTCCCCATGCCTTATACATGCCATCTTATTTCACCCACCCCCCTTGTGCACTTGTGGCCTCTGCCAATCTCCCCCACTCGCACCCTTTAGCCCTCCTTGCTCCCGTATCAAGGCAAGCACCAAAAATAATCCATTTGACCCTCATGCCTGCGTGCTAAGCTACTATGCCCATTCACCCACGATATGCTGTATAGAAGTAATGAACTCTATAGTGATAATAGGATTGGGAAAGAATGGAAAAAAAATCATTCCTCAATAATTTTCCTTTATTTTACTCTGCTTTCCTTGCATTGCTCCTGAAGCACCTTGCCCTGGAGATTCTAGCAGAAGGTTTTTCAATGTACGGTCATGGCCCACGTGTGGGTTGTGGGCGGTTGTCGGGAGAATCGTGGAGTGATCGGTCATGACATTTCCCGCAATGGTCTTGATCGCAGGAGAAGCACCCAACAGCCGCTACCAGCTTTTAAATTGAGAATGTCAGCCATGATTGGCTTTTAAATGCGAACGATGCAGTCTTCCGGCCATAAACAGCAGCAGTGAGCAGGCCACATGCCCGGCACATACACTGACATAAGTGGCCTGTACATTCGTGGTTTTGGCACAAAATCACAGAGAAGAAAATAGAATGGCAGGCCTTATTAAGTCGCATCTGGTTACGTTAAATCAACAGTTTTTGTCGCTACTGCTCATACAAAACGTTGCAGATTTTGAAAGAGGAGAGGTGGGTGTAAGATCCCTTTGAGTTTGAGACCCCTGAGTCAATTATTAAAGTCCAGCTATGATGGTCTTTCCTGTTTGTTCCAGTTTATTCCTTATTTATTCCCTTATTTCCCCTTTTATTTTTATGGTTACATCTTCGATCCATGGATGATTTATGGACATGTGTCTTTTAGGAAGGTGAACCTGTGCCTTTAATTCAATCAGAGGATTGCAGCAGCAGGAGAAATCAGTGATGACTCGGTTTGACTGATGTGGGTGATGGTCAACGAATTGGCCTAAAAGGCTGTGCTCGACCCAGTAACAGGTGGTGTTTGGATCTGATCCCACTGAAATGGTTCAGAGACCTAAGGAGCTTTCAGTTTCATTTTGGCAGCTAAGAAAGAAGACCCACTCTATTTCCACTCCATTTTCCTCCGGTTTCTGAACTGGCGGGAAGTCTGGTTGAATCTGATTACAAGAGAGCCATTACAGGCTGTGCAGGAAAGATTCAGAATCTGATAACTCTCTCTCGGTAGAAAAGGCTGATGTGAACCAACCAATTATTTCTCCAGAAAAGGCAGATGCCTGGAAGCAAAGTTTGATGTGAAGCAAGGGGCCTCTCCAGGGGAAGCTGTGATTAATATTGTTAAACTGGAAATAAGATCATTGCAGACTGTATACCAGAGACTTTAATCCACAAGCATGCTGTGAAGAAAGCATGGTGCAAACCACCTTTTGAAGCAAAGATTCTTGGGCTGGATGCTCTCTTCCTGAGGCTAAGTGCCGATGCCAATGGAGGATCCATGGTGGTTCACGATGGGAAGATCGGCTCGAAACCATCACCAATTCCGGTGCCAGTGAAGGGCTAGCACCGGAGCCATGTGAAACACCCACGAAACGCGCAGAAAATGGTCGGAGAATTGGCGGGTCCTGTGCTGCACATGTGCAGGGCCGACAAGCTGCATCCATGCGTGCCTACACCCACACACCCACCGGTCGCGGCGGGAAAAATGGCGCTGGCCATGCTGGACCGTGTACCCGCCCATCCCAACCCCACAGCCCACTTCCTGTCCACCCACTACCACTCCCCCCCAGCCCTGGCAGAAGCCCTCCGGCCAGTGGTACGGATTTCAGCTGAGTGCGGTGGTGCCGGACACTGTCATCAAGCCCTCTCTCTCTTCCCGCAGCTGGCGTACCAGGCTCCTGAGCGCTGGGAGCATACGCGGCCTACGCCATCAGGAACTCGGCCCATCGGTGGCGAAGCATCGCGGGTGGGCTGGCTGGTGACGTACCAATGGTGTTGCGACTGCGCGCGGCGCGGGTCCTGGTGATGCCAATTTTGTGGAGGCGGAGCTTCGCGACCCGGCGTCAAAATGGCACCTGCCCCGATTCCAGCATCGGGAGCCATTATCTCCCCGATCGCCATTTCCAATTTCAGCGTTGGGCTATGGAGAATCCATCCCCTTTTCTTTTGACCTACATCCTTCTAATTTTCACTCCTTCCCCCTCTCTGTGTCTGTCTGTCTTCTGTGTGTGGGTAGAGGGTGTGTCAGTTAAAGGGGATAGTAGGTTAGCTTGTTGTTATTCAATTGCATTTATTGCATATTTCATCATTATTCAGACAGAACCAATGTTACTTTCATTTTTGCTGGATGCCATTGCTCTGGAACTTGAAGATAGTGCTGCTACGTCTCTGTTTACACTGATTTCAATCCTCACTGTACATGTACCTCTGATTTACCTGGAGCCTCATGTTATTCTCCAGCCTCCCTCTGTAATACTGGATCTCATTGTAAATATTGTGGGCATTCTGACCCTCCCTCCCACTCCCAAGAGCATCAGCTGCAAAATGCCCACGCCCAATGTGAACCTCTAACCACCCATCTAGAGACTGTGTTATCTCCAGAGGTGAAACCCCCATTTCTTTCAGTTTATCTTCACACACTTTTTCGCCCTTTAGTCAATAGTAGGGAAGTGGTGGAAGGATTCCCGAGCTGATTATCTGCCTGTGGACTGTGTAATGAACACTCCTTCCGTGGCCAACAATTCCTGCCGTTGGACATGAACCCGGATCTTCTGGCAGGGATGCTACCATTGTGCACAAGACCTCTTAAACTCCTCATGAGAACTTTCCATATCCTCCCTGTATTATGTCTTCCCTATCTACAGGCTGCAGATGCCCCCAGTCACCATTCCCCCAGTAAAGAGTCCACAAAGTCCAGGAATATCGACTGGAAGACAGCCCTTCACACCAAGCTGTACATTTTCCTGTGGAGCACAAAGCCCTTGCCTGTCCCTGCAGCTGGGGTGCTCCCAATGGTTGTCCCTGCTGCATGCCTGCTGCTATTCTGCATGGTCTCCTATGTCTGACTTCTGACTGCGAGGTCCACATATCCCCAGGACTGCCTATCATCTGTGACTCCTTTCCATTTCACAACAAGAATCTCTGCACTCTGTGACTCCTGTCTGCCAGCCCCTGAACTAAATATGTGACCTTCACATATTTTCCCACTGCAAAGAGGACGAAGGACAACTGTGACCCCCACCCCCCCCCACCCCCCGCCCCCCCTCCTCAAACCACAGCACCTCCAACTTCTGGGTCTTTGTGTGACCCATCCCTCATGTGCTGCACTAACAACTCACAGCACTGTGCTGTCCTTACTGACATTGCTGGCGTAGAGCAGGAGGGCACCAAACATTCTGCTTCAGCAGTGCAGCGTCGAACATAATAAGAGAGGCACAGCGCTAAGACAGGTAGGCCCTGTGTGTTGCCCTTACCTTAAACTCACGAGTGGACTGAGATTCGATTTATGAACGCCATTCAATTTCAAGTAGGTTTGCGGTTGAGGGAATTTCCCTGATGCTGTGATGCACAATTGACAGGCATGAGGACATTCCGGCGAGCAACTGTTCTAATGAGCATTCGTGAGATGCAAATGGTGTTCACGCCACCAGGCATTGGGAAAGCTGAACTGCCATTAATCCACCGTTCGGAGAATTCCAAACTGTTTCCACATTGCTGGGTATGACTTTTTATTTGCCACCAAATTCTCTACTCCAACACTCCACAAAACCCTCCACGGGCGGGATGCAAAAATTCCACCCATTCTGCCATTTCACTCTACAGATGCTGCCTGATCTGCTGAATTTTTCCAACATTTTTGGGTTTTTTTTTCCCTGAAATCCGCAGTACTTTGATTTTTATTTATGCTGAAGATCACCTTCTATGCCTCAATGAATTAGCATGTCATTACTGATCCAAATACGGCTTCACAGGGATAGTGGACCAGACCAGAGGCCAGAAATCTGAAACTCTGGGAGCTTCACCTATTTCACCCACAGGGTGGAATCATCCCAAAATTTGGCTGTATCATTTTTGGCGGGGATCCTGCCAGACCCATTGGTGAGATCAAGACCGGAATTGTTTTTTAATTTTTTGCCATGACCGAGGTGTGATGCATCTGATTCACCCGCACCCAGGTCAAAGGTCAACTGAGCAGTTCCAGCAAGGGGGCACTGCATTTAAATGGTGCTACAATACTTGCTCATAGTCTAACAAAGAGGACGGATGCTAGAAAGTCAGCACCAAGGTTTACTGAGGGAGCCCTGACCTAGATGCTTGATGTTGTGGAGGAGAACAGGCAGGTGGGCAGGAGATCCCCCTAGCCAGGTCACAAACACTGCCTGGGAGACAGTGGCCGCGTTGGTGAGTGCCAGCACCCTCCACAAAAGGACGGGGATGCAGTGCAGGAAAAAGATGAATGTCCTCCTCCGTGCTGCCAGGGTAAGTGCTATCTCACCACTCTCCCACTCACACGCCCCTCACTATGCAACATGGACCCCACTTGCTGCCACCTCGCTCCCACCACTCAAACTCTCACGTGCTTCCTCATCTCCTCTGAAACACCTCATCATTCATCCCTGCTCACGCGCAGCTCCCGCACATGTCGGGTATCATTGCCCTCTGACCCAGCACGTGGCCTGTTTAGAACTTCCCCACCTGTCGCCCTGCAGGAGAAGCTGGCTCACAACCTCCATGAAAGAGACAAGGATGGCAGTGGGATGGCTGAACTCCAGACCATCACACCTTTCCAGGAGAGAGCACGGGGGCTTGCAGGGGAGGAACAGGAGGGGCCTGTGTGGAGAACTAAGAGGGCGGGAGAGAGAAAAGTGAGAAGCCTCTGCGCTTTCATTCATCTCCACAGACTCATGTGAGTTCTGTCTCTCCAAAATCTTTGCCCTCGCCATGCACTAATACCATGTCCTTTCCATTGCAGGAAAATCACCCAAGCAGCCAGGCCCATCCACCAGCAGGGATCCTGCAACAAGCCTCAACACCAGTTTGGAAGAGATGTTGGAGGAGGACACTGAAGAAACATCAGTGTCATTTGCACCCTCCACTAGTGCAGATATAAACACTTTGGTGGGGATCATAGCAGGCAGACCTCTGGCTCACAATTAGGAGAGCACCTCACTGCTATAGATCCGTATCAGGCGGAAGCAGGGACACCCCAGGGATGGGACAGATGGAGATCTGCTGGATCTTAGGACTCAGCTGTGCTTCAGCCAGGTGCTGTGCCTCTACCCTCATCGATCCCTCAGCTGCTGGAGATTCAAAGGCAGAGTCAGGAATACCAGGAAAGGGTGTCCGGGATACTCCTGGGATTGCAAGGCGGATTGGAGGAATCCAAAAGTCTTCTTTTGCAGGAGAATGTGTCGGCAATGCAAGGTACCCAGGCCAAATTACCCAAATCACAGGGAGTCTGCAAGCTGTCAGCAGCCAGGCAGGAGTCAGACACTCACAGAATGTCTGAGGAGCCTCATAGTCCTTTCCTCACTGCACACCATCATCATCCTCTTGCATTGAATAGGCAGCTAGCATTCGGGTACACTCCACCATCAGCTCCCTGAGTTGTTAGTCCTCGCGAGCACCCTGGGTGTCAAGGAGGGGCCACATCCCGAAGGGTCACTAAAGTATCCTCCCTAATCCTTGACCATCTGGAAATGCCTCTAGGCCCCCTGCCCATATGCACCCTTGCGCTCGCACAGCCACCTTCCTCCACCTCCTCCAGACGATCATCTTTGGCGCCTCCTTGATGTCCTCTTCATCCTCCTGGGGTGCTTATTGGTTGCTCCATCACTGCGCAAGTCACAGTGTATGCCTCATTGTAACGAGTCTCGTTTGCAGACTGTGACCACTGGACTGGTGTCATGGCCACACCTTGAGGGAATATCCTTTGTCCCGGAGAAGCCATCTCCGTAGCCTTGGATGCCCCTCAAAAAAGTCCGAGATCTGCGAGTGGCCAACATTGTAGCTATCATGGACACTCCCTGGGAAACAGGCAAACATCTGCATGATGTGCCTGGTGTAGCTGCAGGCCAGTTGAACATTCAAGGAGTGGAACCCTTATGATTAATGAGAGGCGCACCCTGGTGCCATGGGGAATGGAAAGACACATGGCTGCAACCAATGGCACCTATGGCAGAACTGCAATCACCCCAATCCCGTGGATTGGTTATCCTGGCTCGCCTGTTGCCACTCAACGTTTACATCATGGCTCACCCTAGCCAAGAGCGCATCAGGAGATGCACTTATCAGCTGAGGCCTGGGAGATGATGCAAAGGTTCCCGGTGGAGCTCTGGAAGGAGTCAGTGGCATAAAAGTTGAGTGTAGCCATGATATTAATGACCACAAGCAGCGGGTATCCTCCCATATCACATGACGCAAGTACTCGAGGGGATGGCAAAAGTGCCTCACTATTTGCCTCATCAATCGTAGTCTCTGACAGCACTGGATCTCGGAAAGATCGATGAAGGAGAGAGGACGATGACATTTCGACATTGCCCAGGTGTGCCCATACTGGCTGGTCCGGCCTTCGGCCACTAATCAGGCCCTGCTGGCCCCTGGTCCTCAGGGTGATGCTGCAGCATCAGTGCAGTCGCACGTTGATGCTAGAGTCCTTCCTCCTTAATCGCAGTTAGAAATATCAGTGATGTGGAGATGCCGGCGTTGGACTGGGGTGAGCACAGTAAGAAGTCTTACAACACCGGGTTAAAGTCCAGCAGGTTTGTTTCGAATCACTAGCTTTCGGAGCACTGCTCCTTCCTCAGGTGAATGAAGAGGTGGGTTCCAGAAACATATATATAGACAGAGTCAAAGATGCAAGACAATACTTTGAATGCGAGTCTTTGCAGGTAATTTAGTCTTTACAGGTCCAGACGGAGCAACTGGAGAGAGGGGTAATCACAGGTTAAAGGGGTGTGAATTGTCTCAAGCCAGGACAGTTGGTAGGATTTTGAAATCCCAGGCCAGATGGTGGGGGGTGAACGTAATGCGACATGAATCCAAGGCCCCAGTTGAGGCCGTACTCATGTGTGCGGAACTTGGCTATAAGTTTATGCTTGGCAATTCTGCGTTGTCGCGTGTCCTGAAGGCCGCCTTGGAGAACGCTTACCTGAAGATCAAAGGCTGAATGGCCTTGACTGCTGAAGTGTTCCCCGACTGGAAGGGAACATTCCTGCCAGGCGATTGTCGCGCGATGTCCGTTCATCTGTTGTCGCAGCGTCTGCATGGTGTCGCCAATGTACCACGCTTCGGGACATCCTTTCTTGCAGAGTATGAGGTGGACAACGTTGGCTGAGTTTCACGAGTATGTACCGCGAACCTGGTGTGTGGTGTTCTCACGTGTAATGGTGGTATCCATGTCGATGATCTGGCACGTCCTGCAAAGATTGCCATGGCAGGGTTGTGTGGTATCGTGGTCGCTGTTCTGAAGGCTGGGTAGTTTGCTGCAAACAATGGTTTGTTTGAGGTTGCACGGTTGTTTGAAGGCAGGTAGTGGGGGTGTGGGTATGACCTTGGCAAGATTTTCGTCTTCATCGATGACGTGTTGAAGGCTGCAAAGAAGATGTCGTAGTTTCTCCGCTCCAGGGAAGTACTGGACGACGAAGGGTACTCTGTCGGTTGGGTCCCGTGTTTGTCTTCTGAGGAGGTTGGTGCGTTTTGTTGCAGTAGTGCTTTGGAACTGTCGATCGATGAGTCGAGCGCCATATCCCGTTCGTACGAGGGCATCTTTCAGCATCTGTAGATGTCTATTGCACTCCTCCTCCTCTGAGCAGATCCTGTGTATACGAAGGGCCTGTCTATAGGAGATGGCTTCTTTAATGTGTTTAGGGTGGAAACTGGAGAAGTGGAACATCATGAGGTTATCCGTGAGCTTGCGATAAAGCGAAGTGCTGAGGTGACCGACCGTCCTTGATGGAGATGAGTGTGTCCAAGAATGCAACTGATTCTGGAGAGTAGTCCATGGTGAGTCTGATGGTGGGATGGAACTTATTGATGTCATCCTGTAGTCGTTTCAGTGATTCTTCACCATGGGTCCCAAGGAAAAAAATGTCATCGATGTAACTGGTGTATAACAATGATTGAAGGTCCTGTGCAGTAAGGAGGTCGTGTTCAAACTTGTGCATGAAGATGTTGGCATATTGAGGTGCGAATTTGGTCCCCATGGCTGTTCCGTGTGTTGGATGCCAAACTTATTGTCGAAGGTAAAGCCGAAGTGGATGAGTTGCAGAATTGCATCTGGAGATTGGCAGTTGTCGGTGTTAAGTACTGAGGCAGTTGCAGCAATCCCGTTGTCATGGGGGCGGCTGGTGTAGATTGCCGAGATGTCCATTGTGACGAGGAATGTTCCTGGTTCAACTGGTCCATGGGTGCTGGGTTTCAGTCGTATTTCGACAGAAGCTGGGCGTTCCTTGTACGATGGGTTTCAAGATGTCCTCGATGTAGCCAGAGAGGTTCTCACACAGTGTCCAATTGCCTGATACAATAGGACGGCCTGGTGTGTTGGCCTTGTGTATTTTCGGGAGGCAATAGAGATCTCCAATGCTGGGAGTACGTGGGATGAGAGCACGTAGGGTGCTCTGAAGGTCTGGATCTAAGGTCTTGATCAGTCTGTTGAGTTGGCGGGTGTGTTCCTTGGTCAGATCTGCGGGTAAAGGGGGAGTCAACCTTGATCTGGTAACTGTAAACAATGCTGGATCCTTTTCTCCTAAACAAAAACACCTTTTTAAAAAAATACAATAAAATTGGTAATATTTAAGCAGACGAAGTATCAGGTAAGTAGTGCATGAATTTGTATGGATCCTGAGCGGTCTTTCAGGGCAACAGTTTCAAACTGTTATTGTAATGCTCCATAAAGCAACTCTTTTGTGATCTGATGGTGGATTGAAAAGTATTCTGACAATTTAAATGGACAATGTGCTGCTTTACTCTGTATCTGATCTTTTGTGGGGAGTGTTTGATGAGCCAATATGCAGTCCAGCTTCCTTTGTATATAAATGGTGCTGTAAGTGCAAAGAGATATGGGGGTGGGGGGGGCTCTCAAAAGAGGGATAGTGAAGGCTCGGGAAAGGGATGGTGAAGGCGCAGGAGAAGGGGCAAGTGAGAGGCAGTAAAGGGAGGGGTCCAGCATGGGACAGGAGGAGAGAATGGCTCAGTCGTGATGAAACCACACACAGGTATAAACCAGTACTGGCACCTGCTGATGGATGCACACTAAGTAGAATGAATCAGCGGACACATTCTGAGAGGGGTGCACAAGGACAACTTGTTCTTGGCGCTTGGCTGATCATGATGAAGTGTCAAGAGTTCTGCAGAAAAATCATCATACGGACTCGAAACTTTAACTCTGTTTCGGCTCCAGCGATGCTGCCCGATGTGCTGAGGTCCTTTCCATGGGGTGTGATATAACCACCACGTTGCACCTGCCGCAGATCTGGGCACATTGGTTAAATAGCGGGAAAGGCCAGAATCAGGATTTGTGCATGCTGGGGGCAGACGAGTTTGCTATCTAACCACCTGTTCCCGATGGCGAGTTCCGGATCATGCCCCAATATGGCGAGAATATCATTAACCCTCATTTGCATTCATTTCCATCTCATTGGCAAGATTGAAATTGGATGCAACGGCCTCCTGGGACTAACCGGCTCCCCGATGAGAAATCACGCGGGCGTCGTTCAGTACTCCTTTTTAAAAATGTGAAGCTGGCGCTGTTGCTAACTTCGCCACAGATCAATTGCTCTGTTTTATTACCTTTGCTCTTGAGTCGCCAGGTATCTTTATGATACCGCCACGTGGTTCAAGTCCGAGTAATGATCAATAATCCAATACATCTATTAGTAAGATTTAAATCAAAGCACATTTATTATACACAGTAATTGCTACCCATGCACAAATTCTACATCTAAGCTACTTCTACAACTAACAGGCCTATACTTAACTTGGAACTGGCCCACCAGGTCAGGGAAACAAATGGCCTTTCGTTCGGGTTCTGAGCCTGCGGGATTCGAAGTTGGTACAGATTGGTAGCTAGGAGCGCCTATCTCGTAGCAAGCGTTGAATTAAGACTTACGGGTTCGATCTTCACTGCTCCGGTCACGGTCAATGTTGGTTCGTTGTTGCTGGGTGACCCGGGCAGGAAGAATAGCTGAAGAGGAGCTGCTGAAGAGTGAAGAGCTGGAGAAGAGAGCGATTTGAACTTGGGACTCAATTCTTATAGTTCCCTGGGGCTTCCCGCCTTTCGGGGCGGACCCTGTACCTGGTCCCAAGTGATTGGACTTTGTCCCAATCGCCTGGTTCGATTTTCTCCAATGCTGGAGCGGCTCCCTGATCGATGGGCGGTCTTGAGGTGGTCATTCACCTCCTTTTGTGTAGGCTCCTGCTGGCGCCGAAGAGTCTGGTTTTGCTTTGTGTGTCTAAATGTTGCTTATTGTTCCCGGGGATTGCTCATTAGTATGCAGATGGCTGTTGTTTTGTTATGCTGATGGTTGCTGGTATCGATAGTGTCTGGCCTTTCCAGAGGTAAATACACAGCCAACCTGCAGCTGCTCGTTTTTGTCTTGTTGGCTGACTTTCCTATCAGCCTTTGCCGTTCGCCATTTTGAATCGGGAGTTGACCATTTTAAGTGGCTACAGCGACAATGGCTGCTGAGGGGAAATGAGGAGGTGAGTAGCCACCTCAAAGGGGAAGGGGTGCTATTTTGACTCTTCTGCTGTGTCCTTTAGCATTTCTAGCTAATACTGGGAAGCTATGTGGCTGCTTGCCTCACTCTCTTTCCTTCTGTTGCCTGAAGTAAGGAAAGATGCAACTCCTGCCAGTGCTAACGAAATGAAAAGAGCGGTGACCTGATTCAACTGAGCAACTTGCTGATGGTATGAAGGACCTGCTGACTGTTTAATGTTTAATGTTCAATGTCTGGAAGCCAGGTGGTTTAATGTTCAATGTTCAATGTCTGGAAACCAGGTGGTTACTTGCTACTGCCTCTTTACTTATGTGGTCTGGACCAAGGACTGGATGAACAAAGAACAAAAGAACAAAGAAATGTACAGCACAGGAACAGGCCCTTCAGCCCTCCACACCCGTGCCGACCATTCTGCCCGACTAAACTACAATCTTCTACACTTCCTGGGTCCATATCCCTCTATTCCCATCCTATTTGTGTACTTGTCAAGAGTTACGTGACCAGATGTTGGGACTACAGGAGGCGAAGGGTGGCAGCTGGCTTTCACTGGGCAACTTGAAGGTCATGGAGAAATGCCTTTGAAGATAGTTGGTGGTTTTATCGTGCTGGTGATTGTTTACTGTCCAGTTTGGGAGCTGTGCAGATTGCTGGTGTTTTATTTTGTGCTGTTGCCTGTTTATAAGTTCATAAGATATATCTGCTCCGACATTCTATCATGGCTGATATGTTCCTCATCTGCTACCCACAATGTTACAGACCAAGAGCTGGATTGCAAAATCAGCCAGAGCACCTCCTCCCCAGAACACATGACCTAGGAGCAGAGTAGGCAATTTAGCCTCCCAAGTCTAAACATCTTCAATGTGATCATGGCTGATCCCACCTGGCCTCAACTCCACCGTCCTGCCCATTCTCCTTAACCCTTCAGCCCATTACCAATTAAAAATCTGTCTAACTCCCCCTTAAATTTACTCACTGTCCCTGCATCCACCGATGCTAATTCCACAGATTCACAACCCTTTAGGAGAAGTAGTTTCCCTCAAATCATTTAAATTTGCTACCTCTTATTCTAAGATTGCGACCTCTTATTTTTGAATGCCCCACAAGAGGAAGCATCAGCTCCACATCTACTTTATCCATTCCTTTTGGCATCTTGTGTACGTCAATGAGATCTCCCCTCATTCTTCTAAATTCTAGAGAATATAGGCCCCTTGCTTGGAAGTATGTTTGCTAGTGTACTATTGCTGTTTACTGCCCAGAGGCTGTATGCTTGCCTACTGCGGCCCCTCTTGCTTCTGTGGCCTGGAGTACCTGAACCGTTGCCAGTGCTGGAGAGGGAGTGCTCTCTCTCTTCCTCTCCCGCCATGCTCTTTGTCAGTGTCATGTTTCCAATGTACTGTTATGCTCCCCTGGGGCAACATTCTACTGATGCAGGTCTACTGAAGTTGTGAGGGTGAGGAGGGGGGGGGGGGGGGGGGGGGGGAGGGTAGGGGGAGAGTTTTTGTACTGTTGGCTGTTTACTGTTTGATGTCTGGAGGCCATGTGTTTTTTAGCCACAGATCCTTTTGTCTGATGAGGAAGTCCGTAAAGGGGTGTTCACTCACTCTTCCGCCAAGCTCTGTGGCTAGGACCTGTGGGGAGGGGAGAGGGTGCAAATTGGCTCGGACACTGGTAACTTCATTATACTGTTGACTGTTTAATGTCTAGAGTTTGGTGGCCGTGTGTTTGTCAACTGCAGCCCCTTTTGTCTGCAGCAGGAGTCCAGAGAGGGGTGTTCACTCGCTGTTCTGCCAAGTCCTGTGGCTGGGAGCTGCGGGGAGGGGAGACAGCATGAATTGGTTTGGATGCTGGTAACTTTGTTATACTGTTGACTGTTTCATGTTTAATCTCTGGAGGCTGTGTGTTTGTCTGCTGCGGCCCCTTTTGTCTGCGGTGAGAGTCTGGAATGGGTGCTCTCACTCATCCGCCTTGCACTGCATATGACTTTCTGGCTCCTCTGCCGCTGGGAGCTGTGGGAGGGGGAGGGAGTGGTGGGTTGAATCAGATCCTGCTATCTTCTTTGTACTGTTGAATGTTTATTTGTTTTCGTTATGTAGCTACACTGTTGTGGCTTTGGTTTTGTATTGATATTTTGTAGTGAACAGGCCTGTGACTTTTCCTTGTCGATTTATCGTTACTGTGATATGTGGACTGTTTAGTTGTTTGTTTTTATCCTTTTCTGTAAAAGTATTGTTGACCTTTAATAAACAAACTATTCTCAAGTGGCTTCCTGTGGGATCTCAGAGGAGGATTATTGCATCGCATTTCAATCAATCTTTGAAGCCTGAACAGTTTGCCTGACCTCGAGAAGCATCAACACGATAGCCAATTGCCAACAATCAAACACTCAAGAGCTGGACTTCAGCACTGGGATATCCTAGCGACCACAGGGTAAGCGTATGCACCAGGGAAGGGCACCTGAGCACAGTCTCCCTAATGTTCTCGGCAAAGGTCAGGGGTCAGTGATCGAGGGGCTCCTGCTGTGGCCGGGGGTGAGTGCTGCAGAGCGAGGTTTACCAGCACAACTCGCTCGGTGGATGGCATTCTGAGAGGAGGCGGGACATGTAAGGATGGGGGAGGTTTGGGGATTTGAGGATCCCTGGATGATTGTCAGTCTCTCTCCTCCAATTCCTCACAGATATAACAATATGGCAGGTTATGTCGGGTCCTGCAGAGGCTGCCCTCCGAGGCTGAGACCCGATATATGGAGGCCCATGTTGCTACCTGTGCTGTCATTGAGCAGTGCAACCTCTTCTCATGGGGTGGTACTAATGCCTGGACTGCCCTGCTCTGGTGGTGCACTACTGTACTCCAACCCCCCCCCCCCCCCCCCCCCCCCCCCCAGCCCCCGAGGATCTCCTGCTTTGTGAGTGGTCTGCTGTGCCTCCACTACCTGGCACAGCAGTGGGGCGGCATGCGAGAGGAGGAGGCAGACCAGGAGCGGATGGACGACAAGCCCGGGCGGACCCGCAGGAGAAGCTGGAGGATGGCACGCAAGCGACGTAAGAGTCCCGCATTCTTGGAGGATCAGGGAGGCCCTCATCCTCACCCGCTACTGAAGGAATGAGGCTTTATCCATCAGCTCACCCCTCAGTAGAGTATGAGGTCTGACCCTATCGCCGTAACGAAGGCGTCCCGCATGAGGAGGTTCGAATGGTCCGTGGCCGTGACGGCCTGAGAGTCACAGTCTCTGACCAGGGGAATTAAGGCATGCCAGAAATGTTCTACGGACTCACCAGGGAGTTGTCTGCGAGTAGAGAGTACGTGTCTGGTGAAGAGCGTGTTCGTCTGCTGGGCGTAATTCTCTTTCAGTAGCGCCATGGCTTTGTCATAGTTCGTCGCGTCCTGGATAAGAGGAAAGGTGTTGGAGCTCAGCCATGAGTAGAGTATCTGGATCTTCTGAGCTTCCGGGATTGGGTCTGGTGGAAACCTGATGTCAGCTTCGAAACAGGCTAGCCAGTGTTGAAAGTCCTTTTTGGTGTCGCTTGATTGCGGATCCACCTGCAAGCGATCTGGCTTGATGCGGAGGTCCATCTTCTGAAAATCATAGAGTAATAAATTGATGCACGATCAATTGCACAGAGATGAGAGTTGAATGCAACTGAGGCTTTATTACGCTAAGATGTGTGGCCTCCTACAGCAGCTGGCGAAATGGCTGCTGTAGAGGGAGCACACATATTTATACTCCGCCTACTGGGTGGAGCCAGCAGGCAGAGACTACCACCATACCTGTAGTACAGGGTCTTACCACACATCTTCTAATATGTACAACAGTGGTGAATACCACAGTCTATATATATATTTCTGGAACATACCTTTTCATTCACCTGAGGAAAGAGCAGTGCTCCGGAAGCTAGTGTTTGAAACAAACTTGTTGGACTTTAACCTGGTGTTGTAAGACTTCTTACTGTGCTCAACCCAGTCCAACTTCAGCATCTCCACATCACAACTGCTCAAGGCATTGGTGAGACCGCCCCTGGAGTATTGTGCACAGTTTTGGTCCCCTTATTTGAGGATAGATGTAGTGGCATTGGATTCAGAGGATGTTCGCTAGATTGATTCCAGAGATGAGAGGTGTGTTTTATGAAAAAAATTGAACAGTTTAGGCGTACACTCTCTAGAATTTAGAAGAATGAGGAGAGGTAAAATTGAGGCATATAAGATGATAAAAGGCAAGGATAAAGTAGATGAGGAGTGGATCTTTCTTCTTGTGGGTCTTTCAAGAGCAAGAGGTCATAGTCTCAGGATCAAGGGTAGCAAATTTAAAACAGAGATTAGGAGAAACTAGTTCTCCCAAAGGGTTGTGAATCTGTGGAATTCGCTACCCCAGAGTGCAGTGGATGCTGGGACAGTGAGTTAATTTAAGGAGGAGCTAGACAGATTTTTAATTAATAATGAGTTGGAGGGTTACAAAAAAATGGGCAGGACGGTGGCGGCCATGATGAGGTCATCCATGATCGATTGAACAGGCTCGAGAGGCTAAATTGTCTTTTCCTACTCCTAGTTCTTACGCTCTAGAAAAACACTATTCTGTCTAGTTGTACCTTCCAGCTGGAGGTTTCTAGGTAACAGCACCTCAAGCTGGTGTTCTTGATTAATAAAGGGATCAGGGGTTCTAGGGAGAAGGCAGGAGAATGGGGATGAGGAACTTATCAGCCATGATCGAATGGCAGAGCAGACCCAATGGGCCGAATGGCATAATTCTGCTCCTATATCTTATGGTGTTATGGACTGCTGCCTCCCTTGGATGTTCCTGCCTCCACCTGATGTGCATCAGCAACTGTGTGGTGCTCACCAAATTGTGCCCCAGAAACCTGTCCACCAATGTCACCCCCAAGGTGTGTGTCTTTGCGCTGGGGAGGGTGCGAGTAATAGCTATGATGCCCCGATAGTAGTCTCCTCAGTACTCTCCTCCGAGGTGGTCTCTTGGGTGGCAGAGGTGGGAATGATTCTGGATGGCCCTGCCTCATCAGATGGAGACCTGCAAGACGACCGACATGTGGTCAGTGAGAGGGAAGGATCATTTTGTCTGACATGAACAACTTACTTGACACAGGTCGGTCATCTGGGTGAAAAGGCAATGAATCCTCACCTCTGCAGCGAAGGCTAAGCTCGCTATCAGTGACTGCTGCGCCCTCGGTCAACCCTGCCATCTTCAGGGCCAATCCCTTGGGGAGGGTGATTACACTAAGAAATGTTTCTGTTAAATTGCCCCTGATGTTTCAAATGTCCGGCATTTTGCTTTTATTTATAGAGATGTTTTGTCACAACTATTGCCAAATGACTATAGAAAACTGGGTTCACAGAGCCTGGGATGTGTTGTAGAAGATTTTCCTTTCATTGTCCCTATCCCATGAAATGTCAGTAACAATTTCCTGTTCACATCATAAGTACACTTTCTATACCAATCCGAATCTGCACCTAGCCCTGAGAGTAATTATGTAAATCAGTCAATCCACAAAATGTGACTGTTAGCATATTACTATTCTGCTGAAATTAGCATCAGTTGTGAACATTTTAAAGAGATAATTAATTCACTTGGAGATGAAATCTGGTCCCAATGGGACTCCTTTGTGACCATTAGTGTTTTATGCATTTGTTGGTTGTTAATTGTAATCAGCTTTCTGAAGGTGTTTGCAAGTTCTGCTTAGACTGCAAATTGTTGAGCCAACCGGAACAATCCTCACATTAAAATAGAGGAAATGTCATTTTGACAACCAGCTTTCTTGTTGGTTAATATGTCCTCCTACATTTTGTAAAGGGGCAGTGAAATGATTCAAGCTTTAAAAACAGAGATCAGCTTGGTCCACTTCAATTTCTATTGTAGTTTAATCTGGCTGTGCCGATGCTTTTTGAGCAACCTAGGACAAACATCCTACATGTAATATTACCTCGCACAGTAATCGCAGTCGCCATAATGACTGAAGCATTTTGCTCACGTAATCCTCCCAATTATGCAGCACACTAACTGTACAAGCGAGGTTATGTGTCGCTCATGTGTTTACTCAGTGCTAGACCAGTTTGCTCTTAACACAAACAGTAAAACCCATTTTCTCTATAAAAGCATTTCGCTTTACATTTACAGAAAATGCTGGCAAACAGCATGCTGCCAGGCCAGCTGAGTGTTTCCTGGCATGTTCTGTTTTCATTTCATCTTTCCAACATCCACAGTATTTGGTTTTGCATTCACCCCATTCCATCTGAAAATGCGACTGCTGAAGTGCTGCCATTAGTTTAAGATTGTGTATGATCCTGCAAAAGTGGAATCTAACAGTGAAGCAAAACTTGTATCACTAAATATTGAGAATGCAGCGGCATTGAAAACCAAAAGGATTTCACACTATCACAAAATGGAGGAAACTTGGAGGCTGGTGAAATATTGAGATTTTATTTCCATGAACTAAATATGTTTCAATAACTTCAACTGTGAGCTTTGCTGCGATGCTCCGCATAATGAACTTCCCCCCAAAATTCAATCTCCATACTCTACTGAAGGAGTGGAGTAAAACGGATGCAGTTGATGACTGCAAGGTGAAGGCAGTTAATCTAGTGAAATACAATTTCCTTTTATACTTTATTAAATGTACCTGATTGTTATAGGAAGGAGGGAAGCATAATTTACATTTATCTCTTGACACCTTAATTCCATGTTTCAATGCAAATTTCAAGCCCTATTGTACATTTAGCTAAAGAAATTAAAAAGAGATTGGCTCAACACTTCCGCGATACATCAGTGTCCCCGTAAAGCACAGCATAACGGTTTTGAAATGACTAGAAAATTAAATTTTAAGGGAACTGATACCAAAATAAAAATGAAGCCAGCGCAGAATTGGTTCCAAAGACAACTCTGGCTGTTGAAACCTTGGGTTCCGAGCTGCTTTTACCGGCACAGAAAATAAAAGCTTTGTCTTCGCTACGTTACAATCTGATATTCAAACCATCAATAATGTATTATACAAAATCTCCCATTGTCTCCACACAGGGTTTCAGGCAATACATGACATTTCAAATTCCATAAAAGATGGCTGCTATTGAAGATCTGTTGATATTGGTCTGGGTCTCGATTTGTTTGCCGTCAGATTTAGTCCTGAAAGGAAAATGCCCTGCATCAGCAAAATTTAATTTTTTTAAACAATCAGATTCGATGTATGTTGAGAGAGATATTTATGCTTGTTTGATTTTTCAATTGATCTGAAATAATGGTAGGCTCACAGGCTTATGTTATTTGCCATCTCAACTATTCAGACGCTCTCTTTCTCGTCTGCATAAAACCAAACAATACAATAACCTCTGCCGTCTCGAATGTCGAGTTACCAACTCAGTGAAAATAACTTCCCAATGTTTTGGCTCAAACCTGGTACAAAATCCTCATGACAATTTTCATCCCTTATGTGATGATACAATTTGATAGGTTCTGTGGAAGACAAAAGATACACTGTGCCAAATGAAAGGCAACACAAGGACCACTGTGTTCTATGTACCTGCCACATTTAACTGTGTGTTACCAGAGGCTGGTTCAGCTCACTTGGCTAGACAGCTGGTTCATGATGCAGAACAAGGCCAGCAGCACAAGTTCAATTCCCTTACTGGCTAAAGTTATTCATGAAGGCCTCGCCACTCAACCTTGATCCTTGCCTGAGGTGTGCTAATCCTCAGCTTATATAACCACCAGTCAGCTCTCCCTCTCAAAGGGAAAGCTGCCGAGGGTCATTTGGGCCTATGGTGACTTTACCTTACCAAGCAAACCAATGCAAGACCTAAATTACAAGGGGAAAGAGAGGAAAAGGCTTATTCACATTTTTCAAACACCAAAAAATAAGCTTATTTTGAGCTGAAATGTGCTCAAATTGCTTTGTTTAAAATAATTTCCATGCCATCTAAATCTGTGTATACTAAACACCATACATATTCATGTGTGGCCCTGATTTTATATTTCTCCAAGATGAAAGTACCTGATCAAATTTTATTTTGCATGAATGGAACATGGGTAGAGACGAATGAATGCAAACTTAATTAAACATTATTGGGAAATGAGCACAGATGAATCAACCATGGTAGCGACTGAACTAATTTGATCCAAGTAAATATAATCAATAAGATAAAGATCCGTGGCCACCCTTTTTCGATACTGATGCACGATCAATTGCACAAAGACTAAAGTTGGGTACAACTGTGGCTTTATTACAGTCAGATGCGTGGCCTCCTGCTGCAGCTGGCGAAATGGCAGGGCAGTGGAGGTCATGCATATTTATACAGTTTCCGTGGGCGGAGACAGCCGGCAGGGGCTACCGGCGAACCTATAGTGCAGGTCCTACCTTACATCTCCTATTACAGTGGTTCACCACATTCACCCCATTAAAATGAGTCCAGCGTCAGCGGGGGTGACGTGAAACTATATACATTTAGTGCAATTATGTACAGTGGTAGGGAAAGAAAAGTCCATGTTGATGGTCCGGAGTCCGTCAAAGGTTCAGCCGGTCCAGTGCTTTGGTGCTTCTTTGGGAGCGGTGTAATGGTGGCGGCGAAGTCGGTGCTGGCGGTGGTGGAGGTGGCACCGATGACGTTGGTGGCAGTGCTGATGCTAGCCAGTCATCGGGGAACTCCGGGAGCGTGCCGAGGTCCTCTTTGTCCTCTTGTGCGGAAAAGGGGAGGGGGGGGTGGTCTGGTGGGGTCAATATTGGCGGCGCGGTGGGAGATGGGGGGGGGGGGCGCATGGGTGGGGGTGTGTGTAGGGGTGGAACCTGACGGTGCCAAGTCCCTGAGTGAGACAGTAGCTTGGCGGCCAGCGGGGAACTCAACGTAGGCATATTGAGGGTTGGCGTGGAGCAGGTGAACCCTGTCCACCAAGGGGTCCGCCTTGTGGAGTCGGACGTGGCTACGGAGAAGGACCGGTCCTGGAGCAGCGAGCCAAGTCGGGAGTGACACCCCGGATGTGGACTTCCTGGGGAAGGTAAAAACACGTTTATAGGGTGTGTTATTAGTGGCGGCGCTCAACAGTTACCGGATGGAGTGTAGGGCGTTAGGGAGGACCTCCTGCCAGCGAGAGGCTGGGATGTTCCTGGACGATATGGGCCAGCTGGACGGCCCTCCAAACCGTCCCATTCTCCCGTTCTACTTGCCCGTTTCCCCAGGGGTTGTAGCTCGTCGTCCTGCTGGAGGCGATACCCCTGCTGAGCAGGAACTGACGCAGCTCATCGCTCATGAATGAGGATCCCCTGTCACTGTGGATGTAGGCTGGGAAACCAAACAGAGCGAAGATGGTGCTGAGGGCCTTGATGACGGTGGCAGACGTCATATCGGGGCATGGGATGGCGAAGGGGAATCTGGAGTACTCAAAGGGGCGGGAAGCCTTCACCAGGCGCGCACGGTCTGGCCGGTAGAAGTGCGGCCTGCACTCCGCACAGACCTGGCAGTCCCTGGTGACTGTCCTTACTTCCTCGACGGAGTAGGGCAGATTGCGAACTTTGACCAGATGGTACAATCGAGTGACCCCCGGGTGACAAAGGCTGTCGTGTAGGGCCCGGAGTTGGTCTACCTGTGTGCTGGCACATGTACCTCGCGAGAGGGCGTCTGGGGGCTCGTCGAGTTTACCAGTGCGATACAAGATCTCGTAATTATAGGTGGAGAGCTAGATCCTCCACCTCAAGATTTCATCATTTTTGATCTTGCCCCGCTGTGTGTTATTGAACATAAAGGCTACCGACCGTTGGTCCGTAAGGAGAGTGAATCTCTTACCGGCCAGGTAATGCCTCCAATGCCGCACAGCTTCAACGATAGCTTGGGCCTCATTTTCGGCGGATGAGTGTCGAATTTCAGAGGCATGAAGGGTACGGGAAAAGAATGCCACGGGTCTGCCTGCCTGGTTGAGAGTGGCGGCAAGGGCGACGTCTGAAGCGTCGCTTTCTACTTGGAAAGGCAGTGACTCGTCCACTGCGCGCATCCCGGCCTTGGCAATGTCTGCTCTGATGCGGGCGAAAGCGTGTTGTGCCTCAGCCGCGAGGGGGAATTGGATGGACTGAATGAGTGGGTGGGCCTTGTCCGCATAGTTTGGGACCCACTGAATGTAGTAGGAAAAGAACCCCAGGCACTGGGGCAGTGGGGGAGGGGAAGTTCCATGAGGCGGCGCATGCGGCCGGGGTCGGGCCCGAGAAGTCCGTTTTGGACTATATAGCCGAGAATGGCTAACTGGGTCGTGCTGAACACACACTTCTCTTTGTTGTAGGTCAGGTTGAGAAGAGTGGCAGTGCGGAGGAATTTATCGAGGTTGGCATCGTGGTCCTGCTGGTCATGGCCGCAGATGGTGACATTATCTAAGTACTGAAAGGTGGCCCGCAAATCGTACTGGTCGACCATTCGGTCCATCTCTCTTTGGAAGACCGAGACCCCATTTGTGACACCATAAGGGACCCTAAGGATAGTGGTAGAGGCGACCGTCCACCTCGAAGACAGTGTATGGCCGGTCCGACTTCCGGATGGGGAGCTGATGGTAGGCGGATTTCAGGTCAATTGTTGAGAAGACCCGGTACTGCGCAATCTGATTGACCATATCAGATATGCGTGGGAGGGGGTACGCGTCGAGCTGCATGTGCCAATTGATGGTCTGGCTGTAGTTCACGACCATCCTGTGTTTCTCCTCAGTTTTAACCACTACCACTTGGGCTCTCCAGGGGCTGTTGCTGGCCTCGATAACACCCTCCTTAAGCAGCCGCTTGACTTCGGACCTGATGAAGGTCTTGTCCTGGGTACTGTACCGTCTGCTCCTAGTGGCAACGGGCTTGCAATCCGCAGTTAGATTGGCAAAAAGGGAGGGAGGATCGACCTTGAGGGTCGCAAGGCCGCAAACGGTAAGGGGGTAAGGGCCCGCCGAATTTGAGGGTGAGGCTCTGGAGGTTGCACTGGAAGTCCAGGCCCAACAGGCCTGCAGCGCAGAGATTAGGAAGGACATAGAGGCGGAAGTTTCTAAATTCTACGCCCTGGACCGTGAGGGTGACTGTACAAAAGCCTCGGATCGGGCGGAGTGGGATCCGGAGGCTCGGGAGATCCTTTGATTGGCAGGGTGAACCGTGAGGGAGCAGCGCCTTACCGTATCTGGGTGAACGAAGCTTTTGGTGCTCCCGGAGTCCAGCAGGCACGAGGTCGCGTGGACGTTGATTTTAACCGTCGTCGACACATTGGCCAGGTTGTGCGGGCGAGATTGGTCCAGCGTCATCGAAGTGAGCTGCGGGTACCCATCGGATGCTTCGGGTGGCGAGCATGTACGGTTCTGATGTTGGGATGTCCGGAGACCCTGTGGGGACAAGATGGCGGATTATTACAGTCAGATGCGTGGCCTCCTGCTGCAGCTGGCGAAATGGCAGGGCACTGGAGGCCATGCATATTTATACAGTTCTCCGTGGGCGGAGCCAGCTGGCAGGAGCTACTGGCGAACCTGTAGTGCAGGTCCTACCTTCCAGTTCCTATTACAGTGGTTCACCACAGATACATTTTGCATTCTAACCAAGTTTCTACGCTCTCGGTGCTGGAATTTTCGATATCCGGCCACAACTGTAATCATAGAATCATAGACTTTTTCAGTACAGGAGGAGGCCTGTCAAGTCTGCAGCAGCCCTTGGAAAGAACACCCTACTTAAGCATACACCTCCACCCTATCCCCGTAACCCAGCTGTCATAATATACACACAGGTATATGATGGTGCACAGACAGGCAGTGATTGACACACAGGGTGACCAGTGAACACACAGAACACAGCAGCCAATCACCAGACAGGACACGACCACTATAAAGCCAGAAGGCACTAGTTTTCCCGGGCTCTTGGGATCCAGCCTCTGAGACAGTCAGAGCCCATGAGCAGCAACTAGAACATACACCATGTGGTAGTAAGATAGTCTGGTCAGGTTAGCCTCAGGTCTCCAGTCAAGTCAGCATAGTGTCAACCCACAGTTAAAGTGTGTATGATAGTTAAGAGTTCAATAAAATCGAGTTGCATTTCTTCAAGTGTTGGAAGCCTGTCTCTCTCACTGCTGCAGTAAACGCAGTCCTCGCAGACCCGGCATACCCAACACATCATGGTACCAGTGAGTCATGCTCAAGTTTGACGGACCTACCTTGAGATAGTCTGCCTTTGACCAGCGATCAGCCATCCGGTAACATGGACAGCGTCCGCCCTCCCCTGCAGCTCCGCATCGCCGGCAACCTCGGTGCTAACTGGAAGATTTTCAAGCAGAGGTTCCAGCTGTATCTTGACGCCACCGACCTTGAAACCGCATCGGATGCCAGGAAGATCGCTCTCTTCCTCTCTACAGCTGGGGACCACGCTATCCACATCTTCAACTCCCTCACCTTTGCTGAAGGCGAGGACAAGACAAAGTTTAAAACAGTCCTGCTGAAGTTCGACAGCCACTGTGACATCAAAGTCAACAATAGCTTTGAACGCTATGTGTTTCAGCAGAGGCTTCAGGATAAGGATGAATTTTTTCAGTCGTTCTTAACCCATCTCCGTATCCTCGCGCAGTCCTGCAACTACGGCTCCACTTCCGACTCCATGATCCGTGACCTGATTGTTTTCGGGGTCCACTCTGATCCCCTTCGCCAGCAGCTCCTTAAAGTTAAGCAGCTCACCCTTACCATCGCCATCGAAATCTGCGTCCTCCACGAGCACGATAACAACCAGTACTCCCATATCAAGGCGGCAGAGATGGCACGGCAAGGCCCCCACGATGCGGAGCGGGTGCAGGCCGTAAAACAGCCCCAGGGCCTGAGTCTGGATGAGGGCTGCCATTTCGCGCGCTTTTCCCAGCCTCCTGCGCATGCGTGCCACGATCAAGGGGACGGTGAGGCCGACGACCGAACTGCGCAGGTGCGCACATCGTTCGATCGCACCGCGCATGCGCGGTGGCGCAGGGAGCGTCCTGACGTCGGCACCATGACGTGCAACAACTGTGGCTCCACCCATTTAAGCTGCAATGTCCCCCGAAATCTCGATGCTCTCTCCAGTGTGGCAAGCTTGGCCACTACGCAGCCCTGTGCAGATCTGCTCAACTGCCCAATACACAGCGATCCCAGTCGCAGTGCAGGAATGTCTGGTTGCAGACTCCGACTCCGACATGGTTCCAGATTCCGACCCGAGGGCCTCTCATCCCCATTCCGGGTGGGCATCATCACCAAATATACGATGCTTTCAGCGAACAAGGTGAAACAACTCCCAGTGATGAGCATTGATCCGGACGACAAGTGGTGTGTCACTCTTACGGACAACGAGGCTCGCATACGCTTCAGGCTGGATACCGGCTCTTCAGCGAACCTCATTTCGATGTCTGACCTGGATACCATCCGCGTCAAGCCAAGCATTCTTCCACCGGCCTGCCAGCTCCTCGACTACAATGGCAATGCCATTGCTGCCAGTGGCTCATGCCAGCTTGCGGTATCCCATCATTCTTCAAAAGCAACCCTGCGTTTTGAAATTGTAGGAACCAACAGAGCTTCCCTGCTCGGTGCTCGGGCCTGCAAAATCCTGAATCTTGAGCAGCGGGTTCACACCATGTCGTCCGCAGAGGCAACGGCCTCGCCAGATGTCAACTTCCAAGCCCAATTAGATGACATCATAGCACAATACCACAGCGTCTTCGAAGGTATGGGTACACTATCTTACCGATACAAGATACTGCTGAAGCCGAATGCCACACCTGTGGTTCATGCACCGCCTCGGGTGCCGGCACCCCTCAAGGACCGCCTCAAGCAGCAGCTGCAAGATCTCCAGGACCAGGACGTCATTTCTAAGGTCACTGAACCCACGGACTGGGTTAGCTCCATGGTCTGTGTCAAAAAACCGTCAGGGGAACTTCGCATTTGCATCGACCCCAAAGATTTGAACTGGAACATAATGAGGGAACACTACCCTATACCTAAACGAGAAGAGCTCCCCATCAAAATGGCTCACGCCAAGCTTTTCACGAAGCTGGATGCCTCCAAGGGGTTTTGGCAAATAGAGCTGGATGTGTCCAATCAAAAGTTGTGTACATTTAACACCCCGTTCGGTCGCTACTGTTACAACCGGATGCCCTTTGGTACCATCTCCGCCTCGGAGGTGTTCCACCGCATAATGGAGCAAATGATGGAGGACATCGAGGGGGTGCGAGTGTACATCGATGAGATTATTATCTGGTCCACAACTCCTCAGGAGCACACGATCGCCTCAAGCGAGTGTTCCACAGGATCCACGAGCATGGCCTCTGACTCAATAGAGCCAAATGCTCGTTCGGTCAAGCAGAAATAAAGTTCCTTGGCAACCATATTTTGCAGTTCGGTGTGCAGCCAGATGCAGACAAGGCGTCGGCGATCAACGCCAGGAAGATCCCGGAGGACAAGAAAGCGGTCCTCCGCTTCCAAGGGATGGTCAGTTTCCTTGGGAAGTTTATCCCCAACCTTGCATCACACACCACAGCTCTCCGCAATCTTGTCAAAACAACTACGGAATTCCAGTGGCTCCCCGCTCATGAGCAAGAGTGGCGTGAGCTCAGGGCGAAACTCACCAAGGCCCCGGTACTGGCATTTTCCGACTCCGCCAAGAAGACGAAGATCTCCACCGACGCGAGCCAGGCTGGCATTGGGAAAGTATTCCTCCAGCGGGACGAATCCTCCTCCTGGGCCCCAGTCGCATATGCCTCTAGAGCCATGACACCTACTGAGCACCGATATGCTCAGATTGAAAAAGAATGCCTGGGGCTCCTCACAGGGATTGACAAATTCCATGATTACATGTATGGACTCCCCAAATTCATGGTCGAGACAGACCACAGGCCATTGGTTCACATCATCCAAAAAGACCTCAATGATATGACGCCACGGCTACAACGTATCCTCCTCAAACTCCGCCGCTACGATTTTGACCTGGTCTACACCCTGGGCAAAGAGCTCATTGTGGCCGACGCACTCTCTAGATCCATCACCATGCCGTGTGAGCAGTAGGACTTTGTCTGTTTAGCTAGATGCCCAGGTGAAGTTTTGTGCATCCAACTTTCCGGTCACTGATGAAAGGGTCGTGCAAATTCGTCAGGAGGTGGCCAGGGATCCTTTACTCCAGCGGGTAATGCGACATCTCACGGATGGTTGGCAAAAGGGGCAGTGCCCCCAGTTTTATAATATAAAGGATGATCTAGCGGTAGTGGACGGCATATTAATGAAGCTGGTAATTAAGTAATCCCACAGAGCATGCAAGAGCTAGTCCTCGGCCAAATCCACGAGGGTCACCTGGGGGACGAAAAGTGTCGCCGTCGAGCCCGACAGGCAGTATATTGGCCAGGCATCAGTCAGGATATCGCCAACACGGTCCTCAATTACCCAACGTGTCAAAGGTTCCAGCCGGCTCAGCCTAAAGAGACTCTACAGCCGCATGAACTGGTGTCCTCCCCATGGTCCAAAGTCGGTATTGACCTCTTTCATGCAAAGGGCCGAGACTATGTCCTCCTCGTGGACTACTTTTCCAACTACCCCGAGGTGGTCAGACTGACTGACCTCACATCAGCAACAGTCATCAAGGCTTGCAAAGGGACTTTTGCCCGTCATGGCATTCCACTTACAGTGATGACTGATAATGGCCCTTGTTTCTTCAGCCAGGAGTGGACGGATTTTGCCCGGCTGTGCAATTTTACGCACGTCACTTCAAGCTCCCACTACTCACAGTCGAATGGGAAGGCTGAAAGGGGGGTCCACATTGTTAAAAGACTGTTGTGCAAAGCTGCTGACTCGGGTTCGAATTTTAACCTGGCGCTGTTAGCCTACCGGGCGACTCTTTTGTCCGCTGGCCTGTCCCCAGCACAGCTTCTAATGAACCGCACACTACGGACGACGATGCCGGCTATCCACATCCCGGACCGTGACAATTTTCCGGTCCTGCAGAGGATGCAACAATCTCGGGCTCAATGCAAGTCGGCGTACGACGCCCACGCCACAGATCTCCCTGCTCTGGCTCCTGCTGACCGAGTTCGTGTTCAGCTACCTGACGGTGGCTGGTCTGCTGCGGCTGTGGTGGTTAAGCAAGTGGCCCCGAGATCGTTCCTCGTTCGCATGCATGATGGCTCCTTTCTTCGGCATAGTAGGCGGGCACTGCGGGTACTTCCACGCCTGCCACCTGAATGTGATGTCCCGCCTCGCATGCTGGTTCCTCAGCACGCGCCCTTCCACGAGGCCACCGATCTGCCAGTTCTTTTACCGGCCTCTACATTGGAGGCAGTTCCACCCGTTCAAGTGCAGGCGGCCCTGACCCACCCTTGAAGTGGTCAACCAGAATTCGTCGCCCGCCACAGAGACTTGATTTATAGACTGAATGTTGCATTATCTTGTGATCCGTTTACACATCTGTACATATTGTTTCTTCCTAATTTGTTATCTGCCCTCTATCTGCACTAGACACCTTCCCATGTAAATGCGTTAACATACTTTGGATATAATCAGGCTCCTGTACACACACACACTCATTATTTATTGACCTACACACATTTGTTTGAATAAGTAAAACAAAAAGGGGGGGCGATGTCATAATATACACACAGGTATATGATGGTGCACAGACAGGCAGTGATTGACACACAGGGTGACCAGTGAACAGACAGAACACAGCAGCCAATCACCAGACAGGACACAACCACTATAAAGCCAGAGGGCACTAGTTTTCCCGGGCTCTTGGGATCCAGCCTCTGAGACAGTCAGAGCCCATGAGCAGCAACTAGAACATACACCATGTGGTACTAAGATAGTCTGGTCAGGTTAGCCTCAGGTCTCCAGTCAAGTCAGCATAGTGTCAACCCACAGTTAAAGTATGTATATGATAGTTCAGAGTTCAATAAAATCAAATTGCATTTCTTCAAGTGTTGGAAGCCTGTCTCTTTCACTGCTGAAGTAAACGCAGTCCTCGCAGACCTGGCATACCCAACACATCACCAGTAACACCACCTAATCTTTTGGACACAAAGGGAAATTTAGCATGGCCAATGCACCTAACCTGCACATCTTTGGACTGTGGGAGGAAACCAGAGCATCTGAAGGAAACCCACGCAGACACCACACAGACAGCCACCCGAGGCCAGAATTGAACCCGGGTCCCTGGAGTTGTGAGGCAGCAGTGCTAGCCACTGTGCCACCGTGCAGCAGTGCTAACTACTGTGCCACCCTGCCACCCCTTTTGTAATACAAAAGGTCTCCCCACAGAAAATCCCCAGAGTTGTTCTTTTTGGAGGAAGAGAAGCAGCAATAGGAAAAACACTGATTTGGGAATTGCACCATCGCGACTGAACCCTAATGCTGGCAGCCACGGCTTTGCAGAAAAATGCACATTCTTCACCTTTTCAGAAGACTGATGTTTGCAAAGGCTGTGATTCACAGGGGGTAACTTGGTGAGAAACTCCTTCCCAGGCACGGCACTGTCAACAGTGATCAAGGTGCATTCACAACTGTCTGTAAGTTTATGCTTTAGCATCATTCCAAATGTCACTGGTGGCATCAGCAATCCAAATAATCTGCTATTTACAAACAAATTAAACAGGTCATTAATGTCTTATTTGATCTAACAAGCAAATTTCATTTCAATCTCAAGTATGAGGGGGTATTTGTATTCTTTATTAAGTAGCAACATTCAAAGATCCATCATGTTCCCTCGCACAAACCAGTTACCTACATCAATTGTAAAGCTGCTAACATGCTACTCACCTGTCACCATACCGTTGTATTATTTGCCAAGTCCTGCTATCCAAACAACTGCACCGATGTTTTAATTTTAAGGCATTCAATTTCTGACTCTCAAAGTTGCAGGCATCAGGGCTGGGATTCTCCCATCCGGGGACGAGGTCCTCACGCTGGCGGGAAAACCGGCGCCAACATCTCCGGCGTCAACGGGCCCCCAAGGTGAGGTATTCTCACCTGTCTAGGGGGCTAGGTGGATGCTGGAGGTGTTGATCCCCAAATTTCTTTCTCTGTCAGTCTGGCCTCAATAAAAGTTGAGACGGATTCGCACGTAAACAGAAGTTATTTATTTAGCTTGCAAGCTTGAATCATCTTACAGAAATGTAACAGGACATCCTGCCTCTTACACTCCAGAAAACGACTGAACTAACAGACAAAGGGATCTCTGCAAAATCAGTTCAAATGGTATCAAGTTTCACATACTCGACGGACATAGGTCAGCCTATGTCCCTCCTGACCTGTTCGATCTATTCTGATTGGCTCACTTCCAATCCCTTTCTCTGGCCCCTATCAATGCAGCCTCACTCTTATAGACACACCTCTTCCTGCTTTTTCCATGCGGTCTCGAATTCCTTTGTCCCTAACTGCAAGAATCAAAGTGGCTTATTTCTACATTACATTAACTAGTATCTCTAAAGTAACTATTTTATATCACATTCGTCATTCCCTCCTTTTATCATTCCATGATAACCGAACTATCCAATCTATAGCTACGGTTCCTCATCTAAAAAGATCCGTCGCTGCATTTCCAATTCTGGTCTTAGCCCCCCTTCATCTGCCTCACCCTCATGGATTTTAACAGTTACATTTTTTTCTCGGTGATTGGGGCGGTGATCTGATCTAGTGCACCCCGCATTCTACCCATCACACATTTAAGGATGGCCAGGCCCACAAAGATGCAGCCGATAGCTACCACTAGATACATGGCCATATTTATCAACCAGTCCTTCCATCCTCCAGATCCCCAGTTACCCCAAGAGTCAGGATCCTGCATCCCGTCCAAGTGATCCCGTATGCGATCCATAAATTTAGTAATGTTAGCGGTCAAGTCCTGAACACACATGATCCACTTGCCCTGTACTATGGCGCATACCCCACCCTCACGGGCCAGAAGATAGTCAAGAGCATACCGGTTCTGCATTGCAAACAACCGTAGCTGAGACAACTCCTTGGTTATTGCCCCGAGGGCTCCCAAGGTTTCATTTCCCAAAATGGTAAGGCCGCAAATAAAATAATTCCGATCACTAACAGCCAAGGAACCCCCCACACCTCCCAGTGTCAATACGCTCAGAATGCCCCACCCGGCTGAGTGGCCCCGGTTGGGTGCAAGAACCTGAGGTTTTTTCCAGTTCTCGCAAAATTCAGCAGAGACTGCCCGGCGTGCTAACTGATTATGCAGGTTCCACGCCGAAGGGCAGGGGACTGTGGTAGGGACTAGAGTCCCTTTAGCAATTCGGTGGGGAAATGGGGTGACAAAACGTTGGTCGCCGTACCATTAAATAAAAAGTAGTATCCTTGTTCCGTGTGCAGGCTAGCATCACAATCAGCATATCGGTTGCGTAAGGACCTCCCAGTAGCCCAGTTTATCCAATTTTGAAATGCCCATTCGGGCCGCCCAGCAATGCGGAAAGCCCTATTCCCGACAGTGATATGAGAGACATTCGCCCAGCCACAAAGGAGCTGGAGGCCAGCGTTCAATGGAACGCAAGTGGTGCTATAACAAACGCATTGGCCAGACGCCTGGGTGATATGGCACCTCCTGTCCGTACAGGTGGGAAACAGACATGTTATATTTGTGTCCACCTCTACCAGCAAACAGCCATATCCTTCACTGCTGAAGCAATTCTCGTACGACCGGGAATCCCTATTGGGAGTGAAGTGGCTAGGTATGTACGCCCTCCACCGTCGCAGCCTATCATACTGTGAATGGGAATTATCCCGAGGGAGGGGAAGGCAAATAGCCGGTGGTGCTGAATCCGGATCGTAAGGAAGAGTGACGTGCTCGGGCAATGGCTCGGAACGCTGACAATGAACCACCGTTTGGGGAGTGCCCCAAAGCGGTGAAACAGAAAATAACCTAGACACCGCTGCGGGGTTTGGGTAGCAGACAACCCGTCCCTGGCCATACAGACGGTGGTAAATCTGGTAGAAGAGATTCATACTACCCGGGTTTTCCTCAGTTTGGCCTTTAATTAACTTAAGTGCATCTCCCGGTAACCTACGTTCTAGCTGTACTTCCCTTCTCACACGCCCCGTCCTCTCTCTAGTCCCTTTCTCTTTCTCATGGTCTCTTCCTACACTCTTCTGACAGCCTGATGTTACCTTTATTGTACCACTTTTAACACATCCAAAATCAAATTTACATGTATTCCAAAAACAAGGCAATGTCCATATAATGTTCCCTTCCCATCGCCGGGACCGGTGCAGCTGCTTCATGACTCCCGCATTCTCCTTAACTTTGATGACCTTCTATGAGTCGATACCATGTCCTCGTATATGGGGGCAGTGAAGAACATCACCTGTGCATAGGTGATGTATCCTTGTAGATTGGTTGGGGCTACACAGATACATAATATTCCCCTTTTCCATGTCCATCGCCAATAACACGCCAAGCGAAGTGAGGCCAAATATCAGACAGACGATGCGTAGCCACTCCATCATGCTCCACACCTGTAAAATAGCACTGGAGAAGGGAGGCAGGTTAGTATCCGACCTTTTACAGTAGTGGAGATGGACTCAATTTACAGTGATGTAGGTGGACCCAAGCACTTCGCCCCTCCACTTTAACTGCTGTGGGGGTGGTAAGGAGAACTTGGAAGGGCCCATCCCATCGCGGCTCCGACCCCTTCCTAGTCCAATTTTTGACCATTACATAACTACCAGGCTGGACTGAAAGTGAGCTAGGTACTGGGGCAATGGCTGGTGAGCCGCACGGACTGGGCCATGGAGTTCCTTGAGCACTTGCGTAAAGGCTAGAACATAGGTGGTCATTTCTTCAGTCATCTGATGAAACTGAACCCGTCTGGGAACCTGCAGGCTCCAGGGAGTTCTAAGAGGCCTGCCATAGAGAATCTCGGCGGGAGAGAGCCGGGCTGGTCCCGCAGGTGTAACCCGCAGCTGGAAGAGGGCAACGGGGAGCAACTTAAGCCATGTCAGTCCCGTGTCTGCTCTTAATTTAGCCAATTTAGTTTTGAGGGTCTGATTGTGTCTCTCAACCACCCCGGCTGCCTGCGGTCTGTAAGCACAGTGTAACTGCTGGCGTATGCCCAACTGGGAGCAAAACTCCTTGTTAATTTGTCCAATAAAATGAGGCCCATTATCAGAACTTATCTGAGCTGGTATACCGTACCGGGGAATGATTTCCCTCATCAAGACTTTAACCACAGTAGCAGCTTTACTATAGATAGTCGGATACGCCTCAACCCATCTGCTGAACACATCCACAATGACCAAAACATATTTGTAACATTGACACCTTTCCAACTCAATGTAATCCATTTGGAGCGTCTCAAAGGGACCACTGGGCAACGGGGTTTGCCCCTTCCCACAAGGGATACCTTTTCCGGTGTTATATTGCTGACAAATCAAACACCGATTACTGATACTTTGGGCCAACCCCTGCATTTTAGGGTGCCACCAAGTGTCCAGCAACAAATCACTAGTCCCTCGAGCCCCACAATGAGTTGCAAAGTGTACACATTCGATGACCCATAAAGCCAGTACATCAGACATACAAGTCTGATGTGCAGGCGTGGTCCATAAAGAGGAAACAGAATCATATGTACAACCTAACCGTTTCCACATTTGTTTATCACTCTCAGGAGCGTCCTCCTGTAACCTTATGACGTCTGGCATTGGCTTGTCAGAAGCAGACACATTCATAGTAGATCGTTTAGTCTGACTTAACATTTTAGGCACCATCACTTGCTGAATTTGTGCGGCTGTGCGCGCTGCACAATCTGCTCGTTCATTACCAACGTCAACTGGGGTTGTACCATTCGTGTGGGCAGCGCATTTAATAACGGAAATCTGCGCTGGCAGAAGGAGGGCCTGCAGTAGGTCATTAACTAAACCCCGGTGGGATATTTGACCACACATAATCATGTCAGGTTGTTCTGACGAAATGTCACTCAAATCGCCCCTTTTGTGGTAGTTTCCTGAATCAAGGCTAAACAGTCGTGGCCAGGTGCGTCTTCATGGACAGGGGGACCACTAAGAAAACAGGCTGGATTGATAGTGGTACAGTATTTAAATGTCAGACGTGGATTGTTCAAAAGGTATATCTCATACCTATTCTGACGAGCTGCGGTAAGATGCTGACCATTCGCCCCATATCCCTGGCATGGTACTGGTCATGGACCTGACGTGTAATATGAGGGCTTACCGAAGCTGACTGTGGCCATAAATGTGGTGATATTGTAACAAAATCGGCTGTACCTTCTTTTCCCGTGACTGTGGCTGTAACCTTGACTGGCCATTCGGTCTCAAGTAATAGCCGGTATTTGTCCTCCAACTCCCTGTTTCGTCCAGTTCTGTCATAGGCCAGGGTAACGTGATGCAGTGATAGTGGCTGTTCAATGTCTAACGTCCACCACTGGGGGGTGATAGAAATATAGCACTGTTGTCTCATCCTCCTCTTCGCTGATCCACCCACCCAAAGTCACTATATTGGAGCTCCTGCTGGTAAACTACCATTTCTGCCGCTTGTTGGGATCGCAGATCATCCTTTTTCATTACATACTCAGTCTTAACCTTTGTAACTGAGCCTCCTTCTTGGCCTACACCCTCCTTCCAGTAAAATCTAACTGCCCTTGCCATCTGGGAAGGGTCGTTCTCTGTCCAATTCATGTTATTACATTTCACAGCAGTAACCACAGAAGGTGGTAGGCAATGCATTAACATAGCACAGTATTGAGGGGAATTCTGACCAGTTTGATACAGCAAATCGCCTGACTGCCCCCGGTAGATTTCATTAAAACGCCCCAGACATTCCTATGGCTCGTCAATCTTCCTAGGTTTTAGGTCTAAGATAACAGAAAGATTTATGGGCCTTTGAAATGTGCTATTCAACGCATTCAAGATCTGTGTCCTTCTTTTCTCTATTTGCTCTCTTTTTTTTTTTAAACTTAAAAATGTTTGAAAATTCAAATTGAATTACTGCAACTTGCAAGCTTAGCTCTGATCTCAACTCAGAACTAAATTTACAATTTGCTTAACACAAACTTGTATAACATTTACAACTTAATTATTTCTTTATCTTAACAATTTTTCTTTTAACAAGTTTTTTTTCTGTTACATACACATAAGTATTAGCAAAATCAACTATCATAAGTATTAGCAAAATCAATTATCATCTCCATATTGACACTTTTAAAATGGTGTCCATGATCTTCTTTAAGTTTCTATTAATCTCCAGATAAAATGAGATAAACCTTATTTCAAGTAAGTAAAATTTAAGATTCTGGCAATTTCAATCAATTGCTTTCGAAAATAATAACTTTTATCAAAGAGGTGGAGAAACCCACTGGTTTCCTTTAATTAATTCAAAACGTAACTTTGCTGGTGTTCACTGACTCAAAGGAAAGGTATCCGATTACACTGCAGACTGGTGCTGTTATCTCAAGGCCTGAGTGAGAAGCACTGTCTGTTTTCAACTCCGCCTGCTGCTGTTAACCCTTTGAGAGACTTCTGCTTCAACCTCACAATCTCAACTAGACCTCGGAACTTTACAGTCCAAGGAGACAATTTTAGCTTAATCAACTATATATTTAAAACACTCACACATAGAGTTGAACCATCTTCAGATTTAAAAACAGTTATACTGGACTGAACCCCCATCTATTGAAGTCCCATCAGCCCCTGAACCCATATAATAGACTGAACCTTTATTATTTAAAGTCCCATCAGCCTCTGAACCCTGATAATAGACTGAACCTTTATTATTTAAGTCACATCAGCCTCTGAACCCTGATAATAGACTGAACCTTTATTATTTAAGTCACATCAGCCTCTGAACCCTGATAATAGACTGAACCTTTATTATTTAAAGTCCCATCAGCCCAAAACCCTAACCCAAGCCGAAACAACAATATGAAATCCCATCAATTAAAGTGCTAATCCCCAGACTGACCTGTGATTTCGTCGAGGCGGTCTTTCTGTGCCAACCGCGAGTGACCAGACTAATCAGACGATAAGAAGAGGGGAACAATCAATGCTGGTCGTTTTCCATTTCTACATTGAGGGCCCTTTGTTCCCGTCCTCCTGTTCATAATCAGTCTAATTCTGATTTCGCAGTTGGATCAGGATCGCCCAGAGAAATCCCGGTTTTCGGCACCAAATGTTGATCCCCAAATTTCTTTCTCTGTCAGTCTGGCCTCAATAAAAGTTGAGACGGATTCGCACGTAAACAGAAGTTATTTATTTAGCTTGCAAGCTTGAATCATCTTACAGAAATGTAACAGGACATCCTGCCTCTTACACTCCAGAAAACGACTGAACTAACAGACAAAGGGATCTCTGCAAAATCAGTTCAAATGGTATCAAGTTTCACATACTCGACGGACATAGGTCAGCCTATGTCCCTCCTGACCTGTTCGATCTATTCTGATTGGCTCACTTCCAATCCCTTTCTCTGGCCCCTATCAATGCAGCCTCACTCTTATAGACACACCTCTTCCTGCTTTTTCCATGCGGTCTCGAATTCCTTTGTCCCTAACTGCAAGAATCAAAGTGGCTTATTTCTACATTACATTAACTAGTATCTCTAAAGTAACTATTTTATATCACATTCGTCAGAGGGGTTGGCGCCGCTCCAGCCGGCACCGAAGGGACGGCGCGAGTTCGCACATGCGGCGAAGGGCCGGCGTGATCTTGCGCATGCGCAGACCGGCCGGCGTATTTTGCCGCATGCGCAGGGGGGTTCTCTTTCCGCGCTGGCCATGGCGGAGCCCTACAGGGGCTGGCGCGGAAGGAAGAAGTGCCCCCATGGAACAGGCCCGTTCGCAGATCGGTGGGCCCTGATCGCGGGCCAGGCCACCGTGGGGGCCCCCACGAGGACCGCCCCCACCGACTTTCCTGCCAGGTCCTGCCGTGTGGGACCATACGTAACCCACGCCGGTGGGACTGGCCAAAAACAGACGGCCGCTCGGCCCATCGGGGCCCGGAGAATTGCCGGGGGGGGGCGGTGGGGGGGGCGCAGACAACGGCCCCAGACCGGCGTGGCGTGAATCCTGCCCCCGCCCAAAAAATGGCACTGGAGAATACACCAGCCGGCGTCGGGGCGGGATTCGCGCAGCCCCCCGGGGATTCTCCGACCCGGCGGTGGGGCGGAGAATCCCGCCCCATGAGTTTCCCCTCAGCGGCCTGGACTCCTGACACTCCGTTGTACTGAAGAGAAACAGGTGCAGTGAAGTCTGTTTATCCAGCAGACTTTCAGGTGCTTGTAGCAATGGAAAGACTTACATTTACATAGCACCTCTCATGACAGCCAGGCATCTCTAAGCACTTTACAGTTAATTAAGTGCTTTTGAAGTGTCATCACTGTCGAAATCATAGAATTTACAGTGCAGAAGGAGGCCATTCAGCCCATCGAGTCTGCACCGGCCCTTCGAAAGTGCACCCCACGCTTCCACCCTATCCCTGTAACCCAGTAACCCCAGCTAACCTTTTTATTGGACATTGAGGACAATTTAGCATGGCCAATCCACCTTACCAGCACATCTTTCGACTGTGGGAGGAAACGGGGGCACCCGGAGGAAACCCACGCAGACACGGGGAGAATGTGCAGACTCCACAGACAGCGAACCAAGCCGGGAATCGAACCTGGGACCCTGGAGCTGTGAAGCAATTGTGCTAACCACTGTGCTACCGTGCTGCCCACATGAAGGTAATGAATGAAGTACAATAGCCAAATTGCACACAGTAAACTTCCACCAGCGCCAATGTGAAAAATGACTAGATAATGAGCGGGATCATCCGTTCCCACAGCCGCGTTCTTCTCAGTGGTGCGCCGTTTGTTGGTGACGGGATTCTCTACTCCCGCCGCTTGTCAATGGGATTCCCACTAAAGCCACCCCATGCTGCCTGGAAAACCCGCAGGTAGTGGTGCGCTGCCGGCGACAACAGAGAATCCCAATGGCCAGAGATCTCCGGCCAATGTGGTTCTGTGATGTTGATTGAGGGATACGTATTGGCCAGGATACCAGGGACAACTCCTGCTCTTCTTACAAATGGTGCCATGTGGTCTTTCAAGTCCTGACGGAATGAAGCCTTTGCTTTATCTTCTCATCTGAAGAAACAAACACTCCCAACAATGCAGCACTCCCTCAGTACAGTGGAACATCAACATGATATTTGCGCTCAAGTCCTGGAGTGAGACTTGAACCGAGAATCTTACAGATTTCAAGGCACAAGAGTTACCAACCGAACCACAGCTGATACACCTCTTGGACATCGAACAAGTTGCTGGCAGTTCGAAGGACAAGTTGAACTAAATTCTGCGACAGGTACTCCACCCCCACCATAACATCCAGGCTACCTCCATTTTAATTTAATGAATGAAACAAAATATAATTGCAATTGTAAAGCAAAATCTTAAAAAGAACATTGTGGGTGAAATTGGTCACACCAGCAATGCAAAGCAAGTTCCTCCTGAACCAGCAGCATTTGTACAACATGCCAGTTGTTATTTTCCACTCTTTCAAACCAAACAGTGAAATCAGGGAACGAGTCTCCAGAAAGAGCTTGAATGATCATTCTGCAAACTTCAAGTGAAATCTGTGAGGAAAAATAAGCTGTTGTGGGCAGTTATGTGTTGGGTGCTCTGGATCCGTGGAACACATACAGGCCACCAACACTTAAAATAGTGCAACTGTTAGAAACTGTTGAACATACTTTCACTGTGGGTTAACACGATGTTAGATTAAACTAAAGACCTATGCCTGTCCGAACCAGTCTATGCATTCAGCACATGGTGAGGATCTGTGCTGTAAGCTGTAAGCTCTGTCCTTGTAGGAGGCTGCATCCCGAATGAGCGGGAACTCTGATGTCCCCTGTCTTTATAGTGAGTGTGCTTTAACTGGTGATTGGCTGCGGTGTTGTGTGTGTTGATTGGTCTTGCTGTGTGTCCATCAGTGTGTGTGTATCTGCACCGTGATATACTGGTGTATATTATGACAGGCAGCATGGTGGCACAGTGGTTACCATTGCTGCCCACCAACGCCAGGGATCCGGGTTTGATTCCAGCCTTAGGTGACTGTGTGGAGTTTGCAAGTTCTTCTCGTGTCTGAGTGAGTTTCCCCCCACAGTCCATAGATGTGCAGGTAAGTTGGATTGGCCATGATCAATTTCCCGAGTGTCCAGGTTAGGTGGGGTTACGAGGATAGGGAAGAGGAGTGGGCCTAAGTAGGCCTCTTCCGCAGGGTCTGTGCAGGCTTAATGGGCTGAATAGTATCCTTCTGCACTGCAGGGAGTCTGTGATTCTATGTGCTGTGCTGCGAGTGCAAACCTCCACTACATAATGTTGCCAACAACTCAAACTGTACAGTGCTTCTCCTTTAAGAAACTTACTCGGGCCAAGGTTCTTGATGCACCTATTTAATATGGGCAAGGTGCATGAGGTGGGTAACTTGCTCAAAGTTACAAGATTCAGTGGGATTTCATTTTGGCAAATGTACAATGAGAAGTCTCATTATGCCCCCTCAAATTGGGCATCACACATTTCTTTTTAATCAATGAGGCTCAGCTCTGCTGACCGAGCCTTGCAAAATCTAGTCCTAGATATCAAACAAGACATTGCGTTAAAATATTTTAAAAGTTGATTTGTAAAACATGACATGGAAGTTCTACCAGCAGATGGTGCAGAGAGACTTCAGGTGATAAAGCAGCAAGATCCTTCTGTATGTAATCCACGTTGCAGGGGACACTTGTTGACTTAAATATTCAAACCTCGCTTTGCTAGCTGGTGTTTGTTCCACTTTGATTCCACAAAATATCCCAGCTTAAATTGCCTGCATTATAGTGTAACTGACTACTTTCAAATATGGAATGGGAAATGCTGTCCACACTATTCTTAAACATATTTATCACAAACAGTCCCATATCTGCTTTTTCCCCCCTCATATTTCTAAAACTATTTATCTGAAATGCCCATAATAAAATAGCCCCATGTGCACAATGCATTTGACTATATCTATACATCACATCTATTTATCGTTGCATATTCTCAAGGGCAGTATAGTGTAATCACCAACACAGCCAAATAAACTGGAGTACCCATCATGATCCAGCTGTTCCAGGTGTGATAATTGAGAGCCTTCTAACTACCGGTACATACATTTCCCTCTGTTACATTTATACTCAGCCTGTGATAATAATACCATTTACATGCTATAGAATCAACCAAATCAGCCACCTTCACAATGTCACAACATATTGCTACAATAAAGTAACGCTGATTTTTATTGAAGGTATGAAAAATAATATATACAAGACACAGACAGAGCCTAATTCCAGTTTTATTTTTCAGCACGAGAGCAACAAAATTATACTAATGCGAATAAAGAAAAAAATCAAACTTTGTTACACTGGAAAAAATATTTATGGACAATTTATCTATCTATATATAGACACCCAAGATGATCTATTTAAATGTACAAAATGCACTACCAGACAAGCACTGAATATGTTTCTTCAACTGAGGTTCTGACACTATTGGAGGAAGTTAATCCGCTCAGGGGGAGATGGTCATGTGGTTGTAGGGGATTAAAGCCCCCAAAATCTGAGGACTCAAACACATTCCCATTATCTTCCACATTTAACAAGGGTGCATTCAGAAATGGGTGGGAAAACTCCCATGAGGCTCTTAGATCAGTCAGTTAAATATGTTAAATATTGATTTACCAATAAAGCGGCCCGGTGGTACAGTGGTTAGCACTGAGGCCTCACAGCACCAGGGACCTGGGTTCAATTCCAGCCTCAGGTGCTTGCCTGTGTGGGGTTTGCATGTTCTCCCCGTTTCCTCTGTGTGCTCCAGTTTCCTCCCACAGTCCAACGATGTGTAGGTTTGGTGGATTGGCCATGCTAAATTGTCCCTTAGTGTCCAACGGTTAGGTGGAGTTATGGGGTTACGGGGAGCGTCCCAGGAGGCTGAGACTTAATGCTGACATTTACAACCTCTTGGAAAAGTCCTCCTTCCAAGAGAGTCAGGTGGACAGTAGCTGCCTGTGATCTCCAGAATCACAGCAACCTGAATTTCTTTGCTTCCGACTTCTTTTTGACATCAGCTGGGAACATTGACAATCTGTCTTACAATCTGTAACAAGCATATCTATCTCCCAATTCACAGTTGTCATGTTGTCAAGATCAGACAACATGTGCACTTTGACACTGATGAGGCCAGTTAGACACAGAAAACTCTTGTTGTTGCTGCAATGGCTGGATTTCCACCAGTTCAGGGAATCACAGACAGCATATACATGACATCAGATAACCCTGTACTGTTCATCAATCAGAATGGATTCCACTCTCGCAATGTGCAGATTGTTTGTGACCACTGTAAGTTTATTATTCATGTATGTGCAAGAGTTCCTGCCAGGGCTCCTGCATCCCGTGCCAGTCAAGTCCATGAGAGGTTTTGCATCTCTGAGCTGATTGAGCAGGTGGCTCCTTGGAGAAAAGGGCTGGTTATTGTCACCTAACAAGAGACCTGTCAATATTGCCGGGGAGGTACAACAAGAGCCACATCACCACAAGGGAGATCAAGTAAACCATTAGCTTCCAATAAATGGCAAATCTTGGGGTTGTGTTTCCAGCATGGTGGTGGTCTGCTGTGCCTTGCACAATATGGTGCTGCAAAGAAGAATGGAGCTAGAGAAGGAGGAGGCTGCGACCACTTGTCATCTTCAGAAAGAGGGAGGAGGAGGAGGAGCATAATGTTGCCAGGACTGCTGCAGCCACACATCTGGCAGCCAGAGAAGCCACAATGCCTCATATAGACACAATCCAGATAATGAAGAAGCCTGAAGCTATCTGGTGCTGTAACCTGCCTGCTCTGGGCCCCTCATCTCCCCCTCACTTCCCAGTCTTAAATCACTCCATCTCAAGCATACAGCCTGAAATCATACCATTCTGTGTGCCTGTAAAGTAAAAGGTAAAATCGCCATACTCCCTGATAACCATAGGTTGCTTTCCATTTTGCGGGGGAGAGCAAACCTGAGGATCACCACATCTCCGGCGAGGGGCAAGGTTGAGGTTTTTTTTTTAAAGAAGATATTTTATTCAAGGCATTTACACACATACAAACAAAAAAAATCATAAGAACAACAGAACAACGCATGAACAACCACACCCCACCGGTCCCCCCTGATGTCAACCCCACATCACAAAGAAGGCAGGTCTTCTTGAATAAACTCAGCCAGTACGGGAATGGAGGCCGTGCTGCTGCTCTCGCTGTGCATCACGAACCAGCTGTCTAACCAACTGAACTGAACCGTCCCCCTGTGTGTCTGTACCATTCCAATGAACCCTTTTTGTCCATTGGGGAACCAGGGTGCAGCAATGGAGAAGGTTAGACATAGGTAAAAAATTACAATTTGACAAATCAAGCAATATTTACATAGCTACAAACACACTTGTGCAACGATAACTTTTTCCTCTCTGCTTTCTATTACTTTCATGTGGTGCTATCCCTGGGGTTTTAGCAGAACTAAAGGCAGCTTGCTCCTTCACATACTCTGACAAATGGCAGATGCTTATTGGGTTTTGGCGTGTGTGCAGAGGCAGACCTGACCTTTATGACAAGAGGCAGCAATTAACTTCCCCGTCAACCTCGCAGAATACGAGCTTCCCATTAAGGGGGAGGGGGTAGTTGTATGGTATATAAAACCGTAAGATCCTTGCAGATTATAATGCAATACTCTGTAAACTGGCAGCCAGAGTATGCAGACAATTGGCATGAGCATCATGTATTTTGTGGTCTGATTCTCCATGAGGTTAGCCATTTTTAAAATGCAGATGGTCGTCAATGCAAATGCCTGTGCCATCATGGTGCTCATGTTATATGGGCCTGAATATTATATTCTCTCACCCTTGCTGGGTTTGAGGTGAGGAGAGAGTGTGAAATTGCATGGATGGGATTCCCTCTGGGGTCCCGCCTGCCCCGGCCTGGAAGCAATTTTATGATGGGGTGGCAGGGCCTTGTGGGTGGGGGAGGGGAGTGGGGGCAGAAATGCCCACACTTTTAATAACCATGCAAAAGGGCCTTTTCCCACCCTACCATAATTTTTAGTCTGGTGGCAGATGACAGATCAGGATGGGTGGTGGGCAAAAGAAAAATAAAAAAACCTACATCTTGGGTAGGAAAGGGCCGTTCCAGGACCCAACCCTCATTTTAATGGGTGGAAGATGCGTGTGGTCGTGTTCTTTTAACGTGGGGCTTGATGGAGCAAGATCATGGTCCAGTGGAAAGGAGGCCCCAGACAACTGGAGACCAGGGCCCATTGAGTGGGCCGAATTGTCCTTGCCTGAGAGATCCCCAATTCGATGGAATATGTTGAAATTAATAAAATTCTGCTCTCATATAATGACATGATTAAGAATGAGATTACATTGAGAGTTGCATTCTAGGAAAGGGAGCAATTGCCAAGTGAGTTTGTTGATGCTTACGTTCTCAAATTAAAGAAATGTTACTGTGGGTACGGTGTAAACTTTGAAGTCAACCTGAGGTACATGTTCGCAGAGGGTCTGAACAACAATAGAATCCAGGCTAAGCTTTTGAGCAAAGGTAATAATCTGATGTGGAAGGAGCCTGCAATGAGGCCACAACTATGGAGATGGGAGAGATAGTTGCAAATTGCAACCTCGAGTCTTATCAGGGGAGGTGTTCATTGGCTTTCAGCGAGATCCAGGCCAATGAAGCCATGTTTGCAGCCTTAGAGTCAGAAACCTAGGGAGGACATCTCAATTTTGAGGTCGAGCATGGTGTCGGGTGGCTCCAGGGTTACCTTTCCTGCCAACCAGAATGACAAAATCCCATGCCAGATTCTGCACTTGGAATCTCAACCTGTTACCTCAGAGACTACAAGAAGTCACTTTCCCTCATACAAAACTGGCGTGAAACTGACTAATTATTCCAATCACAGTATTCCAACATTAGGTGAAGTGAGCGTGAGGGTGGAATATGATGGCACATTCTATTACATACCATTGGTGGTAGTAGGAGACGACAGAGTCTCCCTGATGGGAATTAATTGGCTTAATTAATTGGCTTAAAAAGATATGGTTAAACTGGGCCAAATTATTTACAGTTGGGATCAGTAAGAGTACGGCTGAAACTGAGGAAGTGCTAAGAAAGCACTTTGAGAAAGAAGAACCAAATGATAAAATTAGCTATCAGCATGATGTTAAGTATCATAAATCAGGAGATTATGCAAATGCTGATGCTCTTTCAAGATTCCCCATGAAGACGGATTTATTTTTTGCCACTGACTTACCCGTGAATTACTTTATGTACATAAGTGACAAGCCAGTGTCTGCCAGAGAAATTAGCGCGGAAACTCTCAAGGATGTGGAGCTCCGTAAATTGCTCAATTATATCATGAATGGCCGGCTTGAAGTGTGTGAAGATGAGAAATTGCAGGAGTATGTCACATGTAGAAATGAACCAAGTGTAGATAAGCCTGTTTAAGAGTCATTATTCTGTCAACGTTTAGAGAGATTATTGGAGGAACTTCATCAAGAGAACACGGGGATAGATCAAATGAAAGCACTAGCAGAAGCTCATTTTGGTAACCAAACATAGATATTGAGGAGTTAGTGAAAAATTGTGAAATGTATCTCAGAATGGGAAATGATCTAACCAAGATGCCTTTCATTCCATGGTCAAGCATAAGAAAACCACAGGAATGAGTACATTTTGATTTCTTTTAAGTGGAAGGGAAAGAGAATCTTGCTTTCGTTGACAGCTACAGCAATTGGATAAATGTTCAGTATTTGTCCAATGCCACAAGTGCCTGGTTTACCAGTACTTGGGTTGCCAGAGGTGTTGGCGACAGGTAATGTTCCAGTTTATAACAGGAAAGTTTGAAAGGTTTTTGAGTAAGAATGGAATCAATGACATTCTAATAGCACCAGATCACCCAGCAACAAATGGTGCTCCTAAACAAGTGTACAGATTGTGAAGAGATCTTTAAGAGGTATTACCTGGGTGACGAGCTGCCCAACAATTTCCATTTTTCTTTGACACAGACAAAACAATTTTCTGTTTGGATCATAGAATTTACAGTGCATAAGGAGGCCATTTGGCCCATCGAGTCTGCACTCTCCCTTGGAAAGAGCACCCTCCATCCTATCCCTGTCACCCCAGCTAACCTTTCTGGACACTAAGGTCAATTTGGCATAGTCAATCCACCTAAGCTGCACATCTTTGGGCTGTGGGAGGAAACCGGAGCACCTGGAGGCAACCCACGCACACACGGGGAGAACGTACAGACTCCACACAGACAGTGACCCAAGCTTGGAATCGAACCTAGGACCCTGGAGCTGTGAAGTAACTGTGCTAACCACTGTGCTACTGTGCTGTCCCTTTTCTCTTGCAGAATAACCACACAATCAGCAGCAGGATACTCACCTTACAAGTTTGTATTAAACATGCTCCTTAAAACAAGTTTTATTTGCTTAAACTTGACATCATTAACAAAGTAAGACATAATGAAGATGAGAGCTGACACCAAAGGGATCAACGTTAGACGTCAATGCTAGTCAGAAGGTTACGGTGAAAAATCACTGAAGTGATGAGAAGAATGATGTGATTAGAGTTGTTGTAAAGAGATTTGCTGCATTCATGTACCTAGTGAAGAATGGAGAGAAACGCTGTCAGTGTCATGCAGATCAGGAAAAGGAAATCTGACAAAGCGGGAACTTGGGAAACTTCACATTCCACCCACAGTTTAAAATGAGAGTCAGGGTGAAAGAGAGAGTCAAAAAGATACTGAAGATTTACTGGTATTACAGATACCAGCAATAGAGCAAATGAGCCAGCGTCTTTGATTGATATAAATTCATCAATATCATAGTCCCAACCATTGAGTGAAGTTTGCAGTCAAAGTCAAAGTTCAGGTTTGACGCAATCAGAGATGTAATCAAACAAATAGGAATGGAAGGAGATAACCAGACAGAAAGAGAAAGAAGCCACATAGATTCATTGTAAATATGTAGGAAGGAAGAAGAAATAAATTGTTCTTTTCATTATTTCTCAGCAGACTTGAATTAAAGTTCACTGAAGGGCACAATTAGCGAAGTGTTTCTCGGCGCCTGACCCCACTATTCAACGGTACTTTGCCGACTTCTTTGGCCTTGGCGAGGAACTCCCCATTGAGGCCACGTTTTAAGTCACCAGTTCAGGGAGACTATTTGCAGATTGGAGTGCCGTTTTTGAAGGCTGCCAGGATCTTTTGAACGCGCCCCCCCCGCCGCTGCACCTACACTGCGGCCTCAGGACCCCCCACTTCACCCAATTTACCACTTCCGCGGTCCTCAAGGCCCCTCTTATGGGCGAGGCCCCCCTGGGCCCAACCCCTGGCATGGGCGCCCAATTACCTGGGAACCTTGGCAATGCCAGCCTTGCACCCTGCCAGGCTGGTGGTGACAGGCTGGCAGTGCCACGGTGCCCATGGCCGGGGAAGTGCCAGGGTACCCCCTGCCCTATCCCTGAGTACCCGGGGCCTCAACTCCCCAGCGAGACCTCCTGAGGTACCATCACGACTGGTTCAAGACTTTGTAAACCAGTACCAAACAGAGCTCTCTTGATGCCTCGCTGGCGTGACAGCGAATGAGCCTATTGGCCCATTTAAATGTGCGCGCCTGGATCTCACCTAGTGAGAGCGAGATCCAGATTGCGAAGCGCGGCAAGATTCCTTTAACTCTTGTGAAACGTTTCAAGCATTGTGAATTTCGTGAGAGCACGGTGGTGCAATGGGTAGCCATGCGGCAACAAGGTGCCGAGAACGGGTTCAATCCCGGCCCCAGGTCACGGTCCATTCTCTTCTGTCTACTTGGGTCTCACCCCTACAACCCAAAGATGTGCACGGTAGGTAGATTGGTCACGCTAAATTGCCCTTAATTGGAAAAACTTTTAAAAATACTCTACCAAGCCAGGCGCGACAAGGCCGCTGAATCATGCCCAATATTTCTGTCAATGACAGACTAGTGTTTTTTAAAATGTTCATTTATAGGATGTGGGTGTCGCTGGTTAGGTCAGAATTTATTGCCCATCCCTAGTTGCCCTTCAGGAGGTGGTGGTGAGTTGCCTTCTTGAACCGCTGCAGTCCTTGAGATGTAGGTACACCCACGGTGCTGTTCGGGAGGGAGTTCCAGGATGTTGCCCCAGCAATAGTGAAGGAACGGCGATATATTTCCAAGTCAGGGTGGTGAGTGACTTGGAGGGGAACCTCCAGGTTGTGGGGTTCCCAGGTATCAGCTGCTCTTGTCCTTCTAGATGGTAGTGGGCGTGGGTTTGGAAGGTGCTGTCTAAGGAATCTTGGTGAGTTACTGAAGTGCATCTTGTAGATGTACACATGGCTGCCACTGTTCATTGATGGTGGAGGGTTTGAATGTTTGTGGAAGGAGGAGCAATCAAGTGGGTTGCTTTGTCCTGGTTGGTGTTGATCTTCTTGAGTGTTGCTGGAGCTGCACTCATCCAGGCAAGTTGGAGTATTCCATTACACTCCTAACTTATGTCTTGTCGATGATGGACAAGCTTTGGGGGGTGGGGTCAGGAGGTGAGTTACTCACTGTAGGATTCCTAGCCTTTGACCTGCCCTGGTAGCCACGGTATTAATATGGCTATTCCAGTGCAGTTTCTGATCAATGGCACACCCAGGATTCTGGTTGCGGGGGATTCAGCGATGGTAATGCCATTGAACGTCAATGGGTGATGGTTAGATCCTCTCTTGTAGGAGGTGGTCATTGCCTGGCATTTCTGAGACGCGCATATAACTTGCCATCCAACCCTTGATATGGGGATCCTCAAACCCATTTAGAGATTGGGGTATCCTTTCAAAATGGCAGCCCGATCTCAGAGGAGCCGGTCTGGCCAGCGAGTTCAGCTCCCCAATGATGAAATTGTGGATTACCCCGGATAGAAACTCCCCATGGCCCGAAGAAGTGATTAAGTGTGGTTATATGGCAGTGGGGAACTCGCCAACAGAGCCGAGGAGAAACTCCCAGCCAAAACCGCCTGAAATCAGACTTAGAAACTTTTCTATTAGATCGCGTCCAGTATATTGCAATCACTGAGTATTTTGTGATTGAACCCTCACTGAAGGGCCTGTTCCTGTGCTGTATTGTTCTTTGTTCTTTAGGGTTTTGTCCAAGGGTGGTATCATGACCGGTACAGGCTTGGAGGGCCGAAGGGCCTGTTCCTGTGCTGTATTGTTCTTTGTTCTTTGCTCATCATTCTGTTGGGGAGTTGTAGATAAAGTTGGTTTACTAATGGTTGCCGGCTGTGCAATAATATCCACGTTATTAGTGAATACAATGGGTAGCTCAGCCCCTAACACAGATCCTTGTGGGACACCAATCATCCCTTCCTTTCACTCAATACATAGAACTTAATAACTAGAAGGAGTAGGCAACTTAGCCCCTCGAGCCCACTCCGCCACTCAATACGTTCATGGCTGATCTCCTCTCAGTCTCAACTCCACTTTCATGCCCATTCTCCAGGACCCTTCACCCATTACTGATTAAAAATCTGTCCATCTCCTCTTTAAATTTACTCAATGTCCCGGCATCCACTGCACTCTGGGGTAGTGAATTCCACAGATTCACGACTTTTTCAGAGAAGTAATTTCTTCTCATCTCTCTTAAAATCTGTTACCTCTTATCCTAAAACTACCACCTTACGTTCTAGATTGCCCCAAAAAAGGAATAATCCGCTCTAAGTATACTTTGTCAATACCTTTTACCATCTTATATACCTCAATTAGATCTCGTCTAATTTTTCGAAACATGAGAAAGTATAGGCTGAAACTTCTCAATCTCTCTTCATAAGACAAACCTCTCGGCTCAACCTACCGGCTGCGCTGCACCCAAAAAGCAGTGCACTGCAGCGCAATGTGGCCGGTAAAGGCAGAGAGACTCCTGCCCCCAGGACCTATCCAGCTTGCCACTTCTCGTGAGATCTAACGGGATCTCGCAATTCGTCGCAATCTGAGGCCCACCCATTGTGGGTGAGATCACTTTTTGAAAAACCTACATATTAGAGTGAAACAGCTAGTCTCACTCTAATATGCAATTTCCTGAGGTAGCCAAGGCATTGGGATCTATCCACTTTGCCTTTGAAACCTCGGGCAAGTGCTGTTCAGTACTGGTCCCCACAAAGGGGGACCAGACAGAATGGCACTCATGGACGTCACCCAGGGGATCGGAGGCCCCTCGATGCTTTCCCTCTGGGCAGGGTGGCATCCAGGCACTGCTGGTTCCAGCCTTGAATCTTGGCAGTGCCATCTGTTTGCCAACTTGGCACTGCCAAGGTGCCCATGTGGCACTGCCAGCTGCAGGGTCACTGCCAGGGTGCCAGGCTAGCAGTGCTAAAGAGTCCAAACTAGCATTTTGTTGTGGCGGTGATTAGGCCTGGAAGTGCCCTGTGCATGTGAGGTGGGGTGCAGGGGGCAGCCCGAGGATGGCCTTATAGGCGAGTTGAGACTTTGGAGATGTTTGGGAGTCACGTCCAGGAGTTGAGAGATTGGTTCGCTGCTGCACTGAGGAGTTTCAGTGAACATGGATCCTCAGTGCAGGAAACTGGACTAAGTGCGGCCTCGGCCGCGCATGCCCCGTTGAGGCCTCTTATCTAACCGGAGTCACGTCAGATAGTGTCGTATTTCTTGGCGCATATGGGCTTGCTATGGACAAAGTTCCCATTTGGTTCGATCACGCCCTCTCATGTCTGGAACGAATCTAGTGAACCTCCTCTGAGGTGCCTCTAATGCAATTTACAACCCTCCTCAAATAAGGGGACCAAAACTTTACAAAGTACTCCAGCTGCAGTCTCCCCAATGCCTTGTACAGTTGCAGCAACACTTCCTGACTTTTATACTCTATCCCTTTCACTATAAAGGTCAACATTTCAATTTGCCTTCCTTATTACCTGCTGTACGTGCATGCTAATTTTCTGCAATTCATACAGGACACCCAGATCCCTCTGCACTGAAGCACTCTGAAGTTTCTATCCTTGGCCGGGATTCTCCCTTTTGGGGACTAAGTCCCCACGCCCGCCGGAAAACCGATGAGAATCACTCCGGACTTTTTCCTCGAAGGTTCAGGGTGATTCTCCATTTTGCAGGGGGCTAGCAGAGCCCCGGTGTACGTCCCGTAGCTCTGGCTGCCAGCGGGCCCTGCTGTACAGACCGCGCGGCCTCGCATGCACACGGCGTCTGCAAGCGGGTCTGCGCATGTGCGCAGCGGCCCACCTAGGCTTGGGAGCCATACAGCGGGCCCGCGCGGTGTCAGGTAGGTCTCCCCCAGATCGCGACGGCCCACCGATCGGAGGCCCCCGATCGCGGGCCTGGCCACTGCTGAGGCCCCCCCGGAGTCAGATTACCGCCCCCCCCGCCTCCTACCGCAGCCACGGGTCCGAGCTCCCGCTGGGTGATACCAGATGTAAACCTCGCCGGCGGGAGGTCGGTCGATTGCCCACAGATAATCGCTGCGGCCCTATTTCAGCGGCCCCCAATCGGTGCCGCGGCAACTGCGCGGTCACGATTGCCGCCATTTGGCCCGGCATCGGAGCGGTGTGGCGGAAATGTCCCGCGCCCACACCGATTCTCCAACCCGGCGTGGGCTTGGAGAATCCCGGCCCTAATCTCTGTTTTACATCATTTAGCCAAACTTGGGCGGAGAGATGGCAGATGGAGTTTAACCTGGACAAATGTGAGGTAATGCATTTTGGAAGGGCTAATGCAGGTAGGGAATATACAGTGAATGGTAGAACCCTCAAGAGTATTGAAAGTCAAAGAGATCTAGGAGTACAGGTCCACAGATCACTGAAAGGGGCAACACAGGTGGAGAAGGTAGTCAAGAAGGCATACGGCATGCTTGCCTTCATTGGCCGGGGCATTGAGTATAAGAATTGGCAAGTCATGTTGCAGCTGTATAGAACCTTAGTTAGGCCACACTTGGAGTATAGTGTTCAATTCTGGTCGCCACACTACCAGAAGGATGTGGAGGCTTTAGAGAGGGTGCAGAAGAGATTTACCAGAATGTTGCCTGGTATGGAGGGCATAAGCTATGAGGAGCGATTGAATAAACTCGGTTTGTTCTCACTGGAACGAAGGAGGTTGAGGGGCGACCTGATAGAGGTATACAAAATTATGAGGGGCATAGACAGAGTGGATAGTCAGAGGCTTTTCCCCAGGGTAGAGGGGTCAATTACTAGGGGGCATAGGTTTAAGGTGAGAGGGGCAAAGTTTAGAGTAGATGTACGAGGCAAGTTTTTTACGCAGAGGGTAGTGGGTGCCTGGAACTCACTACCGGAGGAGGTAGTGGAGGCAGGGACGATAGGGACATTTAAGGGGCATCTTGACAAATATATGAATAGGATGGGAATAGAAGGATACGGACCCAGGAAGTGTAGAAGATTGTAGTTTAGTCGGGCAGTATGGTCGGCACGGGCTTGGAGGGCCGAAGGGCCTGTTCCTGTGCTGTACATTTCTTTGTTCTTTGTTCTTTGTTCTAACTGTCAATAATTTTCCATCAATTCAATGAATTTCAAATTTAGCTAATTATTTCAAATCTCACCAGATGCCTTCTGGAAGTCCATATAAACCACATCGATTGATGTGAAATCTAACACCTTAGTTACTTCCTCACAAAATTCAATTTGGATGGTTAGACTTGACCTACCCTTTACAAATCCATTTTGTCTCTTCCTAATCAGCTCAAATTTCTCCAAGCATTCAGTCACTCTGTCTTCAAGTATTGATTCCAATAGTTCCAGCTCAACAGATAGACTAGCAGGTATGTAGTTTCCTGGCATCTCATCTTTTGTCAATCATTTCCAATCAATTGTGGAACTGGGAAGGTAAAGGCAGAATATGTTATCCATGGCTGTGGCATTTTCTGCTGCTACAGCTGAACTGGTGCATGACCTCAACACACACTCCTATTTATGGGAACATTATACTTGACCTGTTCCAGTATGATCATATAGATGATATATGCCACGACACACATGAGGACCACGGAGAAACCTTCACTGGTCTCCCCGTTGGACTTGTGGAGTGCAAGCTCCCCAGGTGTGAGGGTGGGGGGGGGGGGGGGGGGGATGCTACCACCTGGGTCTCATTATGAGAAAATACCAAAAGCAAGCCCAAATTAGGGACTGGTGAGATAAGTACTCCCAAATAGGATTGTACTGGGAGTGAGATGCTGTGCTATGCAGAGCCTTGTAAATAAATCTATCTTGCCTTTACCGTCAGCCTCCTCTGTCATTAGAATGTGTCTTTTGTTTTTCTCTCTCTTGACCATGAATTGTTTGAATCAGACACATTTAGGAAGAGATGTACAGTAAGAAGTCTTACAACACCAGGTTAAAGTCCAACAGGTTTGTTTCGATGTCACTAGCTTTCGGAGCGCTGCTCCTTCCTCAGGTGAATGAAGAGGTCTGTTCCAGAAACACATATATAGACAAATTCAAAGATGCCAAGCATTGTTTGGCATCTTTGAATTTGTCTATATATGTGTTTCTGGAACATACCTCTTCATTCACCTGAGGAAGGAGCAGCGCTCCGAAAGCTAGTGACATCGAAACAAACCTGTTGGACTTTAACCTGGTGTTGTAAGACTTCTTACTGTGCTCATCCCAGTCCAACGCCGGCATCTCCACATCAAGAGATGTAGGGCAGGGACCAATGGCCATGCTGCACCAGAGAAGCTGCTTGCCACGGCACAGCGTGGCTGATGAAAACCGGGAGATAATGTTACCAGGATCTACCCGGCTCACCACGTCTTGTGAGATCCAATGCAATCTCGTGAGACATTGCGATGTAAATCCCGTCCATTGTGGGAGGGGTCACCTTTTGGCAAATCTGCATATTAGAGTGAGGCAGCTAGCCACCCACAAATGTGCAGATTCCTGAGGTACCTGAGGCTTAATAATTCATCCCTTTCAGCTCGGAGACCTCGGGCGAGCGCCATTTGGCACAGATCCCCACAAACGGGGGCCAGATGAAACGGTACTCCTGTGGGTCTCTCAGGGGATCGGAAGCCCCCAGTTGCATGTCCTTGGGCAGAGTCGTGCCCAGGCACTGTTGGTGCCACCTGGGCACCCTGGCAGTGCCATCCAGGCAACTTAGCAGTGATACTTGGGTGCCAACCAGGCACTGCCAAGGTGCTCATGTATTTCCAGCTGGCATTGGCACTGCCAAGGTGCCAAGCTGGCATTTTTTGAGCGCATGCACGATTGAGCCGGGGGTTGCTTGGGGACCTGCGTTTGGGCAGAAGTGGGGGGGAAATGAAGTCGGGGATCATTTCCCCGAGTGATGCCATCCAATCTCTCATTACACCGTACAAATGTGAGGTCTTGGCTGCATGTTTCCTGCTCAGGTCCCTTATGCAATGCGAGCCGCGTTGAATAGCCATGTATTTCTTGGCACTGCGTGTACTGCACAAAGACTCCCGAGAGACGAATAGAGATGAAGTCGCTGAGGCTTTATTAAGCGTGACTCGTTCCCCGCAGTTCAGCAACAGACTGGAGCTGCGGGGAGAATTCCTGGTTCTTATACTCTGCCTTCAGGGCGGAGCTAGAGATCAACAGCCAACCAGGACCCGGGATCTGTCAGCCAATGACATCACGGCTTCACAGTCCCACATGACCCCTAATGCATGCTACCACATTCACCCCTTGTTAAAAATGAACCCGGCGGGGTGGTGCTTCGCATGGTGGTAGGGGTTTACAAGGCTGGTCCTGGGAGGAAAAAAAACTTTTGCATGTCATTACAGTGCCCTACACTGGGCTATGTACAGGGTTATTTGTTTTGAACTATTTACAGTATTCGTAAGAGGGAAATCTTTTGCGCACTGGGACGGATGGTCAAAAAACAGCGTCTTACCGTGTCGGGGTGGATGAAGCTTTCTGTGCTCCCAGAGTCGACCAGGCATGGTGTCTCGTGTCCATTGATCAGCACCGTTGTTGTCGTCGTCTGGAGCGTCCGGGGCCGTGCTTGGTCCAGCGTCATTGAGGCCAGACGTGGTCGTAGTGCTTCAGCATCTTCCTCGAACCCCGTGGAGCCGTCGATGCTGGGGTCCATTGTTGCCGTCCAAGATGGCGGCGGGGGTGAACAAAATGGCCGCCCCCATGCATCGCACATGGCTGGGGGGTCCCAAGATGGCGGCGGGGGTGGACAAAATGGCCACCCCATGCGTCGCGCAGGGCTGGGGGGTCCCAAGATGGAGGCGCCCCTCCTCCCCTCGTGGTGGCCGGGACCCAAAATGGCGGCGCCTGCGGGTCGCACATGGGGCGCTGGGGGGGGTTGGGGAGCGTTTGGAACGCGCAGGACTCCTTCTTCTCCGGGGACAGCGGCGACTCCCCGGGACCGGCACAGAGCCGCGAAATGGCCCTTTTTCCCGCAGCTCTTGCAAATCGCTGCGCGGGCTGGGCAGCGCTGCCAGGGGTGTTTCGCCTGGCCGCAGAAATAGCAGCGGGCTCCCCCGGGACGACTTTGCGTCTGAACCGCGCAAGCCTGTGGGGGAGGGTGGGGGGGGGTTTGTCGCGACGGGGGTCCACGGAGCCCAAGGGGCTGCTGCGCGGTCGGGGCCGTAGGCGCGGGCGGTTTGCGCGGCCACATCTAGTGAGGCTGCAAGGGCCCATGCCTCTGAGAGTCCTAGCGACTCTTTTTCTAAAAGTCTTTGGCGGATTTGGGGAGAGTTCATACCAGCCACAAACGCATCGCGAATTAACATGTCCGTGTGTTCAATCGCGTTTACCGGCGGGCAGCTGCAGGCCCGTCCCAAAATTAGCAGCGCGGCGTAGAATTCGTCCAGCGATTCTCCGGGACTTTGCCGTCTCGTTGCAAGTTGGTAGCGTGCGTAGATCTGGTTCACTGGGTGAACATAGATGCTCTTTAGTGCTGCGAACGCCGTCTGGAAATCCTCTGCGTCTTCTATGAGAGGGAAAATTTCCGGACTTACCCTCGAGTGCAGGACCTGTAGTTTCTCATCTTCTGTGATCCGGCCGGGGGCCGTTCTGAGGTAAGCCTCGAAACAAGTCTGCCAGTGTTTGAAAACTGCTGCTGAGTTCACTGCGTGGGGGCTGATCCTCAGGCATTCCGGGATGATCCTGAGCTCCATAGTCCTTTAAGCACGCTTAATAAATTGTAGCACACAAAGACTCCCGAGAGACGAATAGAGGTGAAGTCGATGAGGCTTTATTAAGCGTGACTCGTTCCCCGCAGTTCAGCAACAGACTGGAGCTGCGGGGAGAATTCCCGGTTCTTATACTCCGCCTTCAGGGCGGAGCTAGAGATCAACAGCCAACCAGGACCCGGGATCTGTCAGCCAATGACATCACGGCTTCACAGCCCCACATGACCCCTAATGCATACTACCACACTGCGAGCGCCGGGAAACACTCGGCTAAACGCACTCGCTAGGGGACTTTGTTTCCTTTTGGGAGAATCGTGCCTGCAGTGACTGAGTGATTTGTAGCATTATTCTGCAAGCTCCGTGTGTGAGAGGATTCATGGACATACATTACAAAATCTAGATAGCCACTGCATTTGGCAGAATGCAAGTGGCTCAATTTATCCCTTCTACGAATTAAGAAATCTGAACTTTTATTAAGATGTTTATGCAGTCCCCCTTTTGTTGTAATCCTGAGTTCCTTCCAGATATTTCGGCCAAATCTCTCAGTCAGATGCTTAGCCTGATCCAATCTGCAGCCAACTCCCTGGACACTATCAATGCAGTTCATTCGTTAATCAGCCAGAATCACATTCGACCAGCACAGTAAAGGATTTCGCCACCCAAATGAAGGTAATCTTGGCAAACGTGTCCTGACAGGAAGGCCGAATGCGAATGTCAGTGGAGGCTGGAATTTTAAATTAGATCTTGTAATTGAGAATCCAACATCCCAGCATTGTGGTTACTGAGCCGCTCACTACATCAATTTAATCTCAATAAATACTGACAGAATTCTCCTGTGCTCCAATTTACAGTGAAATGTGTATGAAATCAAATGGGCATTCTTGACAAGGGACTGGCCAGTATACCACATATCTGCCACTCTTATATAAAGGACATTATTATCAAGTGTCCACATACCACTTTATTCCAACACCAAATGACATCCACCTTTTCCATATAAAAATGCAGGATGAACAGATGGGTTAAAATTTTAAAAGCCAGAAATCTAAGTATTTTACTAATTTATAGCACACACTTAACAGCTGGTCTGCATATGAATACGTCCTGCTTCACCTTTGTGTTAATTGCAAACCTTGGTCAAAATCAGGACAAAACCAGGGGGAAAAGTGCACAAATCAGGGGGCAGCGACTGTAGGACCCCAGGCTATGAATTGATAGAAGGGAAGACCGATCCGCAGTTTTGAGATCTGAGAGGGGGGGAAAAAAAGTGTCAACTGAAGATTAAATAAATCTTGGTTTCAACACCGAGATAATGCAAACACTGAACCACTCTACCTGTGCCCACACAGGGACAAACACACTTGATAATCAGTCAGTGTAGCTCCGTATAAGGATTAATTACAGTAGCAGGTTATATTTACTGTTAAATGTCCCTGTTTGCAGCTTGAACAGATTGATCCCATTAAGCTTTAGCACTGACTAATTGCTCACTTGCGGCTTGTATCTGCAGCTGCTTCATTTTAGAAGGGGAATTGTCACTGATTTGGGAGTGAAAGCTGCGGAGCGGTTCTGCATTTTTATTGATTCAAGCGCTGCAGTGACATTTCAGTGATGCATTGAGCTAGATATGTCGCTAGATATTAGTACAGGGGATGCAGCATAAGTCAACTTTAACTCTGATTAATTCAGTGGGGGCTGCACTATTTGCTTTTTGTGGACAGGCGCCTGGCAGTATATTGCGGAAGGAGGAGTTGGGGGGTGGGGGGAAGGGGTGATAGCAATGGGAGAGGAAATGGCTGGATTCAGGCAGGTTGTTGGGTGGTGTCGGTATTGAAATAACACTGTAAATGGGGATATTTAGCGCTGTTTTCAGATATGCAGGAATTGCATTATGGGCCAGGGTTTAGAGAACAACAAAGTATATCATGGATTTCACCTGACCCACAACCTTTAATAGATTTTGGTTATGGGGAGCACAAGGACCCACTTTACAGGTGTGATGCAATAGAGAACTAAAAGTATTTCAAAACAAAAACAATGTTTATTCAATGAATCCAGTTAACATTTTATAAACGCACAGTAAACATCTTATCAACTACCAACACTGATAACTCCCCAAAAAGATACAGAACTCTCTAGGTAACCCTTAGTAACTTCCCTAACAACATCCAATAAAGCCAAAATACAATTAAGACCCTTGTAAAACATTCCTCGAATGCTGGAATGGGTATTAAGGGTGCTGGTTTTATCACTGCTTGAGGTTTCCCTATCACTTAACATGTATGACATGGTCAACAAAATTTAACTGCATCTTTATGTAGTCCAGGCCAATAAAAATGTTTTTGTATTTTAGCTTGAGTTTTCCTTACTCCCAAATGACCTCCCACTGGTAGGTCATGTGCTACTCGCAACACCTCCTTTCTGTACCCTACCGGCAATACTACTTGATGAACTTCTGCACACTTTTCATCTGCCTGCATACGTGAAGGTCTCCATTTTCTCATCAAGACATCATTTTTACAGTAATAACATTCTGGTATGCACTCAGATTCCTCTTCCGTTTATTCTTTCTGATACATCCGTTTTATTTCTGTTGTAACTGCACCAATTTTCCTGAACTAAAAATATCTGCCTCATCCTCCACCTGTTCTTGTTCTTTTTCAACCATCTGATCAAAAATCGTTTCTGATAATTGAACTTCAACTTCACTTCACTCTTTGATTTCTCCTCTTGTCTTAAACTGTGACTTTGCGACCTTGGGCGGGATTCTCCGACCCCTTGCCGGGTCGGAGAATCGCCGGGGGGGCGGCGTGAATCCCGCCCCCGCTGGCCGCCGAATTCTCCGGCACCAAAATTTTGGCGGGGGTGGGAATCGCGGTGCGCCGATCGGCGGACCCCTCTGGCGGTTCTCCGGCCTGCGATGGGCTGAAGTCCCGCTGCTGTTATGCCAGTCCCGCTGACGTGAATCAAACCACCTACCTTAGTGGTGGGACTGGCGGCGCGGGCGGGCTCTGGGGTCCTGGGGGGGGGCCCGGGTGATCTGGCCCCGGGGGGTGCCCCCACTGTGGCCTGGCCCGCGATTGGGGCCCACTGATCCGCGGGTGGTCCTGTGCGGTGTGGGTGCTCTTTTCCCTCCGCCTCGGCCACAGCCTCCGCGATGGCCGACGCGTAAGAGTCACGCCCCCTGCGCATGTGCGGGGATGACGTCAGCAGCCGCTGACACTTCCGTGCATGCGCTGACTTCCGCCGCCCGGCAAAGTCCTTTTGGCCCCGGCTGGCGTGGCGCCAAAGGCTTTCCATGCCAGCCAGTGGAGCGGAAACCACTCTGGCGCGGGCCTAGCCCCTCACGGTGAGTGCTTGGCCCCTAAAGGGGCAGAGAAATCCGCACTTTTGGGGCGGCCCAACGCCGGAGTGGTTCACGCCACTCCATTCTGCCGGGACCCCCCGCCGCCCCGGGCAGGGGAGAATCCCGGCCCTTGTTACTACACAATCCGGAAAAATCCCAAGATATTCGCCCTTCAACACTTTTTTCCACTGATTTTCCACTGGCTTATCAACCACAGTAGGCATCACTCTCACCTGCGATCCAGCTATATCATTCCCCAAGATAAACTGTATTCCTGGACAAGATAGTTTCTCTATTACTCCTACGACCACTTCACCACTCTTCATTGGAATTTCCAACCTTACCGTATATAATGGAACATTGCTTTTCTAACCCTGAATTCCACATATTACCACCTTTTCTGGCAACATTCCTCCCAAACTACATAACTCCTCATCTCTTACCATCAAAGATTGACTAGCTCCTGTATCTCTTAAAATTGTGACTTCTTTATCTACTCCTCCTGGTACACATGAATAAACTTTACCCACACAATTACATTCTTTAATGAGATCTGGCACCTTCTTATCAATCACCTCTTGATCAGGCTGTACAATCTTTTGCACCATTTCTCTTCACTTGGGCTTTTCTTTGCCATTTGACCAAATCCCACTGTCTTATCCTGTTTTATCACATCAGCCTTCCCAGTGCTTTTCTTCAATCACAAACACCGTGACTTTACATGGCTTAATTTATCACAGTGAAAACATTTGAAACTTTTAATTTCTCTTCCACACTCCTAGATTTCTTTTTTAATCTGAGGTAGACTCTCCTTATTATCTCCCATCAGATCTCCTTTACCTCTGCTACTTGAGTATTTCTCTTTTCCCCAGTTTCTATCCCTCACAGGCTGAAACTAATGTCAGAAACCAAACTTTGATTTATGAACTAATTCAGAATCATCTGCCATTTCTGCTGCTAACCTCGCAGTTTTAACCCTTTGCTCTTCAACATGAGTTCTCACTACGTTAGGAATTGAATTTTTAAACTCCTCCAAAAGTATAATTTCTTTGAGAGCTTCATATGTTTGCTCTATTTTAAAAGCCCTTATACACCTATCAAAATTACTCTGTTTGATCCTTTCAAACTCCATAGACGTTTGACCAGTTTCTTTCCTTAAATTTCTAAACCTTTGTCTGTAGGCTTCAGGCACTAGTTCATATGCACCTAAGATGGATTTTTTCACCTCACCATGCGTCCCAGACACCTCCTCTGATAGTGATGCAAACACTTCACTAGCCCTACTTACCAGCTTTGTTTGAATCAGTAATACCCACATGTCCTGTGGCATTTCATTTGTTCAGCTACCTTCTCAAATGAAATGAAAAAGGCTTCTACCTCTTTCTCATCAAACTTTGGCAATGCTTGGACATATTTAAATAGATCCCTATGATGACTTCGACTATGACACTCTTTCTCTTTATCCTCATCACTATCCTCCAACCACACGTTTCCTTTTACATCTGCCAATTTTAACTGACTGTCATGTTTCATGGCCATTTTCTGAAGTTCAAACTCTCTCTCTTATTCCCTTTTCTCTCTCTGTTTTTCCTTTTCCCTGATCTGTACCTTGTTGCTCGTTTTAACCTTAGTCTATTTGCTCTGTTTAGGTCACCTTTGCTCATGAGTCGCCAGGTATCTTTATGATACCGCCACGTGGTTCAAGTTCTGGTTATGATTAATAACACAGCACACCGCTTAGTAAGGATTAAACAACGGTCATTTATTATATACAACAAGCAATATTAATACCCTAATACTACTTTCTATATAATAAACCTATCACT